>NC_081528.1:10037481-10396648 GCF_030273125.1 Centropristis striata | reverse complement strand
GACACCTGCACCTTTCTCCTAGGTGAAAGTCCAGTGTTGCCAACTCCTCAGTAAGGAAAGTAGCTATTGGCTGTCCTAAAAGTCGCTAGAAGTCTATATACGTTGTCACCTAATTTGCATAATTTACCATGGGCATGTTCTTGTAATGGACACTGTAGGAGAGAGGAATAACATTGTGGGAGAGACAGAAAGTGAGTAAAAAACACCCTAAATATGTTAAGACTGCAAGTGCACTGTCTTCTGTCACAATTCCAACCCTCCTCCTTTATCCAGCCTTGGGACCGGCAAAAGTGACCCAAAAGAGACACTGACTGTAAACCAGCCAGCGGGGACTTCATGCATTTCCAGACTGGACGCCGAGGGGTTAACATCACCTGCTCTGTGACTGCAGCTGAGAGAGACTGTGCCACTTGTCAGTGCGGTGGGATGAGGGAGGGGCCGCCGGCAGCCCCCACTGCTTGTTAAGAAGAGTAAGAACACCAGAAAAAGTTGCTAGATTTGTCGGTAGTCACTTTTTAAAAAAAAAAATTGCTAGAGGGGTCTGAAAAGTTGCTAAATAAAGCGACAAAGTCGCTAAGGTGGCAACACTGGACTTGGGACTCTTCTTGCTTTCCTGATGAACACCCATTCAATAGTCTAATAAGGATTAAATCAGCTGGCCCAGGGCACATAGATCAAACAGCTGTTAGGTTGTTTTGATAAGACATCTAAAGAATAATTAGTTTTGCTTAAACCTGTATTTTATGGTACAATCAAGGGAAAAACAATCAAATGGTGTTGGTTTATTTACTTAAAAAATGTTTTTTAAGTGATTATGCAAATTAACTCTTCATAAACAGCAAATGTTTGTTATTCTTGCTGAGAAATCCTCACACAGCATCAGTAAAATACAGAAAATGAAGATTGTAATTAAAAATAATGGCTCAGTAGGCTGTGTTGCAAGAATATATACGGGGGGAAAACAATATTGTGGTGTAACTTAAGGTCAGCTCCATAATATAAATAAAATTGAATGTTCTAAGGGTCTTGATGTTGGTTTCAGTGAACTGTCTTTTACCCGAGTTTCTCTGCTGGACGAGACTGTAAGTCGCTGGCCTCACCATCGGGAGCAGTTGGGGTTCAGTATCTTGCTCAAGAACATGTCAGGAGGAGCCAGAGGTCAAACCACCAAGCCTTCAATTAATAAATATAAAGCTCTGACTCGGTCAAACTGGAGGCTGGTGCCAGAATGTGTGTGTGTCGTTGAATGATGCCGGGTAAACAGTATTATATATTTGCTGATTGATCCAACTCTGTTTAAGCTTCATGCATCTATAGAAAAATAGCACAAAAACAGACTACAGACTTTCACTTAGTTGTTGTATCAGAATGGATAGCCGTATGGGTTCACAGATTTGAATATTGCAACTTAGTCTACTATGATGATTTATCCATGCACACAAACGAAAATTGATTGAAAGAACATGAGTTATTTTTTAAAAAGTATGAACAGAAGATCTGGAAATGGATCCAACATGTCGGATTTTGGGATTAAAAATTAGTAGACTATTGACCCCTGTAGTTAGCAAAATATTATATATAGTTACAGTGGATTTGTGATAAGGCCCCTTCTGTTGGTGTAAGGTTGTATTTGAGTTGCTTCCTCTGGAATATCTCACTAATATTTTGCATAACAAAATAAACCCATTCTATAAAGTTTGGCAGCCCTATTTGGACTATCTTGGACTTTGTCAAACTAATAGTATTATTAATAGGCTGTGTGTGTATACCAAAACAGACTATAGAACATGATTTATTGTAACAAACCACCCCCAGATAGTCAAAACAGAATAATCCCATGGTCATCAGCACATTTTCCTAAAACTGTGCTGACATTGTTTCTGTTTCTTTTAAATAATGTGGGTAAAATAAAGTTTTAAATATACCCATATATGTGTGGACATGGCCTTAAATGAACCTTAGAACACAACCTTTTTTTAGTACATTTTCTCTTTAAAAAATCAAACATTTTTCACGAACTATGAAAAATGTTGGCTTTAGCCTTTACTTTGTTCCTGTCGTGTCGATCAGAAACCTGTTTTTAGTGACATATATCACTAAAAACCCTCCTTATCTGATGGGCAAAAATTAGTAATTGACGTGTGTTAACACACACATAGCGGGAAAAAGGATTTACCTGCGCTGAGAGGAAATGAAACTGTAGGGTTTAGCGGCCGTGGCGGTTAAAGGAAATGAAGAAGCAGACAGGCTGCTGACAGCTCTGACAACGAGACACATTCGAGCACAAACACTCTTACGAGACTTTTATTGCCGTCCGTCTGTCACGGCGTCTTTATTGAAGCTTAATTATAGAGTCCAGGGCCGAGGCTGCAGACAGCAGGGTGGACAACATCCCACTATGCGGCTTTGGACTCGTTTCCAGAGGACACACTTATCTGATTTACAGTCAGCATGTCTGCATTCAGTCCTACCTGTGTGTGTGTGTGTGTGTGTGTGTGTGTGCGGCTGCCAGGAAGTTGAGATGAGAAGAAATGTATCTCAAGATGCGAATGATGTTTTAACACCTTTCCTGCCAAATGGAGAAAACACTTTTTTCTAATTTTTCTCCCCAAAGACGTGACTCCGGAGCACTTTCACCAGAGTAATTTCAGACTGCTCTCTCAGCTTTGTCGGCAGGGATAAAATGCTGATTCACAAAATGTCTTTCAAAGTCTCCATTGTCGAAACAGAGGAAGGGGACTCTATTTTCCAGCCAGTGTGGGTTGTGTGTAACCCAACATGTTCAAGTCTAATTGCTGAGATTGAAATACAGTAGATCTTTTGATTCTCTCCATGTGAAAGTGGTGTTTCCATGCCTGGATCCACACCCTTAGACACGAGCTCTCAGCATAAACATTTATTCCAGATCTCGGCGTTGTTTACAAACTCCCAGTGACTGATGGGAAGCAAGGGCCCATTTCATCCGACGCCCCTCTCATTATGCCGGGTTTTTGGCGATCTCTTCACATGCAGGACATATTTGGACTTGCCAAAATGACTTCGTAATTGTCATCATGTCACATTGAAGCCTATCAACGTCTCACCAGAACCAATAACTGACGTCAGCCACTGACCAAAGTCAATACATGCCCAGTTATGTAATGACACAGACAAAAACAAATTATCCTCGGCCATAAGTTTGTAACAATCTGCTTTTATTTCGTGCAGTTAAGACGTCAATGCAGCAAGTGTTTATTTACAATGAGGGAGGAAGTGCAACCAAAAGATTTGATGTGAGGTGATGCATAAAATAAAGAAAAGGACACTAAACAGACTTTCAGTAATCTGTTCTTTAGTCAGCAAACTTTCAAAAAACATTGGAGCTTTGTCTAAATAAAACAGAATGTGATTATTTGGTAATCCATTTTGACACATAATCAATTAAGATTTTTTTGATAGTCTACAATCCCCCCTTCACCCCTCTTGCTTCCCGATTATCACAATAAACGCAGCACAAGTGCCGTCTTGGATGATAAAACGAGATAAAGTTGCCTCTAAGGTGCCCATAAATGGAGAAAACATGATATATTGATCCCTAGGTGGCCTTAAATCAAATCAAATCAAGTTTATTTGTATAGCCCTTTACTGTAGCCAGAAGGTACCCAAAGTGCTTCACAGGAAATCCATAAAAACAATACATAACACATGCATAACATATAAGTACAAAATAAAAGTGCTGCAGTGCTGCAAGTTAGTACGAGCCATAGACCATAGCCATACATAGAAAGGAACAAACAAAATAAGTAGACCTAAGAAACAGAGTTGGCAGAATTAAATGCCAACCTAAAAAAGTGGGTCTTCAACTTTGATTTAAAAAGGCTGAGATCAGAAGTGAAACGAATGTCAGGGGGCAGTTTGTTCCACAGCCTTGGAGCAGCGACAGCAAAAGACCGATCGCCCCACTGTTTAAGCCGTGTCCTCGGGACCTCTAAGAGAAGTTGACCCGAAGAGCGCAGGGCTCTGCCACAATTGCGAACAGTTAAAATCTCTGACAGATAAGATGGGGCCAGTCCATTAACGGCCTGAAAAACAAATAACAAAAGTTTAAAATCAATTCTAAAACGGACTGGAAGCCAGTGGAGTGATGACAGCACAGGGGTAATGTGTTCCCGTCTCGATGTGCCTGTTAAAAATCGGGCAGCGGCGTTCTGTACTAGTTGAAGACGAGAGATGGAAGACTGGCTGAGGCCAACGTAGAGGGCATTGCAGTAATCGAGTCTCGAACTGATAAAAGCATGGATTGCCTTCTCGAGATCCGGCCGACTGAGGAAAGATTTAACTTTGGCCAAGAGACGGAGCTGAAAGAAGCTTGTGCTGACAACAGAACTAATCTGTTTGTCGAATTTGAGTCCATTGTCAAATATTACACCAAGGTTTTTAACATGTGATTTTAAAAAGGGGGCCAGAGTGCCAGAGTTTGTGGCGGAAACAATTGACGAAGATGGTGAACCAAACAAAATGCATTCTGTTTTGCTGTCGTTTAAATGCAAAAAGTTCTGTGCCAGCCACCGCTTTATGTCAGAAATGCAGTCCAGGAGCTTAGTGAATGCAGTGTTATCGTTAGGACACATGGGCAGATATATCTGCAAATCGTCTGCATAAAAGTGAAAAGACAAATTGTGTCGTTTTATAATTGATCCCAGAGGAAGCATGTACAAAGAAAACAGAATAGGGCCGAGAATGGAACCCTGTGGCACACCACAGGGCAGGGATGCGGCTGAGGAGCAGTGGTCGCCAATGACGACAGAGAAGCTCCTGTCTGCCAGGTATGACTAAATACCTAAATACCTTAAATGGAGAAAACTGGATAAAGTGTCCTTTAGAGTGGCCTTAAAAATGAAGAAGATGCAATGCAGTGCATATGCTGTTCCTCCACATACAGCTGGTCACCTTTTCATTTTTTTGCCCCTGCCCCTGAGACAGCCTGAGCCCACCACTGACTCTGGAATCTGGATTTGATGTATTATTTTTTTGTTTATGTTTTAGAAAGCATTACAACGTTTTTGGAATCAAGGTTGTGTATTTTCATTGCAGTGTTCTTGGCTATGATAGAAATGACATCAGTTACAGCTTTCAAATGGAATTCACTCTGACAAAGCAGCATTGTGGAGACATTAATAATGAGCAAAATAGCGAAATTTTACCAGCCACATCAGCGTCTGGTACAGTTTTCACCCTGTGAGTCAGTGTGTGTGTGTGTGTGTGTGTGTGTGTGTGTGTGTGTGTGTGTCATCATGGTAAAATATGCTCCTGGAGACACTTACTGCAGCAGGGACTACCACAGAAGCAGTTCTAAGTTCTTTGCCAGGTGTTTATATTTCTGTTCAGATTTTATCAATGCGATACGGTCACAACTTTACAAGATGCAACACAAAACTATAAAGGTGTGTAGTAAAGATCTAAATGAAGGCTGAATTCAAAGATTGGTGTGGTCCAAGCGAGGGCGCTGCTAGTAGCTGAGGACGGTCTCTAGCCAGTCAGATTTGGAAACTAAATCTGTTTTTTTCATCATACGAAAGGTAAAACACTGTGGCACGCCACTTTTTAAACGTGGATGTTGACGCTGTGTGGAGGATGGACCAAATATGTGACGCTCACGCAACACGCCGCGGACGGGCCCAGTGGATTTTTGGTGTAACTTTACGACCCTGTTAGGTCATGAGAGGACGTGGAAACATGAGTCCTAGAATTCCTCCACATGATACAGTATTCATGTGGATTTTTGAACACATATCACAATCTCTGATACCTTATAGTAATCTTGATGTCAGTAGCAATTCAAAGTTGTTTGTTTTTTTAATGGTTTGTAACCCTTTGTCATTAATTTCCCTTGCAGAAACACATACATTTGCTGGGTGAATTCCTGAGTAAAACTACCAAATGTAAAACATGGACCGACATGAAAACAACAAATTCTCAGGAAAGTTCTGAGTCACATCTGATTCACCAAACCTGCTCCTTGAAACAGAGCCCTGATCTGCTTACATAACTGAGTGGCAGTGTATACCTTCTAATGTGTTTCAGAGTGGGCAGGTGAAGAATTCCACTTTCCAGCCAAGACTGTAAAACGATACTCCTGGATTCTCATGTTTCCACAATCTGGTGCGGGCTGAACGCGACTCTGATCACGATGGCAAGAGCAAACATTTCAAAGAGCGTTTGAGAAGTTTACGGCCCTGATGCCATTGTTAGTTTCTTGGGAGCACAGTTGTTGTCTTTGGCTTGGTCAGGGTAAATATTTCTGCTCCTCTGTTGTGTTAGAAAATGATGTGTATTCAAGCCCTGGAGATGGTTCTCAACGCAGACTAAATACAGTCTTTTTGATTGTTTTTTTGTCTTTACAGTAAGTCATTTGTGTGGGTTCTGCTCTTTCTTTGTAAGTGTGGCTGAAATGCAACGCTTACATCACTTTTTTTGTTGTTGTTTTTTGGCTGCCATCACAGATTTGCCGCCACCGTGAAATTGCTTGGCTATAAACAGCATCCCTCTAAATCTCTGTTACATGTGTGCAGAGGCTCGTGGCCGTTCGGAGGCGAAGGTCTGCTTCACAACAAGACTCTGCACCTTTGAGATCAAACAACAGAGCAACAATTTGTTCTTTCTCGACTGGGTTTTTTAACCATTTATGTGCTTCACACGGCTTTCTCTTTTGAGGCTTTACAGTTGAGTTGAAGACATGAGAAGACGTGTTTTCTCCACGTCATTAGCAGCTGATTTAGACCAAAGTTTTATCTATTGGGAGCCGCTGGTGCACATCTGATAGTGTGCTTCCTTTCAAGTGTGGTGCTTGGAGAAAAACGGGTGGTCTGCGGCAGTGGCAGCGAGGCCAAGAGATTTGTGGCCTGTGCAGAGACAGAGAATTCTGTTGGGATTAGAAGAGATTTTAAAATTCTTGTCTGTTTTTCTCCTTTTGCAAAATACTTGTCACACAGCAAGGGAAAGTGTGCAAGTCAAGCGAAAAATGGCTGAAGATTCTTTGCACGAGCCAAGGGGGTCTGCTAGCCGCAAAAATGCTAACATGACAATTGTTGGATAACTCAATTAGCCATAAAGACAATTAGGGTGAAGTTGGTTGAAGATAATAGCAGAGCAGCAGTGAACATATCTATATATCCATGCAAGGCTCATTAAACGGTCTCAAGGTCAGTGTAATATAATCCGAGTGTATACGAGTGCTCGCAATGCCGGGCCTCCTCTTGATCTGTTTTCCATCAGTTTCAGAGGGATTGTTTGGTCAACACCGAGCCTCAACAACACGCAGAATCATAATGTCATTTCAGTCGACGGCATCTGGCCTGCGAGAAAGCTGTAACGCTGCCACGAGGAGACGTCCCGCTCAGATCTTTACAGCGCACTCCGAGGACATGCGATGCTCTGGAATCGTAAACACTTATATAGACCGTCAGGAACTGAAATCTGCAGTCAATCAGACTCCAGCTGCCAGAGATGGAGTCAGATCCTCGGCTTCTTCCAGAAAGGACAGATTTTAAGGGCTTTTCACTTCCTTTTAGGCTCTTTTTTTTCTCTTTCTGCCCCGGCCAGGCGAGACAGTGTCAGATCCTGTCCGCAGCTGTGCGTCCTCAGTCTCTGGTTTAGCTCGTACCTCATATAATTTAGTAACCACCAGGGCAGCCTCTGGCTTTTGACATTTGAGGCTCGCAGGGCCACGACCACGAGAATAATCACTTACTCTGCTCTAAAGACTGCATTCATTGTCTGGATCGCAAGTCTTTGACTAATAATGGCAAACATATCTTAGGTTTTATGAATCTATGGCGCCATCGTGTTTTGACATCATCTTTACCAAATTCAATCAGTCAGATGCCAAGCACAAACAAAAAATCTTTTGTAGCAAACTTTAGCATCCATAATTCATATTTTATGTTATGCTTTAAACAAAAGGGGATTATTTTAGGTAAACTAAAGAGTTGTTTTCAAACATTAGAGGGGTCAGCTGCCTGCTACCACTCAGCCCCTCGTCTCTCAGTGATTTGGCACCGGATCAGCCGTCTGTTTCTGCAAAAAGCTCCCTCAGCTCAGCTGCATCGTGGCTCAAACTCCAAATCTGCTCCGGAGGTTGTGGCCTTGTTGGAATGCATCCACAAACACTCAGCCTCCACCTCTCTCTCTCTCGCTCTCTCTCTCTCGCTCTCTCTCTCTGTCATACAGTCAGTTTTTTTCTGTCGTAAACTCCCTCTCTCTCTCTCTGTATCTCAGACGTGAACACATCCTCCTCCCTGTTTGGCTTCCCCCTGAAGCCAGGAGATGGGAATACATTTGATGCAGGCTCTGTGCACGCTGCTGCTGACAATATAAAAAAAATCTCCTCATATATCAAATAGATGTGATGTTTTCGCTCAGTCTGACCAACAAAAAGCTTGCTGTTGTGTTGTTTTTTACAGATTTTACCAGAAACAAGTTGTTGTTGAGACTGAAAAAAGACCTATTTATAAAAGATGTTTTTTGCTAATGGAGAGTAAAGGAAAATAAAGTTGTGAAAACACACGTATCTGCTGATTATGATTACTTTACATAATTACCAGTCCCTCACAGTAAGTAAATTAAAAATAAAAACAGCATGTTCAGAGGGATTTCTCAAGATAATTGGCCGCAGATTTATATGTATTTTTTTATTTCTTATTTTATTGCAGCTACAAAGGAATTCCATTTTCTTTTTGATTTTTTTCATAACCTAAAAATATAACAAATATATGAAATAAAATTCCTCTCCTCCTGCTTCCTTTTACTGGCAAACACACCACTTACTGCCAAATTAAAAATATGAACAAAGCTCTTCTGGTTGCTGCAAATTGTATCATCTGCTTTCACGATGAAATGTACGACGGCGTATTAGGGCTTTAGTCTTTGTCAAGGAACCTGAACACATCATTTCTACATCAGGTTCGTAGAAATAAACCTGATAAAAAGATAAAATAATGATAATTTCATTGAAAATTTTAAGGAATTTGTTCACTATTTCGGAAAAATCCGAAAGTTTTCAGGACCTGGAGCTAAGAGGTGATTAGCTTAGCTTTTCATAAACACCAGAAACAGCAAGCCTAGCTGTCCAAAGTTCAACAAAATGTCTCCTAAAGCTCAATAATTAACACATCTTAGGTGGATTGTTTAACCCAAACACCAACTGAAATGTAAAAAGGTTTGTGGAGTTAGGTGCTATGACTATTTCTTTTCCCAAACAACAGTTTATCCATCTGGATAAACCTCTGCCTCCGCATAATGTGGGTTGCCAGATATGGTTTCTTAGCACAGATGTGTTAGTTAAGGTTTCTGTACTGTTTCAAAACCTCAGTGTGACAACAAGAATCCAAGAAGTCACAGTGTGTGTCTCAGTGATAGAGAGATTTATAAATACCTCAATTTCCCCAACAACTAAAGGATCATTTTAGACTTAACCACTTTGTCTTTCTTGAAATGATTGGATCACGGTTGAATGGCTTTAAGGCCCAGTGTAAATACAACCAGGCAACATTGGGTGGTGTTTTAAATCTCATGTCTGCAGCCGCCTCAGGGGAGCAGTCCAAGAGGCGCTGGGGCCACAAATTGGTCAAGTGCAAATCGATGCGTGTACATAAGCCGCATATGTCATCGCTGCACTCCGACCAAAAACATTACGTCTCCAACCACAGCGGCGGCAATCCCCGAACAACGAGACCGCAGATTCTGTTACCAAACTGCTCGAAACAAGTGAGAAAAACAAAAGGTTTGAAAAGTTGACATCTTGTAACTGTTAAGTTGCTTGTGTGTTTTGTTTTGTTAATACTGGGTAACATCCAAGAGGAGAATAAAGAAATAATCATGATGTGACTCAGTCTTTAGCTAGCTTCTCCTCCCAAAACCTCAAACTCCACCTCTCACAACATCTCCACCTTCTATCATCCTAATTTATCTGCTGCTTAAGAGGGTTTCAGTGCAGCACATCTGTGGCTTGTGCATTCTGGTTTTTATTCTGTATATGGGACCCCCAGCAGGATCCCCATCCCCCCACCCTTGTGCTTGTCTGGAGGATGTCTGCAGCGAGAGGTCACTTGTGCTCACAATCATTTTTCAGCATCCTTATGAGGTGAAAACAGATGGTTACCCCTCACAGTGAAACCGGCCGATGTTGCATCTTGACTAAACAGCTCCCAGCCAAGATTGTGATGAATGCATAGAGGTGACGGGGGGTTAGCCCCTCACAGCCGCGCTCCTAATTATGAAGCTAAATGTCAGACCTTACCGAGGGAATTTTTAATTAAAGACTCCATTTCCAAAACACTGTCCATCTATTTTGGAAACACTTGGAGTCACTTTTAATACATCTTCGGAGATGGGAAATTTTAGTGTTCTTGTTTTGTCAAGAAAGGGCTTAAGTTCCTGATTATCCTGTTAAAAAGTACCAAAATGTTTTGATTTTTCTGCTATTAATCATTTTGTGAGGTGCCATTTTCAAGACTGGAGATTTGCTGCTGTTGACATTAAAATAATCAGGTCCTGTACTTAAGTAGAAGTACTAGTACAACAATTTATAATAAATGGTCCATTACAAGAAAAAGTCATGCATTCAAAATCCTGTTATGAGCAAAGTATTATGAAGCATTTATTCTGCAGGAAAAAAAGAGACGGCTTAGTAAAATAAAGGGGACACGCTGGATAAAAGCACCAAATTTTTCCCACATCTTCAATTTTTGGTGGTAGCCACTTCATCAAGATTGCGGATAGGAGATGGCAGCCATATAAAATCTATGAAAACCAATATATCTTCCAAGTCACTTAGAAGGTCAATCTTGGTGTCAAAATATACATTTTCATCACTAGATGGTTACTGATCAAATAGATTTGTTCATTTTCGCCATGTATTTATGTAATTTCCAACTTAGTTGCTCATGCAGGAAGGCACACTGGAATTGCAAAGATCTTTGTAGTTTTAAATATAACAAATAATACAAGTGAAGCTAATAAAGTTTAATTAAATGTATACAAGTTATTCATTTTTCAGAATATGTGTACTGTATATGACCTATATTACTATATGTCCAACTGCTTAGGAACTTGGAAATTACGTAAATACATGGCGAAAATGAACGTATCTATTTGATCAAATAATTGTGCCTGCCTCCTTCTCACTCCACCTGTCAGCCACTCCCTCCTCATCAGCCAGACTCTCTTCACCTGTTTACCCAGCTGCCCTTGATCACTAATCCAGCCACTATAAAGACTCCTGCCTCTCTCACACACACACACACACACACTCTCACACTCACACTCACTGCCAGATTGTCAGTGTACCATGTGTCCTACTCTCCAGCGTTTTCCTAGTGTGCTTTTTGGTGCTGATTTTGGACTCTGCCTTATCCCTTTGGATTGTTTGCCTGCCTTGCCTGACTGAACTCCTGTGTACCGAACCTTTGCTTGTGATTAAAGACTGGTTACCTCCTGTTTCTGCCACCTGTGTGCTGCAATTGGGTCCATACACAACCGGTTACAGGGTAACATCTCTCCTGCCCCCAAGATTGTTCTCTTCGAGTCTTCTTTTCTATATCCAGCATCAGAAACTTTTCTCAGACGTTTCTTAAGATTTCGCACTGCTGCTTATGGTCTACTATCTCTTCCTTCTTCCTGCTCCCTTTGGCTTGGGCCAGTGGACAAAAACACATCACTTCCAGTGCACCAATGTGGGAAAATGACCACAACACCTAGGGTACACTGCTAAATACAAAGGTTTCCCTGGCAGCGATAGGCTTCATCAGCATTGTGTGAACACGTTTGGCAATGGTGTGAATGTATCGGACGTTCCCTTAAATATAACAGTCCAGCACTCCAGTTTTAACCAGTATATGTCGTATATCCAGTCAGTGTAACTCCAATACACAATGATGTTAAAGATTTGTTCACTCATGGGCTGAACAGCTCTATTAGCCAGTTCTTCTTCTTCTTCTGTTTATTACAAAAAAAGCTGGAATCATAAAAAGCATTACTTCCTGTGAGCCAAAAGATTTTCCTTGTAAAACACCAAAGTGTTTGAAGCTCTGAGTTTACAGGAATAGTTTCATAAAGGATCACTGTTGTGTTTTAGCAATCAGAACGAGAATTTGGCCAAATTAAAATGCATGTGTATGAAAACGTCTTAGACCTTTACTTTGAAATACTAAAGTTTAGCTTTAATTATTTGACCTTAAAAAAATACTACATCAATCAGCAGTATATGTGTGTGTCAGAATTAGCATGAGGCACCGTCCCTGTTGCAGCAGCTCAGTGTGCTCAGGGAAATGTCAGGAGTTTAAAACCCTTGCGGTGAAACCCCCAAGTCCAACATGTCTGCAGGCGAGGCAACGCAGTCCAAGAGCAGCGATGCACGACTCGGTGTGAGGATGATTAAACAAAGCGCAGCGGTTGAGGAGGAGTGACAGAGTGCTCGCTGATGAAAGCCAGACAGTGAAACGGTTCCTGAACGGTTTTTGTGAGGTGAAGCAGACCCGAGACTAAAACATATTACATGATTACACTAAAGTGAGGAAAGAGAAAGGGGAAGTTTTACTGCTCAAACTGAAACTGACTTCACTTTTCACGTGCAACGATGCCTGAAACCAAAATGTTACAGATACAATCAGGAATTTAATCCGCTCTCCAAGTTTGAATATATATCCTGCTTTTTTCTTGTAACTGATGGACTTTCTGTGTGTCAACAGAGCATGCTGTAAATTTTATTGTGAAAAGTTTTTGTCCAGTAAATCACTTTATAACAATGGCCTCAAGGGGTGACAGCATTTCAGCAGGAAAACAGTGCTGCAATATTTACAAAGTAGCACCGCAGTGATCAGATCAGACAGTAGAGAGCGGTCCTGGATTCAACCTGATTTATACTGTAGTCCCAAAATACAGTGATGTCATTTCACCGAGGAGCATGTAGCACATGTCACAACTGTGTGATGAAGAGTTCTCTGGAAGATTTATTGGAACGCAGTTTATTAAAGCTGCACTTTGGCAATTTCACTGCATCTGAAAAGCCATAAAATGTACCTCGTATGACACAAATCTGATGTTTTTAATACAGTTTCAACAGCAAGAAACTGATTTATTTTAGCCCAAAATAATAGTTCCTTTACAAAGACGCACATTGATTTGCAGTAAAATGATTTCAGTTTAAACAGATGTAGTGAGTCTACACACACAAGCTTTTGTTACAAGAATGTAAGTAAGTTTAACCCAGGACTTTCACCAAAGGAGACCAATGTTTGAGTCCCTAGTGACACCAAAAGTAAAAAATATTATACAAAGTAACGTCATTTAACTTGTGTGTCACGTTTTTAACAACTGTTATTAGGTCCTCCTGGTATGAATGTCATCATCGAAAATTCTTTACTTTTAGCATTTACCTGCATTTATTTTTCTTTTGAAACACCTTACCAGGAACTTTTTGGCTCTAACCTTAGAGAAGTCGTTTTGTTGCCAAATGACACTGTCTGTTTTGGCGCCTAAAGCGAACAAAACAAAGTGAAATGTAACAAAAACAGAACTGGCCTAGAGGAAACACTGGGTTTACTGCATAACATACATGCTCTATACTGTTTTTGTGGTTTGAATGTATGTTGTTTTTAAAATAAATGGAAAAGTGAAATAATGATTGGAGTTTTTACTATTTTTTACTGCTATATTTGACTTACTCATTAAAATAGTCTTATCATAACATGTGTTCTTACCAGTAGCAGCTCAAAACCATATCATTTATTGCATTTTATCAAAAAATGAAATTAATATTGAGCATAATTAAGTTTACAGTATTGGTCCAACCCTCCGCAAACTTTGCAGTATCTCATGTGGCCCCTTGGGAAAATTAATTGCTCGCCCCTATACTAAAAGGTAGAGTATAGGCCCCTATACTTGCCCCTACTCATGCTATGATAAGTGCTGATAAACACCTAAGTAACGGTGTGATTGGATGTGATATTATAGCCAATAAATTAAGCCTGTATAGTTTAAAAGGGAAGATCTTTTGACTCTAATATCAGGATGTCTTCCTTTCTTTCAGTTTTAAAATTCTGTATGAGTCAGGCTTCAAGGCCTTTTTTCTACTGGATGAGCTACAAAAAAACCCAGACTGAGACTAAATCAACTCAGTTTGGGTCCCTCAATGGAAACAAAAACCACAATGTCCACACTGTCCCACTTTACTGTCACTAAAAAGTGCTTCTGAGCCGTTGGCATCATTACATTAAAGCAGTGTTCAGAGCGGTGACACAGATTGTTGTGATCAATACATCACCTCACAGCGTGAGGCTTGCTGGACAGAAATCAATGGAAGTAGAGCCCCAGAAGTCCAACTGTTAGCAGTAAAGGTAAATCATCAGTAAAGTCATCCATGCGTGTGGTTCCATTTCAGATCTCCTAACAGCCCGTTTGACTGTAAAGCACAAAAATAAATGTCCTTGCTGAGATTGGAACCAGAGTCTGTTGATGTCATTCGGCGTCAACGCCAGCTCCATCCAGCCCCATCATGGCGAGAATATAGAAGTAGCAGTGGACTCAGAAGTCTACAAGTGATGCTTTTCACTTTTTGGAACATTTAGAGGTGACTCATTTTTTCACACCTAAACACATCTAACAAGAAGGCAACACTCGCTGCTATTTTTGCCTTTAATCAACAAATTTCCAGTTGGGCTTCATGTCTATTTCCTCGGGGGAAACACCTCGATGGAGGGAATCGTTGGTTTTCCAGCACTTAGGCTTCACTAATTAACTGTGAAAAGGCTAATTGGGAAACTAAAAGCTGACTAAGAGTTTTAACACTCTAAAAATCATTCCAATAAAATCAATATGTGGCTGTCCACCGGGAATGAATGTGACCACAGATAAAACAGCTTTTATAAATGACGTCTAGAAGCTTTTTTGTTATTTAGTTGTTTTTATTAATATAGTCTAGAGTATCATACAGCAAGTTAAATTAAATTATTAAGTTAAATAATTACAAGCCAAATCCTTTTTTCCATTTTTGTATGAATGTTGATGTTACAGATCTATCTTTAGTTTACTTCATAGTAAAAATTTACTCCGAATTTTTACCATATAACAACTTATAACTTATAACTGTAACTTTGACTGTGATTTTTACTATAAGACCTCTGTAAAAGTAAAAAGTTTGCTATGTTGCCATAACTTCTCATTTTATTTGCTACAGAATTTGCTTTGACTGTTGACTTTTTAAATAGATATTTGTCTCTGTCCGTACATTCCTTGTAAACTGTCGACCCTATTCTAATTTATAAAATCAACCAGAAGTAACCTTTGGTGGCCCCTGCTCGCTAAGTGAACTGACAACAGCCATACGTGAATAAGCCAATGAGCTGAGAATTAAGTAGGATAAAGCTACAGTTTGCAAACTCAAAGTTGCAATAACTATTATAAAACACACAGAAATATAAGAGTATTAATTGGAGCAAAACTAGCTTACTGTGTCAAACCTTGCTAGCATAAATTACTAGGTTTACTAATTACTATTACTAAGTTTAATTTTCTCCAAAACTCATTAAAACACAAAAAATACTTAAATATGCAAGAGCACTGTGAAAACTAACCTTATGCCTCTTGTCTATGTAGCGTTTCTACAAACTGGTGTGTGCAGCTCAGTCAAAGCAAATGTTTTAAAGTGATTTCTAATCAAAGCAGAAACGCCATATAAAGGGTTCTTGCCCTGCAAGATTGATGGAAACAGCTGTCTTGAGATTTAAAGGTGCAAAATTTTTATAAAATCAAACCGTTTTTTAATAGCATTCATGGTTTCTGCAATAGCCGTTCAATCAATTTACATTCAGTAATTAACTCTCTATGTAGTAGTTTATTTTGCTAGTGGCGGGTCCGCCATTCCACACTGGATTTGAATTTCCTTCACTACCTTCTGGCTTTACTTGGGCTAATACATAAAACATTGAACTCCTTGGCGATATCTTTACAGTATAATCTCACTTGATTTAATTTTCCGATAGACAGGAAGTCTCTTTTCATCCTTTCAAAATAAAAGTGTCCGTTATCAAAACAGGCGACTCTCACAGGGCTCCAGTTCACTGTACCAGTACTTCAGTGAACTGAACGGCAGAGGCAGTATCTTCTTTGAACATCTCACTGAGTGAGACAGAGAGCGATTCAGGAATCTCATTCAACTGTACTAGTACTTCAGTACATGAAACACTGACAGGGAATGGCATTTCCTTTGAGAGGGCAAGAGTGAGCTCCAGGGCAGAAGGTGGCGGTAGTACACCTATTTCTGGTTGCCAACCACAGGTAAAACACAAAAAGAAGAAAATAAAAATAAAAAAGACGAAGAAGTCTGGAGTGAGGGCCGGACTTGAGTAACTCCGTACTTTGCACGTACGGTCTGGAGAGAGAGACACACGAGACGGGACGGGACTTAAGAAAAGAACAAAACTTTTCAGGAAGTCATTCAGTACATTTCAACGTTCACAACTTCTTTTAAATACTATCTTTTTTAAACAAAGCTGTTTGCAGGATGCATAGTGATGAGGTAATGTATCTACCTGTGGTGACGTAAGATTAATGACTATATTATGACGTTGGTATAACAAAGTCAGAATATGTCTGACAGCGAGTTCAGACAACCTAACCCTAACTGAAAAGAAACAGGCATCGTTTCTGGGTGTTGCAGGGCACGTTGCCTTATGTCTGAACCTCAATTTAGCCTCAAAGCTGAACCTCTCCGTTTTCTGGCCATCTTGATGTGCACTGCCGATCAACCTAAAGAAAGTGATAATTTTATTTTAAGTTTTTCAATTTATGACAAAAGAGTAGCTGTGCAGAGTTTTGTTGTTGTTGTTTTTTTGATGTGGCAAAACCATGTTAAACTAAATATTAATCATAGCAGAATAACATAACATTTTGCAGGTTTAAATGCTGTGGAGCTGTCTTCCACATTAATGATTTTGGGTGTCTGGCTCTTTTAATGTCTCATTTATCTCCAGTTAGTGTGTTGCATGACAACATACAGTAGTGTTCACATTGAGATGGATTAAAGTCCTGCTGCAGCACAATGCAAGGGGGGATCCACTGGAGAACCTGCAGAACAGAACATGTGTTTGGCTCACACAGATGAGGTCAGTGTTGCTGCAGACTCACTAGACCCCTCCGGCGTGGAGCTGAAACAGAGAGAGCTCTCTGGTCAGGAGCTAGCTGAGAGCAATAAATTGAACGAAAACGGAACCAACTCAAAGGGGAAACTATTCATCCCAGCCCTATAACTCTTCCTGCTTCTTTCCCCCCTATTATATTTTATGTCCGAGCTTTTTCGCACTGATTGCATTAGCAGGCCCCAAAGAGGCCTTGGAAGAACAAAGCCGTCATAGCTGGAAGCAGAACCGGCACAGAGGAGGAGGAGCCCCGAGGTCTGGATGGCAAAACACAGAGCTGCATAATGAGAAAAGGCTCTAGTGTCATCCTGTAAATGACTTCTCAACACACACTTCAAGCGTTTAGTGTTTTCATCTGTTTATTGCTGTTGTCTGTGCCTGATTGTTTAACCACGTTTTTTAATTAATTTCTTTTTTATTTTATTGTCGTTCTCTTTTATTGTCTGCAAATCTGAGTCTGACCTTTTCAGTGTTACACAAATAGTATTATTACCACTTTTTTCTTATTGTTCTGTTTGAATGGGTTCAGCAGCAGGAGTATCGTAAAATTTAATCCTGGATGTAATACTGAATAATGGCAATGTGCTGCACTTGCAGTGGGAGAATTCATATCCAGAGTAGTAGTAGTGAGGCCCGCCCACAGATTTGACTGGCCCCCTGCAAAGGTCCAGAGAATTGGCCCTCCCCAAATCTGCTTTACTCGTATCAACACATTCTGAAGCAAGGACATTAACTCCAACACTAACAAATGCTCTATTAGATATCAGTAGATCAAGAGTAGAGTTTTTATTATGAAACAAGAAATATAGTAAAGCAACAATGCACACACTGTTTATTTTGGTTGTTTTGTAATAGCTAAATGTATATAGTTAATATATATTTAATTTGGTTATTATTCCTTATGAGTAACATGAGTAATGCTGGTATCCATTTACTAGTAGTGGTAGCAGCAGAAGTAGTTGTGGTAGTAATTTTAACTAATAGTAGGGGTAGTAGAAAACTCTTTCAACAGGTATCTGTATAGAAGTGCAGAATCTGTAGGCAAAGGGAAAAGATTTTTCTGGATTTTCATTTGTATTCCGAGTAGCATTGACCAATCATTTTTATGCAGACTTTGGTTGAATGCAGGTAAACAGCACGTGGGGAGAGCAAAAGAGGTAGAATGCATAGAGCAAAATGCAATCTTGAAACCGATCAGCTATGATCTGAGGACTATTTATAGCTTTAAAAAAAGTGAATACAAATGCAGATATTTTTAAGATTAGCTGAAATGTATTCTGGACCTAAAACACCTACAAAAATAACACTGCTAAGCTGACTGTAATCTTTGGAAACCTCTGCCCGAATATCCAATATCCAGATATCCGCTGACTACACTAGAAACCTGAAATATTTGCCATTTCCCCTACGGGTTAAATCTGACTCATAGCTGTCAGACTGATAGCTGATGGGGTTCAAAGATCGGAGTAGTAGTATGGGCTGTTTTAGCTGGCATAGCACTATAAGTAGAAACAGTAGTATGGGCTGTCAGTGGGAGTGGTAGTATCAAAGGAAGTAGACGTAGCAGCTTTTGTAGAAGCATTAAAGACTGTAGAGTAAAGGTTAATAGTAGCAATGGCTGTAGTAGTAATAGTAGTAGTAGTAGTAGTAGTAGTAGTAGTAGTAGTAGTAGAAGTAGTAGTAGCAATGATGAAGTATGTTGAAATAGTAGCAGTATAATTGGCTGTAGTAGTAGGTGAGGAATGGAGGAGACCACATTACCAGTTCTCAAACTGCAGTCAGACTGTGGCCTGCGTCTGGATCATCCCGTGTGCTGAGACTCGGCTTCATTAAATGGTTTTTCAGCATCACAGAAACTGTTTGTGCTCGGCTAACCTGCAGCAGTAGCTTGTGACCGGATGGGACTCTGGAGATTAGAGCTTCAAAGTGCTGTGGGGATGAAGCGGTGAGGTCATGGCTGCTGCTTCAGAGGAGAACAGGACTGCTGCTGCCCCTTGTTTACTTCTTCATCGTAGTGACTGTGCTGCATGTGATTCATTAAACCTCATCGTTTCCTTTGCATCCCTCGATGTCGTCATTATGTTGCAGAGTTCATGGACGTTATCGGCATGCTTTGCTATGAATGAATCATGGAAATTGCTGTAATTATCTCTCAACCAGATCCTCTTCATGTTTACAACCTTTAAGCCCATGTTTTTCCTCATTGCATTCATCCAGAGGAGAGGCAGAGGAAATATCAATATGGCTTGAATCAAGTCATAGTAATTGCTTACAGAGAGCTGTTATGCTTGGGGGGCATTGTGGGGAGTCAGCGGGGGCTGCAAGCTGATGGTGACTCCAACAACCTACAGTAGGTCATGTATTACGTAAAGGTGGAAGGTAAAAGTATTAAAATTACTATCTGCTGCATGGAACATGTCTATGTTTCTCAAAAAATAATGGCTATCTATTATGCATATGTAAATTCTAATTGTGATAAATTAGTATGTCTCGACTTAAGTTACCCTTAATTATAGCAGTGTTGGTGATGATTTTATTAGCTCATAACTTATGAAAGTATAACTTAAGTGGCACTAATAATATTTCTAAAATAGCAAGTGTTTTAGCAGGTCCATAAAGAGTTTAATGAATTCTAATAATCTGAATTTTAGACCTCAAAATACATTGTGACTTTCACAGTTCCTGAAAATGTACTGGATTATGAAGTCGATGCTTCTTTTACGAAGTTGCATTAACTTCAGTCTTGTTTTTTAATGTGTCTTGGGGAAGAGTTTGTATTGATTACATTATGGCAGAACTTTAAAGTTAACCAACATGGATCCAATAATCACTGAAGCAACTGTGCAGCCCAATAAAAAATTATCGGAGTACCCGCAGCTAGTGTGTTGCTAACGCTGCATCTCCTCTCATAAAAAAGTTTATTTTAGAAGTAAAAGGTTACATTTTTGTTACTTTCACCTTAAATGGGTATGTGCAAGTTCAAAGAGTTCTGAAGAACTGCACATTTAGTATTTAGTTGAAGCCTGTTGAAAATAATGAATTTAAAGCCTCTTGTACACCTTAGAGAAAATACTCAAATTACCAACTTTTGGTATAAAGCCATTAGAATTGCATGTAAAAAACAACCGCTGCCACCACCCAAATCAAATATTCCACTGCTTCATATGGTTTATACTTTTTTTCCAGTATGGGCATAAAAAGGTCTTCAATTCATCATCAAGGTTTTAAAAGGTGTTAACAATCTTAAATTAAACATTAAAACATGCAGAAACACTATTAAAATAGGTTTAATGGCCATATGTAATGTGATAGAGGTTTCTGGAGCATATTAGCATCTTTCAGCTCATTATTTTTGTTTTTCAGTACACAATTCGGCAATTCTGGTTCACTCTCAGCACTTATGTTGACCGTGCAATTCTAAGTTACAACCAATTATTGTCAGAATGTGCATATGTCCTCTGTGTGGCTTCATTAATATCTGAGAAAGTTGAGTTTGTATTTTCCCACCTTGGCTATATTCAAGATCGCTAAGCTAAATAACTGAATACTCATACCACCCATAACGACTCATATGAGCTTTTGTCAGAATGACCCATATGAGCGCTTTGCAGCTCACAGTACAGAGCAGAGAAATCTAAAAAATAGCACACGCGTCATTTTACATAGACACATTTACATAATGGTTTGCAGTTGTAAAAAAGACTGTAGTTTCTGTGAATTTATGCTACAAAAAACCACTGACCTAGGTTTAGGGAAAAAAACGTCCCTGTAATGTATTGTAAAAGACAGTTTAAACAGTAAATTAATGTACATAATTGCTGGAACTGAAGTAGTTACGGGGGTGACGTGAGCCAACCTCCAGGTCTGAGCAGTGAGGCAAACCAGGAGCTGTGTCCCAATGTCAAGGATCCTTCCTTGGTAGGATCCTTCCTTCGAAGTCGGGTCCTCCGGAGGCGAGGCAAGAGTCCTTCCTTTCAATGGTGTAACGCACAAATGGGACAGCTTTCGGAGTGTGCAGCTGTGCGTCATTGCGTAATTGGACGTCCTGCTTAAATTCAGCGCCGCTCTCGGCCTTTTGGCTAAGATCAAGTGTAGTATCGGTTCTTATCAGTTTAATAAAAATAAATAAATAAATTTAGCGCCGCAATTTTAAAATCAGTTCATAACATGATGTGTCTTTGGCATCAGCACTCTGACACATTTTTGTAAAAATGGAAGAAGATGCTTTAAGGTTGAATCTCCACGATTTATAAAGTAAAAGCCATAAAGTGGATTAAACCTGAATATCTAACTGATCCTGGCTGAATTTGGCCGCTACTTAGTTTCATAAAAGCAGCGGAGCATAATTCAAATATGTTCTGTGATTTTTTATTTTTTATTTTACAGTACAGTACAATAACAGTTATTTATAAATAAAAATAACGGATAATAGCGCACTATCAGTCTCTGTAAACACAATAAAAATGTATAACTTTTTGAATGACATAGTTGCACATAGTACATCATCATCTGACCAGTCTATGCATCTGACGCATATAAATTAATTAAGAATAACGTTAGCGACTGAGACGGCATTAATTAACTTAACCGGCAATGTATCAAGATGACGTTTATTATCTTTAAGCTTAATATTCTAGCATATGCTTATTCATATGTTTTTGCTTGACTTTGAACACACGTTTTGTAAGTTATATGATAACATTCAGTGTAAACTGAAAATATCTACATATTTAAATGGATATTGCGCCGCCGGCGTCGTTGTTTCTACGCTCGCCATTTTTAAATCACCTGGTAGACCGGTGTGCGCAATGCTTTATGGGTAGTCGGAGCGCACGGAGGATACACACATGCATCCTCGGAATTTGGGCAAAAGACGGACTCTGTCCTCCGGAGCATCCTCGACATTGGGACAGTCCTTCGGCGGATGTCGATGACGTAGTGTCCTTCAAATCCAGCCATTTGAGCATCCTTCCTTGACTTTGGGACACAGCCAGGAAGTGCCTTAAGCTGCATTGTATCGAAAATTCCAGCAGGGGGTGCTGCAAAGACTGCAGAAGTATTTGTGTCCATTCATTTCAATACAAAATGAGAAAACTTCACTTTATTTATTACCTCCAAAATGTTTTTAGGGCAACACTACAGTCTCAATCACTAGTAAAAAAAATTCAAGACAATTTGATGTTAACTGTTTAAATAATGGCCCCAATATAAAGAATCGTATGATTTGGGGCGTGGCTACCTTTGATTGCCAGGTCACTAACAAGGCAAGCCCTCATCAGGAGAGAAGCAGAACAACACGTATCCACGGCAACGTGTTAGTAAAGTTATATATATTTAAAAAAAGGAAATTTACCGGTTTGGTTTCCTAACTTTGACTCTTTCACACTGTATTTTCACTTAATGGACATAAATTGAACATTTTGTTCAGTAAAAAAGTCTTATTCAGCGTTTGGTTGGACAAACAGACACTCCAAGAAGTCGCTGTTCATTTTTCTTAGGTAAGAGGTACATTTGTTTTTGTTTTTTGCTAGCCAAGATGATCATCCCTCTCCGTCAGGTTGCTGGTGTAGAGAGGCGTGTAGTCAGTGTCGTCAGATCCCTCTCGCTCCTCCACAGTCCAAATATGGTTTCAAACAGGCAGTCCACAAACCAATGGGTGACATCACGGTCACTGCATCCATTATTTATACAGTCTATGGTTCGACCCATACACCTCACCTCTCTCATCGCCGACTTTGACATAACTGCACATCACCTTTAATCATTACTACTACATCAGCAAGATGGAGCGGACGACAGTCTAAAACATAAATATGAGTTGTATTTTGCTGCCTGTACAACCTATGTTGACGTTTTTTTAGGGGAGACAAGTCTGGCTGTGCACATGCAATTCTAATGGAACAGTTTGATGCAATTGGAGAAAACAGCTCAAATGTTGGAGAAATCTACGGGTGCAGATTAAAAAAACTGGTACATAAATGAATGGCCTGTTGGTGGTGTGTGTGCAAACTGTGGCTTCAGTCAACGCAATGCAGCGTCAAATGAAATTAAATTTAATTACTGTAGAAAAACAGGTGTGTTTCCAAAAGAAAGCTTATTTTATTTTACCTCAAAATTTGTCCATGTCATAAAAATGATTTCAAACAGTGTTGTTGTAACTTGAGCCAAAATACATTTCATTACTGTTTCCACTGCTGTAGGGCAATGGTACAAATATGGTGCAAAGAAAACAAAGGATTAAAGACTCTATAGGTATAGAGCTGAAAATACATTCTAAATGCCATAAAGAAATGTTTGGCTTGGAGCATAAATGTCCAGGAAAAACACCAAGTGTTCCCGTTCCGGACAGCTAGAAAAGAAAATTTAGAGGCACACTTAAAATTGAACAATTGGATTGTAATACTGCCAGAAGAGAGAATTTCACTGTCTGCTACAGCTCAGTGACAGAGGTAGTGATTATTCAATTCAGCGTATGAAAGGATATATTACAAAAAAAATAGGTAATATGTTTCTTATTTGTCATTTCTAAAAAAAAAGAAAAAGACATCCTTCAACAATAGGGAATTTGTCAAATTTGACAAGCCAACTGTGGTTTTGTTTATTTATTATCATCTCTCAGTAACAAACCATATATATGACATATTTCAAATGAGACCACATGGAACCACAAGATGAAATCTATAATTTCAGCTATGTGTTGATGTGCTCGGATAATTGGATATGGAATACCGTACTTTCCATCCAAATGGTAACCAGAGTCGGTTTTCTGAAAGAGAAGTTCCTCTGATGGAGAGCTGGACTGTTTCTCTCCACCGCTGTGCTGCAACAAAGGTGTGGGGGCCTTAATTGAATTTTCATTGCCCACTTGCCTTGTAATGGCAAAGTTTCCTCTTTGGAATCAAAACTTGCCAATGCTGCAGAACATGGAGCTCAGAGGCCGTAATGTTTGGTGAAGCTCCAGGTCTTATGTTTATGTACTTGGAGGCCTTTTAGCCCCTGAAAGCTGAATCCATTCTACCTGCAGCTGGGCATTCATGTCAATGTGAATCTCACAATTTGTTTTTCCACTTCTCTGAGCAGTTGCACACAGGACATAAATGTGAATAATACAGTAGTAGCCCAATAAAGACTGTATATGTTTTAGCTTATTTTGACGTTGTGGTTTCAGCACGCTCAGGAATGTTCCTCTACTGTTTGTGTTGCTTTACTTTTCCAGTTTACTTACATCCAAACTCCAATTAAATAAGCTTTTCTTTGACTGACATCTTCTCTGGCGCTGTTTGAATAATCTCGCTACAGTAATCTTCACACATCTGCTGCTTTAATACAATTTAGAAAAAGGTTAAGAACATTATTTTGAAATGCATAATCTGATCCAGATCTGATATGTAGTGAAAATTGGTGATTGGGGATTTTCTGATTTTGCATTCCTTTATGTCTGCAAGTATCAAATTAAGAGGTTGAAATCGGTCATCGGATGGAGAAATCATCAATGATGTCCCTCTGTGCCAGTAAAATTAGCGCCTGCATGTGACTTTTACAAGGTCGTTTCACAGTGGCCCGTCCACACAATCACAAGATACTGCAGGTGATGTCATGTTTCAGCTCCGTCACAAGTAAGAGGATAATTGTAGCGATGAATGTGGCAGTTGAGGGGCTGAGCCTGTACTGGAGACCAGACTCTGTGAATTACTGAATCGTGGATGATATGTCCTGGCTGTGGACTCGACTGTAAATAAATGCCAGAGCACACCCTGCCGAATCTGGCTGAATGTGTGATTAGCTCTGGCGGCTAAATAAAGAGCATATTGGCTCGTAAGAGTGCCGGAGAGCTGCTTTTTCCAAGGACAGCATATCCCCCTATGCCTCACATGTGGATCCGAGACGTCTAATACTCATGAGCTGATTTGTACTACTGTTTCTTTTGCACACAGCGTTTTGGATGAGTGATGATCTGTCTCCTGTCTCTGAGTTTGTAGATGAAAACCGAGTGCCGGAGGAACAGGAAAACCCAGAGGGGGCTTCATGTGGTGAAAAGTCTGCTGATGCGCAGCAATATGAAAATATATGTGGACACTAACGGTTTAGCATTTATCTGTGTAGGTTTTTCAATTCCTGAATTGTCTCTTGATCTAATGATGGATCGTTCAGGACGATTTAGGTTTGAGAGGGCGCCAATGTGACACACACACACACACACACACACACACACACACACACACACACACACTACTGTACAATCCAGGGAACACAACTTGCTTTGCCCTGTGGTCATTCTTGCAAAATGACTGAGGGCCAGGTGCTAGTTAATAATCAAACATTATATGATATTTATTTGATAAAATTAATAAAGATTCAAAAGCCCAAAATCCAGTTGCAGCAGCCTCATACTAGTGTTGGGGAAGTTCTTTTCACTGACTCACAGACAGTAAATTGAACTAATCTTTTTTAAGTTATTTTGTTCATTTTAACTAGTGCAGTGCCCACTTCCCTGTGGCTGAGCTGCCTGTAATGTGACAAATGAACGAAAAAGACAAACCTGACGATCTGTTATGAGACACGAACGAGTCAACTCATTTCTGCTGATCAGCCCACAGACCTGCAGCTGAGCCTCTACAACTCTACTACTCTAGAAATAAACGAGAGACTCAAACTTGATGACACTTAGTTGAGTTGCGAATAAATCATTTCTGTTTCCTGTCCTGACTGAGCTTATGCAGCTTAGTTTAAAGATCAGTTCAAAGTGGACGAAATGTGACACACAACTGCCCCACACAGGTCAGGTGTATGCAGGTCATGCATTTCTAAGATTTAAGGATATTCTAATGTCTGGACCTTATTTGGGGAGGTCTGGGGGGACATTTTAATATTATTATTATTATTATTTAGTTTTCCTATACAGTCTGGCCATTCTGGAAAAACTTCACCCACTTTGAAGTGTACCTTATTTACATTCAAAGCACAGTTGTACAAAACATTTTTCCCATTTTTAATGTACTTATTTTGACCAAGAATTAAAAGAAAAAGGTTGATGGGCTACTATGCACCCTACTGCAGCCATAAATTGAGTATCATTGCCATAAGCCCTATATAGAGGGAAGGATCACTGCTGCACATTTGTCAAGTCAGTTTTATTACAGCCCATAAATAGCCCATGGAGATATTAATTAACTGTTTACCGACAACTGAGTTTTGAACGATTAATACCATTAGTTTGTTAAAAGGTCATATTTTAAAAATGAACACTCATGATGGGGTCGACACGTGCAACGACACCATGTAACCTGGAAAGAAAAGAGGCAACACAAACACACAAGAAGCAAACCTGAAGCACATTATTCACACAGATAGGAGAATGAAACAAACAGAGAGGGAGAGAAGAGGAGAGTTTAATCTCCTGGAGGACAGAGATCCAGATCCAACATGTGGAATGAGGACTCAACAGCCAGGAGAGACAGAAGTCCCACGAGAGGCCGATGGTCCAGCACAGAGAAGCTTTTTTAGATTTTTATCAGCTGCTTCAACGTTTAATTCACGAGTTAGCCAAACTACAAAAACCTGGTGTCTGTACTTTTGGCCAGGATAGTCTGAGAAAAACACTATTCTATGTTGTTTTTATAAGGTTAGTGAGGATTGAATCCTTTTGCTATTCAAAATAAAATAATATAATAAAGGTTTTTTCATGCAGCATGTATACATTAAAGAAAGCCAATGCTGGTAAATATTTTCCTGTGGAAGTACTCCAGGTAAAGGTTAACCACTGTCATTTGCTCTAGCCTAAAAACTGATAAAAATAAATTAAAATAAAAAACTGACAGCAGAATGTCAATTTTGCAATTTACTAGAGTCTCTGGCCTATTGACAACAAATATGTTTCCGTTCCTGATCTCAAGGATTCTGCAGTTGTATTTGATGGCAGGAGTTTTTGCTGTGGGGCTCCTTGTGATTGCGGCCACAAAGGGCTTACAACAATCAGTGTGCAGGATTCAGTCTGCTTCAGAGATACGTCACCTCACAGAAGTTTTTTATTTATGTTAACAGAAGGTCTCTCTATATGGAGAAACCATAAAGCATCCGTTTTCTTTGTGTTTGTTCATGTTGGCTGTAAACTCAGGTTCACCCATAGCTAACCTGGAGATGACTGAAAACAGACTGTGCTTAGTTGTTTTTATTGTTTTGATGCGTGGCGGCGGCGGTTTTCCTCAGCAGACACATTTACATTCCACGCCGTATCAGTTTTCACAAAATCAATAGCATAGATTTGATATCGAAACCACCATAACATTAAAAAGGTAAATCTAATAAGATTTCTGAATTTCAACCATGAGTTGCATTCCTGTCTTTATGGCTTTTCAAATCATAAAATTAACTTTGTGATCACACTCCTTCCAGCTCTATTTGTCAGCTTTTAGCACTTAAACCCCACATGGTTTTATTGTCCCAGCTATAGGAGTGTGACCGTGGATTAAAATATCAAAGGCAGAGAGAGAGGGAGAGAGAACGAGAGCTGAACTAACATACAAAGAGGTAAAATGAGCAGACGGAGTGAAAAACTGAGCCTGGAGAGATGCTTAGAGCAGCTGTCCAACTCAAACAGACACTTTGCCAGTGCTCCAACCTCAGTGAGCCATCCATCACTGCACGGGGACATTATTACGAACATGTTTTTAGCATTTAGTTCCATAGGTGCAAGGTTTTTTTTGTTGTTTTTTAGGTGTAATTGCACAATGATGTTTAGCCCATGCTGGGGTTTGCCTATTAAAAAGGGATTCACTGAATGCATAAGCAGGTTGAGTTGGAGCGTGTTTGTCTTGAGGAAATTAAAGGGTTTCACCTTCTCTCTGAAAGACTCCCCAGCCATTACTGGGAAAGGGTTTTCTGCCTCCAGCTAGGTGTTAGCTTTTTCACCAAAAACAAGACATCACTAAAATCAATCTTGAACCGTTCTTTTACAATTGGACATTTGAGGTTCTGAGGGAATATGAAATATCTCATGATAACTGCGTTTGTGTTTTCTCCTAAATTTAGAGCTGGATGGATCCTTTTACCAAAAAAATTATTTTTCCATTCAAAGCCAAGCAAACCGATCTCACCAGTATGTATTACAATCAGAGGAATCGCTGACAGACACAAAGTAAAACTGCTGAAATGGAATTTAAGTGTCATTCACTTAAACTTTTAAATCAGGAGTTTACATCATCAACCAGCAGAGTGTTGGACACTGAGCTCTGAGAGGGTGGCCAGTTGTGATGCCATTTTATCAAGTAGCCTTCATTATGTATGATGGTGTGTACTTCAGTGTACTTTCTAGCTAGCTTGCAAGTGGACTAACTAGCTTGCAAGTGGACTACATTCTGTCTTTAATTCATAAAACAACCCACTGTGAGGTTTGGATGTACCCTTAAAGCTAAAGCTACCTTCTAATTTGTCAGCCAGTGTAATATATCACATAAAAATAATAACAACATTGTTATATTTTGCACCTGCACAAAGGCTTTAAAGTCTAAAGTAAATTATCTTCTCTGTCAAGTCACTATCAATCTCTGCTCAACAATTATGAACCTCATGGTGGCGCTAAAGGAAACATAGGGGATTACCAAAGTCATTAAGGTTGTTAAGTGGTTATTAGAGATATTTCAGTTGGGACTAAAGTGTTTTGCACACTTGCACGTTGCAGCTCTTCTGTGTGGAGTTTGCATGTTCTCTCTGTGTCCTCCAGCTTCCTCCCACAGTCCAAACACATGCAGCTTAGGTTTAATTGGTGACTCTAAACTGCCCATAGGAGTGAATGAGAGTGTGCATGTATGACTGTCTCTATGTGTCAGCCCTGTGATAGTCTGGAGACCTGTCCAGGGTGTACCCCGCCTCTCGACTAATGTCAGCTGGGATCTGAGCTTGGATAACCGGTTCAGGATAATGGATTGATGGGAAAGTGAGCAGTCACAGTGAATGTGGTCCAACAGCTTCCCTCACATCTCATTGTAATCGGAGTGATTCTGGCATTACCCGCTCTACTCTGCCTGATTGGCTTACCATGATACTCTCAACCTTAACCCTCTCATTCCTCACACCTAACTCATGCAAGAGTTTTACATAAGACAGTTCCTTTCTAGCTACAAACGCTAGCTAGAACCCTCTGTGACCTTTAAATATTACTGTGCCACAACTGGAGTAGCTGTTGTACTTTCCATGACATGCCGTCCATCCAGACATCTAACAACAGCCAAGATGTTTAGCAATCTGATGAGCATCATTCTCAGAGCCTGGAAAGTGAACTTGGACCAGGTGGCTGATCATATAGCACAGATTAATCTTCTCCACCAACTTGACTTGATGGAGTGCCAGATTTATTTTTTTTCTACTGAAAGATCTGGAGTGCTTTAAACACAGCTGCAAACATAGGAACAGATATAGAAGACACACACACACACACACATACTTATTGTTGAGTATTCATTAGCGAGTGTTCGGGTTCAAAGGCTCTGAGTCATATTTGCACTGAATGCACACAACCGCACACTCATCCACCGACAGTCACTGGCCTTTTTCAAAATGTTATGGTGTCCATGTGTGAATGAGGTAATTACACAGTGTTATTCACAATGATAATGCTGCACGGCTCATTTCACTCTCATTACAAACCGTTTCCAGTCAGCTCAGCTGGTGGAGGAGACCCCTCCCACACCTATCTAACACACATCCCATCGAAGGACAGAAATAGATAGTTTGCGATGAAGGGTAATCCCAGCTGCAACCTATCAGCCCCTCTCCTTGCAGCAGTCCCTTATTCTTTTTATTTCAGGAGTTAGATGATACGGGTGTCTGCTGGGATTTGTAGCAGGGCCTCAATCATGGAGTAATACTGGCAGAAGGACATCCTGCAGGCTTCCTGTAGTCTGTATCTTTCCAGAAGGAAACGTCATCCTCCAAAGTTTACTGTACGCACATTTCTCAGCCTTCTTAGTTTACATTTTATAAATGCATTTTAACTTGCATTTGGCTCATGATCCTGTGAAGACGTCAGCAGGGAGGGCCTCATTGTCTCACTAAAAGCCTAGCACTTCAGCATGTCATCTGATGGATTGGCTGTTGTGAGGATTGAAACTACAGGCTACTGGCGAGGCCAATAGTACCACAGCGGTATTTTCCAATTTCCCACAAGGATTAATAAACTTCTCTGTCTGTCTTTCCATCTTAGAGCTCATTATTTTCACATAATTTCACTGCGTTCATGTCTCTCTTCACTCTCTGATAGTGGAAGTATATTTTGAGCTGTCCTTGTCAGAAAGAAAGGACTGTGTTTACTGTGCTGAACACTGTCCTCTGGCTACAGCAGCCACAATAACATTTGTGTGCACGGGGGAGAAACAAAATCTGGTTAGAATCTGTTGAGACCCAACGTGGACATGTAGCATGCAGACAACACCAGCTAATCATAGCCTGAAACAACCAGACAGCTGATAATAAAGAACGGCTGTTACAACACCGATTCCAAAATAGTTGGGACACTGGGAGAAATGTAATAAAAACAGAATGAAATGATTGCATTTCCTTTGTGACCTATATTCAACTGAATACAAAGAAAATAGATCTAATGCTCAGACTAGGAACCCCCCCTAAATATACTACTTCTGTTTTTATTTATATTTTATACAGGGTCCCACCTTTTTTATAACTTCATCAGTGTTGTTAAAGAAATAGTTGCAGTCACATACTTAAAATTAACAATAGCAATTCAACAAATGCAGCATTCACTTCTAGTTGCAAAGTAAATGTGTGTCTTTGCATCACGTGGATAATCAACTGTGGTGAACTTTCACCGGTGAAGTCACAACCTCAACCAACAACAAAGAAATGTGTGTGTTTGACCCCACTTGGCTGTCACACGGACTATAAACTAATTTACAAAGCTGACAGAAACATTTCACATCATGAATATTAAAGGTTTCAAAAAAGTTACTTTTCTACCGATTATCTGTCTGAAAAAAACAATATCAGTGTCAGTGTAGTCTACACATGGAGTGGCCTTACCTTCATACAGAGAGCAGTCATTATGGAGCACTCAGGGCGGTGGTATAAGTGAGCAAACCGGTAAAATTATAACAATGCTTTTTTCTGAAACTACAGTCTGTCTATGGCAGGGGTAGGCAACCCAAGGCTCCGTATGTGGCTCTTCAGGCCATCTGCAGTGGCTTCCTGTGGCTGTGACAATTTCTTTACATTTTAACATTTGAGTCAACTAAAATATGTATTATACCTTACAAAAGTCTACAGCCCAGCACCTTAACCTCTAAATTTTCCAACTTCAAGTCTAGTTTTGAGTTTTCCATAATTTGGCTAACTTTGAATTCCACATTTGCATTTGGGCCTTCACTGCATTCTGACAAAAACACATTAATAATTGCTCATTATGACTAATTAGTAATGCTTGTAGGCTAATTTAGGTTTAGTAGGCTTCATCGGTTTAGTAGGTTTCATCTCCATTGCAAGGCCCAAAATAAGGTTCGTGGCTCTTTTGTTAGTAAAGGTTGCCGACCCCTGGTCTATGGGAATGTAAATACACACATGCCATGCAACTTATTGTACTCACATCTAAAATGTGAATTATCCGCAATAAACTCTATCAGGGATATTACAGGAAAATCTATGAACTTTACGAGAACAAGCATTAATATTGGCAGAATTAATTAAGGTTGTGCTTGGTTATCATTTGGTGACCTGTTTCTACTGTTAGTTGCCAAACAAGCTAGTATTATAACAACTAAATGCCAGGTATACAGTTATTATTATTATTATATTATGTAAACAGCCTATAAACCACGACCATGTTCATTTTTCTGTTAATTTAAACATAATGAGCAGTTCTTCACGTCTGTTGACCAAAAGCTGAGGGCAGTCGATGTACCACAGTGATTCCTTCTCATCGGGGTTTTTGGACAATGAGCTAAATGCAATTTTTTTTTTTTCTTAAGTTAAATGAAACCAGATCAAACTTCAGTCCCTTCCACTGTAGCATGACTGAGATGCCACAGTCTGTCCCTGTCTGGGGAGACACACCCACACAAACCCTGCTCATCCCTCCAGCTTCATATCTTCCCCATATGGGACAGATTGAGTTGTGACCACAGCTCCTCACTCTCATCCTGAATCAAGGCTGCAGAAATCAGCCTCCTTTCACGCTTTCCTGAGGCCACACAACAAGACGGGAAGACACTGATTCGGCAGCAGATTCTCTCTCCGCACTGCTGAGGTCGGATGTAAATCCCCCCGAGGTCGGAGGTCAAGTGTTTTCATCATCTGCGCGGCTATTATTTTACGTGTCATTATCAGCTGCATAATATGCTCACTCAGACAGGAAACGGGCGTAGATGCGAGCGAGGAAGTAACCCCCTTGTATGGCTTGTTGCCCTGCAGCTGTGGTTTGGGTCTCTTTCCCCCCTCAGGACCTCACACAAGCCAGTTCATGTCCATCCAGTAAGTCTTCACCGTCTCAAACTGTAAAGGAAGCAGCTGCGTTTCATCCTCGTAACCACCGTTGGCAAGATTGAGTGACCATCAACGGGCCCAGAGCGCAGCTTCCCTTTCCTCTGACCACAGCTGCTCGGGTTTTTGATAAGCTTAGAAGTTTTGGGGCTATTTATTATATCCCAGATTTCCCTTCCCACCAAAAATCACTCCCATTCCTCTATCATATCCTACGAGAAGAGCCAAAAGACATTAGCATCCTTGTAATCCAATCCAAGTGTTGCATGTTAGAGCTGATACAGAGCAATAAAACAGGGACTGCACCAATATCTAATAGGGCGTCCTCGTTTATATTTATTAGCTGACACTTAAGTATCACAGTGGTTAGGAAATGTTTATTAGTAATTGAATATGCTCACACTTTTCCATAAACTTGGCTACTGCTCTCCCACACACATCAAGGATGTTCCTGTATAACATGGAGGAGGAGGACAGATAACAGATAATGTTCAGATTAACCTGATATAATGTGACTGTTCGCTTCTCTCCCTGGATATTAAAATGCAACAAGAAATGTTTTCACTGTTGCATAGCAGCTAATGACTTTATGACACCTGCCAGGGCAATCAGTCCTGCTGGCTTGGTGAGGTTTAAAAACGGACTGAACTGGGGGGAAAATTGAAATAACAAGCAGCATTTTACAGTCCGTTGCATCCACCTTTACCTTTTCTTGGTGTAAAAGTGTCACTTTATAATTCAAGTTGCATGCAACAAGTGCCAAATATCTTTTGAGTTTCAGTTTCTATTTTTCTGCATTGTCAGCTTAGTTTTTGCTTTGAAATATTTGCTTGCATCGTACAAAACCTTCTACTTTTAACTTTTTATTTGGGATGTCCTGATAAAGTTTCAAAAATGAATTGAGTGGCTCCAGACTGATGTATGCATTTGTGAATTTCTGTGCGAAGCCAGGCTTCATATATATGTATACATACATATGATCACTGCACTGTGCATCAAAGCTTTGCAGGTAAAAAGCTTTTTTAAGTGACAGCTGATGCAATACAATTGGCTCTTTAGATGATACATGGTCCATTAAGATATGTCTCAATCGGCCCTGAAACCAAGTCTTTGAGACTTGATCAGGACTTTGTCCTCTTATGATTTTCCATATATTTTGTTTTTTTGTTGTATTAATGGACAATTTAACATCTTGGCAAGGGACAGAAGTTGAAAACTATATAAATTGCAAAACATAAAACAAAAGTTGAGGTCAGAATATTTCATGCATCGTAAACTTGTAAATGATAATAGATTATTAATGTGATATAACTGTGATAGCCTGATGATTAGACTGGACTACATTTAGTTTGACTCTGTGTTCAAGTTCAAGATGATTTCTTGTTGGGAGAGAGGTCATTTTGTTTAGTTTTTTTCTGAGCTAATCCTTTGTGAGAAACCTTCCCACTAACGTCATTTTAAAATTGATAAGGAAGCAGTTATGCTGACATTAGTCACATTCATCAAAAAATAAACTTGTACAGCTGCATGTAGGTCATCTGTGAATTTCTAATAAAATGTGAGATACTGGCAGTGAACAGGCTACAACTGTAACGGATGATGAGCAAAATTTGGACCAGAAAAAAGAGACATCTCCTGTACATCATCTGAAACGGTCACGGAAACAGCTGGAAATACTGGGTCAAAGTTATGAATGCACTGACTGATGATTGGATTGGAGCACCAAAGAGGACTCATAATGCTTTGGGGTTTTTTTAAAAAACATCCATTGTTTCCAGTTCAGTCATTGTTGGTGCCAAATTAAAACCAATTAGGAGGATTGTATCCTGTCAGAAAGAGGTCTGTAACTCTTGCTTCGAAAATTGCAAACTTTTCATTCACAGGATGTTAATAACACACACGGAAATATTTTCCAAAGTGGATGAACTGTAGTTTGGAATTGAGCCCTTCATTTGTAAACTGAAGTATTAAAGTAGCCAATAAAAACGATAAATGACCTTGGGAGAGCGGACTGTGCAGGTACAAGTCATCTGCACATTCATGGCTCCTGCGAGGATTTTTCCAGCCAGAAACTCCAAATTACAGTTCAGCATTTGCAACATATGGAGGCTCTTTAGAATGGCAACGCTGATATGAGTCAAGAATCATCATCATTTAAAGCAGTCCTGCTGATTGATGCTGATTGATGGTGACGTGTCCAAGACTTATGAGACGTATCCCAGCTGCCCCTGTGACTTGCCTTCATTCAACTTTCGTGATGGCTAAATATTTTGCAGATCACTTTCACAGAATCCAGACCATGACCTTTTAGTTTGACTCCATTCTTACGCCAGGTCTCCAGCCAAGGAGCGATTTGAGTATCCTTTTTATTACATGTGTGTAACCATTAGGTTTTCAGCGAGGGAAATTACACTCTTGTTACCGCTCAAAGTTTCGTGCGGTCGACTGAAATGACCCCGTGTGACCGCGGGGGCAAAGGCCTCGATAAAAACGACAAAGCATGAAACTATAGATCACTCTCCAAAGCAGGAGTGGTGTTAACCTTGGAAATCTGGGGAGCTGTGAGCTTCAAAAGAATACAAGCCTTGAGTTATTTGTTTTGGGTTGAACTGCGCCTGAAATGGACCTACTAAGTTACTCGAGCCATAGCTCAACCGTGCCCCTCTTCCTGCAGGGGTCAGAGGTCACTGTTGCTGTAGAGACCGCACAACAGTAGAGAGGGAAACGCAGCAGTGGCAGAGTTTCTTTTTTGTCGTCATCAAGAGAGAACAGAGAGGAAAATAAAGTCTGCAGTAAAGAAATGGCACAAATTTAATCATATTATGACTCATTTTTTGGCTGCTTTCGTTAAATGTCATGGTAGCATTCGACGTCATGATCTACTGCTCTACTGTATGTTTACAAAACCACAAAGCATGATTTCTTTACAACCCGGAGAAGCCTTTCCCTCGCTCATGTTTGCTGGGTTTTTTTACATAGGTTATCCTAGGTGGCCTGCTGCACCATAAAGATCCTGAAACCACACAAACTATAAACTATTTACAGAACTGAAAGGCACATCCGAAATGGATTTCCTCTGGCCAATCTCTTTCTCTGTGAATGATATACCTTCTGAATTACCCACTGGGGATGGATACAGCATGACTGCCTCTGTTGTTTTACCAAGTGCAATTAAAACAACATATTTATGTCAATCCAATGCTTCAGTTCAGTCAAAACCACAAATATCCACTTTATAGATCACAAGTCATTGGGACACATCTAGGAATAATTGATGCCTGTGCCAACCTATTTAGTAGATAAAAATATATTCCAATGGATAAATTAACATTTTAAACTTCTAGTCTATTTGTTATGTTGTTGTTGTTGCTGTTATTATGGTTTTATTGATTTATTATTATTATGATTGTTAATAATATTGATTTTATTTAAAATTATAATTATTTGTATTATCATTATAATTATTATTTTGGTTTGATTTGTCTCGTGGTTTTAGCTATTTTATTAGTTTTGAGTTAAATTTCTATATTATATTTTTTTCACTTACATATATTTTAAAAATTATTTATTATTATTTTATTTATTTTTCAATATAGTTTTAAAAATCTATCCATTTATGTAATACTTTTGTCTTTTTTTATTTATTTTATTTATTTATTTTCTTATCTATTGTCTTGCATGCATTATTCTCTGTTTCTTAATGATTTTTCTTATCTGACATTGTTTTTGACTGGACCACTTACAGATATATAATGTGTGACAAGGTGTTGCAAGTAGACATTTTTGGCAATAAATGGTTAAAAGCCAAAGATATTGGAAACCAGCCGTTTAAAAGCTCTTTGTAAGTTTCCTGTTTAAAAGACACAAGGATCTGGTGTGTTGTCATTTGCCTGTGGGGCCAACATATGAGGTGTCAGGTTTCATAGTAATAATCAAAAACACACTGATCTAATTATCATGATGTCGGCTTATAGCCACTTCTTAGATAAACTATCACCCAAATGCTTCACCCACCGTGGACCGTGTTTTTCTTAGCCAATCAATTTCCGAGGCGGCAGCCCGGGATTACCTCCAAGGCTGATCCAATCCTCCTGCAACAGGCTGCAAACGCCGTCCGTGTCGTGCTTATTTTGCCTTCCTCCCGCATATTTAGATCTGTTTGTTGATCTTGGTCGTGCTTCTCCTTTGGAGGCTGAACCAGTTCTGTCTGCTTTGTCTGGCCCGAGCCTTGACACCGGCTGGACTCGGGACTGCGCCTCGGCCCAGAATACACAAACGTCACTGGTCAGAGGGCCAGAGAGAGGCGCGAGGAAACGCTCGGGCTACAGACCACACAGCCGTCAGACCTGTCTCGCTGTGCAACATGAGAGAATTCTGTGAATGCATTCAGGTCAACGCTGCGGTGACTCCAGCTTCTCTCTGTTTAAGTGAAGGGGAAATACAGGAAGACCCTCCGTGCTGTGTATTTTTGCAGGAAGTTCAGATAGCAATGGAGGGATCACAGAACCTTGATTCACAACGGCAGGGGTCAGTTTAACTAAATAAATGCAACAAAAAAAGGCCCAGTTCTTAAGAGAGAGAAAAAAGCCTACTGGTGAATAATTTCCTCAACAGAAAAAAAAAATTGCTCAATTACGTTGGTCTGGAGGTCTCCACTCCCAGAGAGGGAGAATAAAAATAGTCCACGAGATCTTGGACGTTTCAGGATAAATTGGTGTATATTGGCAAGCATTAATAAAACCTCAGAACACGAGAATCGTAGCATTTTTAAACTAATGGGCAGTGTAACTGCTTTTATGAATGTTTTGCCTCATTTGAAGTGACTTATTTGGACACTGGAGTTGATCTCGGTGCTCAAAAGCCTCAGAATAATAACAGCTCATATTTTCCCCTCTTTCTTCTTTTCTTTTCTTCTCTTTCCATGATGCACGCACTGTCTTGTTGTGAACTATTGACCAACGTGGTTTGATGATGAATAGACAAAGGGTATATAAAGTGAAGTGTGAAAGCTGATGTAAACGGTATCAAAGCTGCATTCTGGAGACATCAAAAGGAAGAAGAAGAAAAAACATCTCTAAAAGAAAAGAGGACTGTATCTAATCTGGTCTCTTCTAAAAGATTTAGCATTGTTTTTTTGTTTTTTTTTACAAAAACCCTGACTGGATCTGGCTGTTATAAACAGGACATGTATTTAACCTTGTCTGTTTTCTTCCATTATTGTTTCCATGCTTTTGCCTGTCCTGCTTAACATTAACCTGGACTGTTTGTTGCAGGCTTTAGAGGCAATAGAAAGTACTATTTAACATTATTTTCTGGTAGGGGAAGCAGCAGCTGTTGGGCTGCACTCACAGTCTACTTTTTTCCAAGGAAATACAGGTTGAAAGTTGGACTATATTTGCCCACTTTGCCAAACTGTGTTGCATTTTCCCATCACATTACGGCTGCATTAACCTCAGCCAGTCATGGTTGGTCAAAGACTGTGATGCAAGTCACCTAAAAATACATTATACTACATCCTGACGACTATTTCTTGAAAGCTGAGGCTGGTGATATTGTATATTTTTTTGTGAATGTCATTAAAAGACTAACAAGACTTGTAGCCAAAGATATACCTTTACTCCTCCATGCCACAGAGCTCCATTGTTGTCCAAAAACTATTAAAAACACATTAATGAGCCATACTAGTGAAATGTTATTTCTTTAACATGAACACGAGCACTGTTTTGAGGCAATCCAGGTGCCATATGTGCAAATAAATATGCATGAAAATAGCACAATAAATTTGTATTAATCCACAAACTAAAGGCGTCCCCAACAGTTGCACTATTTACTTTAAAAACTACAATGTCCAGCTGTTTTAGGAAATATTTTTTTCTTTTTTGACACATCCAGTTGTTAAAAACAGTCAGGTCAGCACTTTTTTGTGGAACAGACTCACTGATCTATAATGAAATCTTTAATAGCACTGTTAATACAGCCATTAAATTGTTTGTGTTGTGCTTGTGTTTTTGTTTTAATGAGGATGTCTCTCATTTAATTTGGATTTTAGAGTTTTATTGTCTAGTTTTATGTTGTTTTTCTTGTGTTTTGTATTCAAACTGCTTGGAAACCAAGTTGGAAGTAAGTGTTTTCACTTCAACATGTTGGATATTTTTTTATGTCTGCGATAGACAAATAAATTCTATGAAATCATAAGTCATGTAAGAGACAAATTAACGCATTACTGGTTTCAGTCTTTGTCGAGGAGATGTGCATCAGTAGCTCAGCAAATACACAGTTAAAAGTTAAGAGTTATATAATGTCTACATCTGTATGTTAACCTCAGCCAATAGTTTTTGTTCTCACTTCAAGGGTCACCCCACATTGGCCTTTCCGGGTGTTAGGAAGACATCACACATGTTTCAGTCTGCCAGAAACCCCAAGAACCAAAATTTGATTTGCAACATCCATCAAGTGTTATCATGAAGTAAAGTGATTTGCATTCTAGAGGGAAAAAAGAGAGAGATGGGAAATCCATAAGCTGTCATCTGGTCCAGCTTCAAAAACTCTTTTTTCATATCAAACCCGCTGAAAGATGGGGTATTGTTCGGCTTTTCTTTTTTTCTTATCGTTACGGACTGCACCACATGAGATCTTTACATTTGGAACCTTCCAGACTGAAATTTATTCGATAATAACGGTGAAATTCATCTGTTCTCCAGCTCTGCTCCAAGAGTTATAAAAGATTTGGAAAGTTATATTCTGGTTTCACACATTGTCTCTGATGGAAAAAGTTTAAGAGGGAAGGAAAAGGCCACCCTGGATGAATTCTCACTGCTTCTTTCCCTTTTTTCTCCCACTCTCTTTCTCTCTCTTTTTCTTCAGTGCACACCTCAGCTCGCTCTATCCGGCACGCGAGTCGACACATTCTGCCCAGAAATCAGAGGCATGTTCACCAACGCAGCAATTATACTCACCACCAGGTTTACAGCGCAGCTGAATTAGTTTTTGGATTAAGTATAGCACTGCTTTTCTCATTATGGCCTGTCGGCTCTGTTCATTTCATTGTTTCCGGACTCCTGCCTTTGTCCAGCGAGGCTTCTATATAACTGCTGTAGCAATTACATCACCTGAGGAGGATTTCTCTAAATTACACACTTAGTCAGAAATGTTTGGCGTATGAAACGTGTACAAGATTTCTGTGAAAGAGTCGTCACTGTTTTTTTGGTGACTTTAATGTGTGAGAGAAACATTGAGGGGTTGCAGGGAATTTATAGTGAGGCTTCAAAATTATATTTGTCAGCCATTTTGGGTTAGCTATGTATTTCTTTGCAGGACTCATGCAGAGAATTGTGAGCTGAAGTCCACATCTCCTGAATGTTCCCCTCCCCACATGTTAAATTTTGTCAAGTGATACAAAGGTGTCTGGTTTTGCTCTTAGGAATATTTTTTGAGAAACAACTGACTCAGATGCTGTCTTGAAACTGAAAACATGATGGTTGTGTTTTGGAAACGGGCAGCAGCGCCAAATTTATTCAGACTATCAGGGAAAAGGTGAGAAATAAATTGCAATTGATTCCCAGGCGTGCTGTTCAGCTTCTGCAGAGAAACCAATGTCTGAAGTCAAGAAAACTGTCTGTCCTGCTAATCTGAGTGCTTAGATGTCAAGAAGTGGCCTTTAGCTGTAGGTGAGGGTGGAAACTTCAACGTATTAACTCATATTAAACATTTGAGGAAGAACATTACAGATAACACAAAATACTTTGACAAGTCTCCTTACACTGCCATATTAATATAAGCACAAATAACCCTCAATTCATGCAAATTAGCCAGTGTCACCTCAGTGTTTCAGAGTCATGATAGACTGCAAATTAAATCCTCCCCACACAGAACAGATAAAAAAGAACTCAGACTCAGTCATGGAGTGGTAACTTTTCAGATGCAACGGGTTATTCGTTTATTTTTTTACAGACTAAAATGCTGCAAATTACATAATATGGTAATGCAAAATTCTGTGCACCTATTTTATTTTTCATTTATTTGATATTATTATTATTTCAACCTTTATTTATTCAGGGTAGATGCAATGCTCTCCCATTAAATCTCTTATACAGCATCAGATAAACACGTTCTTTTTCTCTCTTTCACTGTTTCCACTTGAACTACTCTTTGACATTCAAAGCAACAGGAACAGTTGGAAAAAAATCATATTCCCGTCATCAGGGAGTCAAAAACATAGTGGATTAAAATTCAGTCTGAAGATTTATTCTGATTTTGATCGCACAACCTTCTTCAAATTATAATCACAAAGTTCTTGCATCTGCACTCATTGCTGTGATGTTTACCTGTCAATCAAACAGCAGTCTTATCACGCGTTTTGTGTCGATGAAGACTTTCAGTAGACGGCGCTCTTTTCTACCCACGCTCAGCCGCAGTGACTATCACAGCTCATTTTTTCTGCTCAGTACAAACATGGAACGGTACTGTAAATCATATCCTTGTCTGTCAGCCAGCACATATTTCCTGAGAGAGACCAATCAAACATTGTGTGTTTGGAACAGCAGCCGTAACAGCTTCCATGAACTGACTGTATTTCGAATCACAATTGTGTTATAGCAATCAGATATGGAGAGTAGCAAAATGCAGATCTGTTTATTTGAAAATGTCATATTATATAACGTTCAGCTGCAATCATTCCCTCATTTCTCCTGTAACCTGACCTGGTGTTGCCCAGTATTCCCATATTTTCACACACACGTACATCCCTGTCTCTACAAGTCTGTGTTGCAGTTCATTACTCTGGAAATTGCCTTTTTTTTTACACATGTTCTGGTCCTGTAGTGTAAATATTTTGGAACAGTATAACCAATTTATCATTTTGCCTTACCCACATATTCCATTATCACCTAACCCAAGTTTTGTTACAAGCAAACCAGACTTTTGGATTAAAAATAGATATTGATCTTGTGCTTTTAGCTATAGGAAAATGCATGACAATTATTTGGAAACCGGAGATACTGTCAGTCCGGTTCCAGACCTCTAATTCGCAGCCAACATCTCAGATTTGGTCAGCAGTTGGTCTGGTGTTGTGGCTGTTTCTGCTGGTCGGTGTAGCAGTCAACCAGTCAGCGCTTTGGAGGTCAACTCTTCACTGCAGAGGAGGGGGATCAGAAGAGAGGATTTTTCCTTTTTTGATATGAAGACCAGAGTCTTGGTGTTGAGTTATTACACTGGAGACTCTTTGTCTAGCTAATGCCTGGTGCACACCAGAGGATTTACTAAATCGGAACTGCTTTTAAAGGAGACAAATTGACAGATTTAACTGTAAGAATGCATTCACCAGACGATTCAGTCAAAACACAGAAAACAGGACTTGGCGTTTATACAAACGATTGGAGAGCGGCGATTCCAGGGATTTGGGATCTCGCAGAAACTTACGTGATTAAACATGACTTCAGATAAAAACAAACGAGGTGGCGCACTGTCAACATCAGTTTGTTGCACTCATTTGCACCGAAAAACAGAAAAAGAGAGACTAGAAAAGTGCATTGAGAAGAGTGCTGATCTCTGCCAGGTGTTGAGAATCTCCTGCGTAGCGTAGCCCTGATCGTCCTGAACTCCATCCAGAAAACAAGCATTTTAAAAGTTGTTTGCTCGTTGTCTTGCAGACAAACCCGACAAAGCCTGAATTCTGACTTTTTACACGTCGGCATTATGTTATAGATATTTCTGCATACTTTTGATCTGGTAATGCAGTTATATCAAAGCTAAATCAGCTTCTTTTGGGCTCATACATACAAACTGCCATGGTTGTCATCCAGATGCAGCAGCTTCTTGAGCATGCAATGAAATTCACTGAGCTGTGTGCAACTCTGACTAATATGTGGGATCTGAGACTACAGCAAACAGAATCAGGCTTGCATGTAGCCAAATGCATAACCCCTTCCACACTTGTGCCTGGTGGAGTCAGTGAAGTCATGGCTGAGAAGATTAAATCAGCATGGCTTATACATTTTGCAGCGAGGGCTGAAAATAAAGTTTTAACAATGCTTAAGTGATGCTTCCTGGTCATCTCGCTCTCAGGATTTCAATCGTAACAATCAAATCAAATGTTTAGACTTTGATCCAGTCAGTAACATTAAGATTATGTCTCTAAACCCCTCACACTACAGGATCGAATTTGGTTTGGATCAGCCTTATATCAGGAACTCCCCTGCAATTGTTAAGAAGGGACAATCGGACCCAAAATGGGCCAAATTATCCTCAACTGTGGGGTCAACATAACCTTAATTTTCACATTAGCTTCATGCCTCTACTGAAGTACAGCGAGTTTGGACTTTGAAGCTGTGCCAGCTCTCTGAACTTTTACTCCTCTTCTGAAGAAGACTTGTTAGAAATTGTGGCTTCGAGATCATATTTTGGCTTCTGCAGCCCTGATCAGCGTGGTATAGGCCTGTGCCCCATGCACTGATCCCAGAGCAGATTGAAGACAGGTTCTGGATGGGTTCTTTTTATGGAGGTCACATTGTATTTTGGGAATGCAGCCACTCTTCAATCCTCTCCAATCCCTGTTACATCAAAGCAGCGTGTCCTCCACCCCTCGCCAGTGTACAATATGCTACAGTATGCACTGGCCTTCATTCAAACCCACAATAATTAGTTTCAAGCTTAGTGGAGATGGTCTGTTGTTTGAAAACACTTGTTTCTTTGGTAACTGTGCGAACCATGTATGGTGTGCTACGATAAACAATCCAGAACTCCCTGATAGATGTTCAACTGCAGATTGCAGATCAGATTGTGGAAATTACATTCTACGCTCATGGATTTCTAATCAGATTTCAGTTCAGTTTAGTGTGGGGTTTTTTAAAGAGTTTTGGAACGAGTCCAAGTAGAGTACAATTGGAGTTCATTACTGGAAGAAAAACATTTACAGTATCAGTGAGTGTGTTCAGTTCTTTTAGGGAAGAAAAGAAGTCAAGCTTGTAGACTTTTTTCATGTAAATCCAGAAGAAAACAATGTACCTACAACTTTAAAGATTTTCTAATCCAAAATAAAAGTATATTTTTAGGCCTCCAAAAAATGCATGAGAACCAGAGCAAGCTTTCTTTAAAACAGGTGACGCTGTGAAAACCAGCCCTATGGATACTACACGTATACCCCCAGACTCCAAAACCCACAACTCCCAGCTCCACACCCAGACGCCTCTTCCTCTCTTTTACAGCCAGACATTTTCCAACCTGTCTGGGGTCCAGGAGTCAACCACCACCCCTTGACACCAATCCATATGGGTTAATTGACAATGAAAATACCTGGAGGGAAAACAGCCGTTTATAAAGTCAAGATTTAAACCTGGCCATATAGGATTATTAAAAAAAAGTCCCAAGCACGCCGCAAAGAAAATACCTCGGCCTTCAGATGAATAGGTATACTTTCTTCTTCTCCAATGTGTTGTTTTTCTTTGGGGAGCTTGTGGTCTTGAAGTGCTTTGGACCTCAGCTCTGAGGCAATTTAATGGATGTACAGAAGCCACACTGTGCAGAAAATAGTATTAAAATATGTTCCTTATGTTTTGATAACAAATTCAGGGGCTTCAGACTAGTGCACAGTGTGCATCGGTGGCGTTAAATGTGCCTGCTGCAGTGACACGCGGGGCAGCTTTTTTGGCCGACGAGCGATGAGAAACGGCGTCCAAACACTTGCCTCAGCAGCACTCTTACAATCACTGAGGAACATTCTGTAGCCAGGAAACATTTGAGCTGATTTATGAGCCTGTGGCTCAGTTTGTTGCCTGAAAACGTTGTTCCTTTGCACTGACTGAGATCTCGTCTTGTGCATTACAACCCATAAGATTCGGCTTATGGATTGAATTAACTAACCAAATACACAAGTGAGACATACAGAGGGAAATGTGATGTACATGGGGAAAGACAGGGAAACGCAGGCTCATTCACTGCCTGCAGACCCTCATCCAAACCACTCATTTTTGGATGGTGGGTAAACAAAATCTAAACATGTATTCCATGTTTCTTTGAGCCTGACATGATGTTATGCAGCAGTTTGCTGTGTTTTTTTGCTGTCAGTTTATTATGAAACAGGGTGAGTAACTCTGCAGCCCCGATAGCATCACGATTAATCGTCACTGAAGGGGTTAAACATGAGAAGCCCTGCAGCAGCGTGCAGGTTTCCATAACAATGCTACAGATACACATCTCTCTCTGTAATCAAGGGTTTACTCACAGCTGCTTGTTTTGACAGCGTTGCGTCAATTGTTTTGACAGTGGCTCAGCTGAACTAAACTTTTCAACCATTCAGCTCTTTCTTTCCATTTTCTAATGTCTGTGTGAGGATCTTCAGCTCATCAGACCGCACTAGCGCCAGTTTCTTTATTGTTATTCTATTCTAAGCTCTGCATTGCATCAGTTTGTTTGTAGGCTCCAAATAACTAAAGTACACTTGGCATGTTCACATCTGCCTAATAAGTCTGTGATGGTTCATACAAAACTCAAGATTGTCACTTAAAGGGACTCTGTGGAGGGTTTTTATAGACAACCGATTTTTTTTTTATACATGCAGTGTTTCTCACCAAAACATGTCATCCTCAATTTCACCACACCACTGACTGTTTCGTGTTTAGCTGCAGCAGTATTGGGCCAATCACATGTTGCGTTAAATAAAATAATGCTTGCTGTGATTTGCTGTGAGAAAAACCATAATAATACATTTTTATTGTTTTATATTTTGATTTGAGGTGCAAAAAATGACCAAATGCAGGTATCATTTGCCCAAAGAAGTTTATTATAGTCATTTTGGTTAGTACCTTTTTAGGATTGATACGCAGTCCTGCTCATGTGCATGCATGGCTACAAGAAAATTGTGCAATTTATCATAAAAAGATTTAATTTAGAAAGAAGAATATGCTAAGTGATCAGACTGAACTGAAATGTCAGGAAAAATGCATTCAAAATGTATGGTGACCTTGTTTGCAAGACAGTTCAACACCAATATTCTTCCTTAATTTCCAACATTTCCCTTGTAGATTAAAAAGTAGCCATACCATGTGCCAAAATGTCGTCTGTATAAGTCAGTCAGAGTGATAAAATTTGATTTTCAAAATATTTTTTTCCAGCACAAAGCTCCAAAGCCAGGCCTGTGAGTGGTCTGAAGTACAGCTGCTGTGATAGTGACACATGTATCTTGAATTTTACAGCCTTTAGCTCGTCTCACTCTTAATGTTTCGCAGCTATCATGAGCCTGCTGTGTCTCTGACAGTCCTGACAGGGAGGCATCAGAGGAACACGGGTTAAACCTGCTGTCCTGTCTTGTCTGTGTTTGGAAGAGGCCTCTGGAGGTTTTTCTTTGGTCGGCACCATCACTGAAAAGAAGTTAAGACGGGTAGCTTAAAGAAAGTACCATCTTACATCTGCTTTGTCTCATGTCGCTCTCGTCTTTTCTTCCATCCTTCATTCTTTTGTACTGGGTTGCCATTGGTTTGGAACGTCCCGGGATCGTCTTTTCCATTCCCGGACAGCTGGAGCCAGTTACTGGCTGTTTGGCGATCGGACCAGTGGGGGAGACGCAGATGGTTCAATTCTCATGTCACCCTGTCTGCTTGGCAGAGACGTCAGGGAGCAAGTGGAGACTGAACATATATATATATATATATATACATACACATACAGATGCACACACATAGGATCCAGTGCAAACACAGTCACGCATGTGTGTGTTTGGAGCTTTCACACACATTTTTCTCATTTACATTGAAATCATTTACTCAACACTCTCATCCAGAGACACAAATACAGAGTACAGCAATGGATCAAGCTTCAGTTAAACCCACTAAAATGCAACAACATATACGTGCATAGGAATATTTTTGTTGCCACCAAATACTAAAGTATAAATGCAAACATTCTACAGTGTTTCCACACACAAATATATTCTTGTTAGTACGCTCTGTAAGTGGAAAAGCCACATAAACAAAATTTAGACCATTCAGTGATACTGAAACCCTCTATGGAAAGTAAACAAGGGGAAAAATAATATTGTGATATTCTTATAGTGATTTAAATTGTGCTGTTTAATTAGATTTAAAAAATTTAGCGGTGGACCACATTTACAATGTACAGTTCCATCCCATCAGTTACTTCAGTTTGTAAGTAATTTGTGCAGTTATGTTGCCCACTTCGTTCCCCTCCTCCTTTTCTCTTGTTTGGGTCTTCTGCTCTGTCAGATCAGCACACAGAAAAGGAAACACTGGTCCTCCAGGATCCAGCCAAGCCTCAGTGTAACAGAAGACACAACAGTTACTGACATCCTGTTGGAAATTGGAAAGGATCTCCAGCTTAGCATGTGTAGCAAGATGCCCAGGAAGAAGATCCATGCAGCCATTGTTTAACTCCTCCATCTATCTTCCATATAGAGATGAAGAGTTGCAGCGATGGTCTTGTTTAACCATGTGATCAGGATTGTAGCTGGTGCTAACATTTGTTAAAAACATCGTCCAGCCAGATACCGTAAGCATAGTCGCAGGAATGGTGATTTGACAATTTTATCGTGATTGGTATGAGGACATGTTGAACCGGTAGGGCGCCATGGAGGAAGGTCTGGCTGCATCCATTATTATTAAGGGAAAACGTTTAACAACTGTCTTGGGCGGTGCTAAGGCCAAGATGCATGACAGCGCAACTGTAAAATAGATAGATGAGATAGCAGGGAAGAAGTCAGTCAACTTATACCAACAATTTACATCCAGTGAGTCAGACTAACATGAAGGGAATCTGATGAAATGATGATATTCTTGTTTAACTCCTTTTAAGGGTCAATCTGAGTTTATTCTCGGTAGAAAGTAATCAATTTGGCTCATATTAAGTAGCACTACATGAGTGATGTTAAAAAGTGTGTGTGTGTGTGTGTGTGTGTGTCAGCCATAATTGAAAGCCAGCATAACACAATCATTTTAAAAGGGTTCACAGTAGGACTGCAACTATTGTTTTTGTTCATTATCTATCAATCGTTGGACTATTTTTTGATAATGTCATCATTAAATCAAAAACAGTTATACTGATCACATTTGTCAAATTTACATCTTCATATGAGATGTTTTGTCCAAGATTTCAAAGCCAACATTTTTCAGTTTCGGATTATTTAAGACAGCTTTTCCACAAACAGCTAATCCAATTAACTTTCTGTCAATCAACTGTCTGATGTTGAAATATTCTTATCACTCTTCCAAAGCTCCTTCCTACACAACTCCACAGCGGCTCTACACAGTGTTTGTGGAAAAAGCACACAAAAACATGCAGACTTCATACAACCCTGAACATATTATTATTTACCTAATTACAAACACATTTTCCTCATTACATCAACAGTGACCGAGCCTCGCACCACATTTGCACTTTATTCAAAACATATTTTTGGAAGTGATGTGACGGCATGGGAGGAAGAATTTGGAAAAACCCTGAAATCACTTGGAGAGTAAAAGCGTTTTGGATCTTCCAGTGGGTTTTTTTTTTTTCACAATATGGCCAATGTTACAATTTGAGTGTTGCTCAGCTTCAATAATTGTTTGTTGGATGTTTTAAGGTTTGGTGTCATACCCAATTTTGGCAGAAGAGCAGACTGCATTCCTGTGGTGGACGGCTCGGTCATCGGGCTCATCCAGGGAGGAGACTACTGTGTGTGTGTGTGTGTGTGTGTGTGTGTGTGTGTGTGTGTGTGTGTGTGTGTGTGTGTGTTGCAGACACAGTAGGTGGGAGGCATCCACAGTAAGAAGACCCTGCTGACAGCTGCAGACAGGTGGGAAACCTTACAATAATATTACACAGGAGTTAAAGGGAGGGTGTGTGTGTGTGTGTGTGTGTGTGTGTGTGTGTACACATGCTCTATAAGCATGTACATTTGTGTCGGACTGAATGCATGTTTTCATGTCAGTTAAATATGACACATACAAACTTACATACAAACTTTTTTTAGCATGTTTTGAGTCGTGTACTTTATTTTTTTTGTACATTTGTAATAACATGTTTTTTTACAGATAGTGTTTCTACAGTCACACACATTGTTAGTACAACTGACAATTTTAATACAGTTCAACTGATTTGGACAATATTTATGTGAGCAGACAATAAATATACAAACATTTTTAATCATCCACACAGGCTGTGAAAGACAAACTGAATTTAAAAACACATCCAAGACCTATCAATCATTCAAGATCATTGAAGATCTAATCTGAACACATCTGAGTTCTAATCCTCTTACTGTAAAACTAATTATTTCTGATGACTCATCTTGAACTGAGGGGGCAGATACAGAAATGCGTCCAGTCAGATGGGATTTGGGGTGATTAGCTAACCCGACCTGTCATATAAAACCACAACGATTAGCTAGTGATGTTATTTGCTTTCAATATGTCACATTACAGAAGCTAAAGATGCTTTAACTGCCATTTCACTGTGACTCTAAGCAGCTTGGACGCCAACGTTGGTGTATTCACGCAAGAACAGAAAAACCTCCCGTTATTCCACAATTTCAGAGATGGTTATAATGCACACTGAGAGTCTTGTAGTCACACCAGAGAATTATCCAAAATTATTACTAATTATTATTTATTTTGTTTCATTTGAAAATTGAAGCAGTTTGTTCATATTAGATTAAACCTGATACAAACAAATGTGTATAGCCCCTTTTAAATTATTTTTGATAAAGCTTTTCGTTATTTTATGAAGCTTTTTGTTTTATTTTTTAACTGATGTTTCGGTTATGTTTTAGCCACATGCTAAAACAAGCACAACTGCAGAAACTAGAAGATGTTACCTTTCTAATGAAGCCTAATACATGCATTTTTGCACTTCCTCCTTTGCTCCCATCATAATAACCACGGCCACTAGAGGTCGCCATCACAATAAGTGTAAAAGTGGGTCATAATAAGCCGCTTGTACAAACAGTCTATGGGGTCTGTTTTTTGAGAAAGGACAGTCTCATTTTTTCACAAGTGGGAGCTTTACCTGGAAGATTGTTAGTTCAAGGCTTATTCACCCCTTAACTCATGTGACTGGACATGGTAAAAAACTGCAAATGACAGGCACTTTTCTGCTCTGAGTTGAAGTTTTGTCTACTCAATGCATTCAGGTTGCTTCACTTAAGCTGCTAAAATGCACACTGTGTGATCAGGTTCTCAGTCCCAATGCATTTTAAAGTTTTGACATCACGGCAAGTAAAACCTGTTAACTTTGTTGTTACCTCTCTGAATTATCCTTCTACTGCGACCACATAAGGATTAACTCCTGCTTCCTGAACTAGATAAAAACAACAAACATTACGCTAACTCTGCTAAATTGATTCATAGAAAAGTGATGCATCTCAGTTCTTCTACCATATGAATGGATAGTAGTGGTGGGTTCTCTTGCTGTAGAAGGAGCAGAAGTGTTGTGTCCCATGATGGTCTTAAAAGACTTTCCCACACTGATGTGAATAAAATTCCAGTGGAAACACTGAATTCTTGTCATTTTTGTGCACTAAATTTGTCAAAATTTATGGATATTGAATATCAGGACATTATATCCGGAACAACTTTCAAAGCGGCTGCTGGGCGAACCGTAACGCATGCATGTGTTTCATCCATGCACCCTGCTGCTGAAGAATCTTCACCTGTGCACTGAGCGAGTTCATCTGCTCATGTTACCCATTTCATTACCAGGGTGCCCGCCTGGTACTCACTGAGAAGAAAACGTAACATGCAGGAGCAGCTCATAACTCCCATCATGCCAACATTAGTCACATCAAAACTAAAGTGAAAACTATCCCTCAGAAGTGCCTTTTTTTCTTCTTTTTTTGTTACGTGCAACTCTGAATCTGCTTTACAAATGTGTGCAGGACATCCATTTCAAAGCTGTCCCTCGCTGGGGTTTTTATGGTGAGATAAAAGAAAAACCAAGAAGGTTATCTCCAGCTCAGCTGACATTCCAACTCACAGGATGGTGTTGACTGCAGCTCGCTAATTGAAGACACATTTGAGAGATGTCTCGCTCTGTGTCAAATGGGCTTTCACTGATTTGGCAATCCTGGTGCAAGAGGGACCTCCAGTGGCCGAGAAAGTCATGAAGAATCACACTGCTGGCTGAAATATACACATCAGATGATGTAGAGCACACACTTCTGACTGAGTGGAGTTCTCCACAAGTCAAACACAGACTTATACCAGCTCATCTGTGTTGACTTTTATTGTGATAGTGTAAATTTTAGCGTATGTCAGGATGGTTTCATTCATTGACAGTTTATGAGAGTTTAACATCTGGACTTTGAAGTGCAGTATGCGTGACTTCTAGTAGTCTTTTAATAGCAGCATTGCATTCATACTGTTTCTGACAAACTCAATTTACTGAAAGGGGCTTAGTATAAAGGCATCAGATAAGATGAGATTTGACTCTTTTGTATTTGCACATATGTACGACAGCATAAGAGCAGATAGCAGGGGATAAAAGGTGACAGGAGAGGTCAAGAAGTTACAAGCTTATACAACAGACCAGGTATACTGATTCTCATGTTGTTAGGAGATTGAGTATCCAATGACTTGATTCCATATTGAGTAATGGAGAAGAAACCTATTATACTGACTTAAATATTAGACGACCCTCATTGCTAGACACAAAAGTAAAACATGAAAATGCCTACTACCAATAAAGCAGAACATTAGCAACAATAAGGCTTCAAACAACCCATAGGGTAACATTATGCAAGTGAAGTGCAGAATGCGACAATTCTTTGACTGGCCACTAGGGGCTGGCTCCAAAAAATGAGTCAGTCCTCATTCACCCACATGTTATAATGTTTAACTTTACAGCAGAAATAGACAACCTGGTACGAAAAACGGTTTTGGTCTCTACAGTTAATTTCCCCATTCATGAGAACCGTGAGGAGATGAATTTTTATAAAACTCACCCGTTTAATTGAAAGTAAGGCTTATGCATAATTAAGGTTATGGCTGCTTTGAGTGAAAGGTGGCTGCACTTACAGGAGGCTTGACACTGCGTTAAGCCCACCTAAACTAACCCTCACCCTCACGCACTTTGACAATATATTAAAAATACTTTTTTTTTGGATTAGCCAAGACAGCAACAGCTTTAGCCACGCAATTTCAGCTTTATTTCGGCTCTTTGGAGACCTATGGTATATGTTACTACTTCACTACATCCATATTGTTGTACCAACAATGAACTCTAAACTAAAAATATAAACTAATATATGATCAACAGTTAGTTGTCTAGTCCTCTAATACAATATGACCCTCACTTTTTTCAAATATAATTTCCAGAAAATGATAAGGTGCATTCCAATATCCATATTACTATTAAGTATGCCAGAAAAAGAATTTAGCATGTCCCAATACATAGTATATCAGATGCATAATGGCAAAAAGTACATGTCACATTTTGTAGTATGCTAGCCAGCATGCTGAACTGACTATTCTGACCTGCTATCCTCTGTGGAGTGGAATATACGTCACATAGACAAAGCCACCAAGAGAGCACGGACAGACGACAACCTGATGACAGAAACTGCAAAGGATATATGAGCAAGAGGGTCAAAGTTCAAGGTGCAATGCTTAGACGAAGTAGCATGTCCCAATTGTATGCATACTGCATGCAAGAGCACATTCTTTGTAAGGGCAGCTGCTGTATGTATGAAAAGTGAAAAGAAAAAAAATCCTGTGATTTGGATAGCAGAATTTGTTTTATATTCGGGCCAATATGGCCACCCCCTGCATGGTGCCAAGTTTTTTCTGTGGATGCTCACAATCATCTCTTACTATTCAGATTCTTTCCTCTGGTTCATGGCATGTTTAGAAATGTGAGGGTGATCTAACTGAGCCTTTTAATGCCTGGCTGAAGCAGAGCTTTCATCGTGGCTTCACATGCTGAGGAAGAGCGTCCTGATTTAAAGAGAGTTGACAATATTTCTTCATCTACACACAACCTGATATAAGCCCACCAGGAGCCAGCGGGCCGTAACTCAACTGGTGTTTTAATGGCCAAAAAGAGAAAAGGCAAAGAAAGACATCCCTCCTTAGCTACTGATATCTGACAAAAACCTCTGACATTCTTCCCAGGATCTTTCACAGGCCTCTTTCTTCCTGAGGTGCCAAAAGAATAGCTGGATGTCTGAAAAAGGAACGAAAAAAGAAAAGAAACAAAGATGGAGCAAAGAAATAAAAAACTCCAAAACAATCCTGCTCTGGCACACAAAAGGCATTTCAGGTCTGAGAGAAAATAGATTGCAGATGTTTCAGCCAGAACCTGAGGAGGAAATGTTTACAACCTGTACACCAAATTGGTGCCAGCAGCACGGCCTGATGGCTTTCTGGTGCAACATTGAAGGAGAAAGTCAACAGTGGAAAAGTGTCATTAGTTGACAAGGTGTTAAAAAATAGGCATTGAGCTGTCAGCCTGTCAAAAACAAAGTCTGCAGGCAAAGGCATCAACATGTTGGTTATTCTTAAAGGAAAAGTTTGACATTTTGCTTATTCACATCCCTCCCAAGTGAAGAAGATCAGTATGAAGCTAAAGCCAGCTGCTAGTTAGCATAGCTTAGCATAAAGACTGGAAACAGGGGGAAACAGCTAGCCTGGCTCTGTCTAAATGTAACAAAATCCATCTACCAGCACCTCTAAAGCTAATAACTAACACATTATTTTGTTTGTTTAATCTATACAAAAACACAAATTGAAAAAGAACATGTTGTGGTTTTATGGTGGAGTTTAAACATGTTAATTATTGAACTTTAGAGGAGCTAGTTTTTAATTTTGGACAGAGCCAGACTCATTCTACCTGTTTCCACTTTTCATGCTTTTCATATTTATTGTATAAACAGTCAAAGTGAAACCAGAGAATGCAGGCTCTGTTCCAATATTAAAATACCTTGTTAAAAATCAAGTTAGTAACTACGCTAATAACTAAAAATACAGCCAGATACTTTTATAACAGTTTGTCACATGGCTCACTTTGTTTGGATTAAGGACTGAAGTATTTTAAGAGGCAATCAAAGATAGTTTTTATGTAATATTTGTGTTCCTAATGAACACTATTTCCCAAGTCCTAGACCTTTATAGGCTGGACATCACAGCTGCAGAAACAGCAGAACAGAGAGGAGTGAACACTTTAAAGGCTCTTAGTCAGCAGATTATTATGAGTGTCCCAACTATTTTACAATGACAGTAGCTAGCAATACCTCCAAAAGTTGTTAAAAGTCACCAGATGATGTCATACACTCATTTGCATATTGGTAGCGTCATGGCAAATCATTTGCACAACACTTAGTGGTTGGCTGACCGTCTGCTTGTGCACGGTGCAAGAGGAGACTCTGAGCAGCATGCATGAGAATAAACTACAGTATAATAGCCTACATTTTTGCTTTATTTAATTCTCTAAATAAGACAAACAATTTATTGCAAGTAAAAAGAATAGAGATAAAGATATAAATCACAAAAGGGCATATAATAACAAACACACAACAAAACACAGAAAAACAATCTATGCATCCTGACAATCACAATCACGACATACATCAGCAGGCCCAACAACCAAAATAAATAGCAAAAATTGAGTCACTTTTTAGAGTAAAGTCTCCAAGAAGTTGGTGAATTTGATGGGTATTGATGTGACCAAGTTACAATGACGTTGCTGCATGGAATCTGTATGGGTTTTTTCTGTGCTCATAATGTAATCTTATAGAATATGAACTATTAACCCCAGAAGCATTTAATTGTTTAGAAAGACTGACAAAAGAAATGACAGCAGTTGAACAGAGGTTTCCTCCAACACGATGTCAGGACTTTGGCCGTCTATAGAAACAAGTCTGGGTAATCTTCTCATCTAACTCTTGGCAGAAAGCAAATAAGTGTATTTCCTTAAATGTCAAAGTATTTATTTTAAAAGTATTATAATTTGTCCGTATTTGTACTGTCAGTGAGCACAAAATGTTTACATAACGAGAGTCATCCAGTTCATGAGGTGTTCTGAATCATTGAACTTTCACCCTTGTTTTTGGAATCCATATGACTCTGAGTTGAAGGGGGAAACTTTGTCTCTGTGCCTTCATCTACATCACGACTTCATGAATGAGATCATAAAAAAGTCCATTTAATGGCTTAAAATCAAATTAAGATTACAGCCTTCACCTCCATCCATCTGGACCGCGGGTCATCCTGGGAATCTCCTCCAGAGCAATTAATCAAAATTTAGCAGAGAACACTGGCAATATTGACAATGTAATAACAATGAGAAACGGCCACCATAATATCAGTCAAAACGGCGTGCCAGTGTAAACACTCCATAGAGTGGAAAGTGTATTTCTCAACATTAAACACATCTGTCTTCCAGACCATTGATATTAGCTTCGTACGACAGTAAAGGGAGGCTTTTCCTCCCAGATGGCCGACGCTGGAACGACCTTGTCGCTTTGCTTCACCTGTGCACTTGATGGTCCGAGCGGCTGAGGCTGCCGTCTGGGGCTCATCGCTGCCGCCACACACACGCAGTTACCCTTCACTCACCCCACGGGCTGTAAAATAAGCTGCAGCCACATGCCAACCAGGGGTCAACGGTGTGTCAACATCTTGCCACTGTCAAGCAAGAAAAACACACGTGCACGGACGTACACATTCACACGTTTGCATTGCTACAGTTGGGAGCGCCTTTATTGTTCCACTTTTCCTTCCAGCTCTGTATGCTTAACCACAACTTTTACCTTAAACTAAACCCACGTCCAAACCCATAAACGCTCCTTAAAGAAGTGAAGAGCAGCCAAATCGACCTCACACTGGCTCTCGTTTAGATAGCAAAACAAGGACACACCGACACACGTGGTGTTACAACTTCCATCAATCATCCTGTGTCTGCAGAGAACATATTGAATCTATACAACAGGAAGGCTAAGAGCCAGGAGGCAGGGGATTTTTTTTCCATATTTATAGTGACACATTGAGCTTATCCTGGTGGAAGAGAGCATAAAGAAGCACAAGGAGGTCGAAAAATTTTACACTCCAAAAAAACGTATCACACATATAGTGTCTTTCTTCTACCAACAAATCTCACATTAAACAGCAGACACCGTCATGTTTCTCTGTGCCATGTTCCAACAGAGTTCCAACAATTATTCTGGAACCACAATAGTCTAAAAAGTATCCCACTGGTGTGTGTCAATAAAGGAGGCAGAATAGGAAGTGGGGGGCAATGGGGCAATCATCAACAAGGAGCTGGGTGCAGACAACATATTTTAGAGGCACACTGCGAATGTTCAAGGATTTTGAAGACATTAAAGAGTGGCATGAAAAAACAGGGGACTGCGGTCATTCCTATGCAGTCTATTCTGATGCCATATTATTCTTAAACCCCAATAGTTCAAAAATGTCCCATTTGATCCAAATCCAATGTGCCTGACAGCCAAAAAATACACAGAATAGCCTCCTATAACAGACATAATCACGTGGCTAATTATTATGCAGAATGATGACATCTGACCTTGATGGTGAAATTGTGAAACATTAGGAGGCATCAAGGACTGTTTGCAGGCCATGAATCTTTCTAACTGCAGAGAGACTTTGTATTTGGGCATATTTTGAAGGGGATAACAGGCTGTCGAACACGTCCAATGGAACACTTTTCAGACTATTGGGATTTTGGGCTGATAGGCTATCAGAACAACGGGTAGTCACCTGTTTCTCATGCCACGCTTCATGGTCTTAAGAACCTTAAAAACCTCACAGACCAGCAGTTTGCCTCCTCAAATTTGCCATTTGCACGCAGCTCCTTGTTAACGATTTCCCTGTTGGTCTGTGGTTCGCCCGCGCCAATCACTTCCTCTTCTGCCTCATTAATAAAAACACTAACAATCAGCTCGCCAACCAGAGGAGGGTGAAAGTAGAAGAAAATGACTGCAACATGCAGACATTGTGAACAGTTTAACGGAGCCATTGTGTGCATTTTTCCCTTCTTTCTTGTCATCTTTTAAAGAGATCTACCACGAAAACAACAAACATGGTGACAGTAAATAACTTGTCAAAAGTCTTTATTCGTAATCCAAAAAACACTGCAGAAAAACAAAGAACAAAAATTCCTCTGCCTTTGCTACAAGTTGTGCAGCAAACATTAGCTGAATGAATGAATGAATGCATTATTTTATTTTCTGTTTGGCTTTTTGCATTTTTTACTTGATATATTAAACTTTAAGATATCTCTGTTCATTTGGGACTACTTGTAATCTCAATATTTGGTGTGTGGAGCTTTAACTATGTCTCCTGCAAATTCCCACCTTCAAGAAGAAGTTAATAAAGGTCACAAATGCTTAACATTTGCTCTGTTTGCTTTACTGTTTAAGAACTTCAACTCAATCTTGAGCACATTTTCAAGTTTGCATCGACTTAGCTATTCATTTTGTTTATTGGGAGGATTCCTCTACATGTGATGTTTTCTTTAGTGTAATTATAGCTTCATGTTTACGTGCAGCAGTATGTAGCGAGCAGCGAGCAGCATGGGCGTTAACAGCTAAAGATCCTCTGCCGCCAAACAAGACCCTCTCAAAACCCTGACACCTAACCCTTGTGTGTGTTTACTCACGCCACTGTTAAACATTTACATACTCATCCAAACAGTGTCAGGGGGAAAACCGCATCATCCCGCTCTGCTTTACATTAGCATGCGGCCGAGCAGTTTGCCTCTTCCTCAGTGAGGGAGAAACAGTCCCGAAACATCCATAGTAATCAATCTGATGAAACCAAACAGCAGTATACACAGAGGACACGGCAGTAAACAACTTTTAACTCAGTTGGATTGAAGTCTCATCTCCACAAGGAGCGAATAAGACGTGACTCCATGTTTCACTAACATTTTGTCTTTCAGTTTAAGCTCCGAACCGCAAACAGTCATGTATGAACATCCCAGACATTGTTCTGTGAGCAGAGACAGACGAATATTTCTCCAAATGTGACTCCAGCGCTCATAAATGTTTAATGAACGCTTTCTATTCACAATAACTGAACCTTTTCCAAACCCATGTGGTGTTATTTATAATGCATAGAAGCTACACACAGTACATACTTGTACAACATAATCTGTGTTTGCACAAGCAAGTGCACAGACAAAAGTCACACGTGGAAATACAAGTCTCCTGGTCTCCATTTTAACAAGTCTCACTTTTTAATGGGTATATCCTGGTGTTAAATATCTGTAATGTGTTTTGTCTGGCTGTGACGAGGCTTGGACATAAACATACTATTCTTGCCGTAGCTATAATTGTTCTATTAATAACGCCTATAATGTCTGAGTCTCGTTCTGCATGGAAGGGTGCAACAGTATTTATTGTGTGCAAACGCGACCTGTTTCCAGCTGCCACACGTTGTTAATCTCGGGCTACACCTCTGCCACTCTCAGCCCATTCAGGTCAGACTCTTTTAGCGCTTGGCAGTCAAGAGGGCAGGCTGCCGCCGCTGCCACTGGTGTCCCTCGTGGTCGGGGGCGCCGCCGCAAGTCTGGGGCCACACCTTTTTTGACAAAACGCAACGCCAGGTCCTGCAGCCCGACACGCCTAATTGAAAGCAGTGTCACCTCACTGTTGCTCCCTCAACCTCAATGCCAGACATGAAAGTATTACACAAACCTCAAATACATACATGCATTCCTTCTTGTGGTGTACGGGCTTTTTCAGGGGTGAGTGCACGTGGACCACCTAGACTGGATCTCTAGACCTAAACCCGGCCTGGACCTGCTGAGCCTGTCTCACAGCCAGCTCAAAGATCAGTTCACACGCATTGAAATGAATGCGAATGTTCATATTTTTAGAAGCAAACTTAAGACTTATCTTTTTAAATTGACTTTTACTTGAACCATTTTAAAATATTTTTCTGTTCATGCATCGTAGTGTTCCAATATCTTCTCTTTTATTTATTTATTTATTTTCTATTATTTATTAGTCTATTTCTATATATATATATTATCATGCTTTACTTTTTAATTATTTATTATTATAATTTTTTTCATTTTGTATCTAGCTTTATTACTTTTTATTGTTGTTGTTATTATTTGTATTATTATTATTATTTTCCTTTCCTTTTTGTGAAGCACTTTGTGTTACATTTCTTTAGTATAAAAAGTGCTATACAAATACAAAATCAATTGATTGATTGATAGATTGATTGATTGATTGATTGATTGGTTGGTTGGTTGGTTGGTTGGTTGGTTGGTTGGTTGATTGATTGATTGATGAACTTGTCCACATTCCCTTTTTACAATCAGTCATAGTACGTACCTGGATATGTTCATCAGCAACATTTTAAAGTAGTTGTGATGTAGCAATATGATGATTATATCAGCATGTGTGCACTGTTGGGCAGGTGGATGGGACCTACAAACCCAGGACTATGAAGCAGGAGATGGATGTTTACTTCCCGTAGTGGTTTTGTGTTCCTTTTTTGGAAGTAATGTTTGGAATAAATGTTTTTTTAAGCCTAACCCTGTTGTTGTTGTTTTTTTTACCTAACCTTAACCTAGTGGCTTTGGTGCCTAACCTTAACCAAAGTGTTTTAGCATTTTCAGTGTTTAAAACATCTGTTGTTGCATGTTAACATGTTGCAGTCGTCACATTTTTAAAGCATGGATTGATCGGCGGTCGTCACGTGTCGCAATGAGAACCTTTTGCAGTTATTCAAGCATTCATAGCTAACATATATTTGCAGATGTAGATGTTTAACATATCCACATCTGTGGTTGTCAGAAACGTACAATGCCATCATTTATTCTGGAAGCTGAGTTGCGTTTCAGACCTAGAAGTTGCTGCTTGGTTAAGTTTGGATAGAAATCTAACAATACATCCACTTTTTGAGTTTGCAAATTGCATGCATGTCAACTTTTTACATCTTGCTCTTGGTGTGTTGTGTTCAATGCAACAGAAGTTATTTGTCTTAATCTGTCCACTAAACCCTCCAAAAATCTGTGAAAAACTGTGACGTATTGTGGGACACTTAACCCCTGATCTATGTGAGAATATCATGTTCATGTTCAGTGTTTTGGTCTGCTGCACGCTAAGCCACAAATTGTAAAACACTATTGACTGACTGAAACGATCACTCGACACCAAATAAAACTTTTAAACTAATTGAAAATTCCTCACCACAGCCTGTCCAGTATTTACCCGATGATGAGTGAGTAAGTGTTACTTCAAATCTGGCCTTAAATCTCAGTGGATTGGATCTCCTCCTTCATTGTTTATGTTAATATCTTTTGTTGAACACTGAGTTTGTATTGTTGAGCTTATTGGAAGATATTTGCACCTTCATGACCCATCATCAATTTCTAAACCCTCGTATTCCCCCGCAGCTTTTTGTTTAATAGGTTGTGTGACCCAACTGGCATTGAGTGTGAATGAACAAACAAAGGCTGTGTTTCTATTTCATGCAAAGTCAGCTTTATTCTCAGTACGCTCCAAGCTTAATATGTAGGATTAATTTAGGTGTTCACCCTAATTATCACAGAGGGAGCGGTAATGAAATTCCGTGTTTTGGTAGATGACTAAGATGCTTGAACTAAACCCCAGGCTGAAAGCTGTTTACAAGGCTGAGTGGAAACTATTTGCCTTTAAAGCAACTTTTTTTTTTTTAAAGTATGTGATTTTACCAAGACTCTTTCATGTTTCTCATTGTCCCTTTAACATTGTGTTGAATCCAACGCCTGTACCTGTTAAGATAACTAAAAGACACCTGAGACCAGAACTTGCATCCTGTGTTGCGTGGGCTCTTGGGTTTAGACGATTAAAACTTTTAATTGAGGTTAGGAAAAAGGTTGTGGTTTTGTTAAATATTTTAAAAGTAAATCCCCCCGTTTGGTGCCTCAAGACTGTGATGAAGTTTTTTAGTTTAGTTAATGAGAATCTTTTCCTGACTTTAACTCAGTAAAATGCCTAAGGTGACCATAAAGATAATAGTCATGGTTAGTTATTAGGAGTTGACACCAGAAGTGCTGGGAATCAAGTCGACAGCTCTAGTTAAAACTGTAGGAATTAAATTTGTTGACGGTAAATGTTTTTCCCACTTTTAGTGTAAAAGTCAAATTGTTTTGTTTAAGATGCTTGTACCTACTGTGACAATAGGAAGTGATCAACAGTGTGCAGGATTTATTTGTTTTTGGAGTAATTGTTACTATCCTCAGTGGCGGTTCTAGACCAGTTCTACTGAGGGGGCCAAGCAGGAGCCAGTGTTTAATCAGAGGGGCACATTAAAAAACGGCAGAGATGATATTTAGGCATTCAAAACCTATATTTTAGCTCATTTAAGTATATTTGGAAGATACAAATACACTGATTGAAACAATGAGACTTACCAATAATTATTATTTTTGTACGACAATGACATTTCTCATTTTTGTGCACAATTACTTTATTTTTATTTTGAAAGTGCAGTCCAGTGAGAATGATCTTCTTTTATATACACAAGCTTTTATTGCACAATTAAACTATTATACAATGGACACATTCTGGGTTCCTTTTGTGCACAATGAGATATTGTTTGAACAAAAAATAGCTAAGAATTGTTCCGTTGTTCATCGTTATAAATTGATCATTTAAATATTAATTTGACACAGGGGCCACAGCAGGGGCCAAGGGCTTCTTCACAGGGGCAGTGGCCCCTGTAGGCCCCTGTGTAGAACCGCCACTGACTATCCTGGCAACATTATAATCAAATCGGCAGCTGTGTGAATGAAAATGACCTTAATATGAACTAGGAAGGCCATAGATGGAGAGAGAAGCATGTTTGTGAGCTTGCAAGGAACCGGCAGAAAAAATCTGGGTGGGCAAAGTGAATGAGCAGCGCGTTCTGCTCCCTTATTACCTCCAGTGAGGGGCCCTTGAGCAAGGCCCCTAACCCTCTCGCTCTAGTGGAGCTGCTCAGTGGCCAGCAGAGGAACCTGCAGCTGGATAAGGTTGCTTCCAGGTGTGAATGCAAAAAGAGAGGGGAACCTTCCCTGAATAAATAAAGGTTTGGAAAAATGGATCAAGAGACAATAAGCCCCTGAAGGCACACACATTGAAATATTATGTATAGCAGGAAGACCTCCAGATTTAAATAAGTCATCCGTCTGTGTCTCTTTGTAGAATTTTTTGTGCTTCTTTGGCCTCTCTTCGTCCTTTACTTTTGTTTTTTGGTACATATTTTGTGTTTCTTTATAATCGTTCCATGTTTCGTTGGTGTCTATTTGCTTTTTGGTTGTCTTGTGACTACTTTTAGTCATTTTAAGTCTCTTTTAGTTATTTTGTGTCCTTTGTTGTCTTTGTTTAGTGTCTCCTTGTAGTTGCTTTGTGTCTCTTTGTAGTTGTTCTGTTTCTTTAGTCTTTTGGTGTTTCTTTATGGTTGTTTACTTCTTTGTGTACTTGTTTTGTGCCTTTTCAATATTTTCTGTTCTTTGTAATCATTCTGTCTCTTTTTGATTGTGTTGTTTGGGTTTGTTATTTGTAATCTCTGTCTCTTGTGTCTCTTTGTGGTTATTTGCATCTGTTTTTGGTTGTCTTGTGTCTCCTTTTAGTCATTTTCAGTCTCTTTGAGTTATTTTGTGTCCTCTGTAGTAATGTTGCATCTGTTTGGAGGCATTTTGTGTCTTTGTAGTCATTTAGAATAGATTTACTTTCCGACAAGAAATGCTAACACTCACTTCAAAGATCTGTGCCCAGTAGGCCCGCGAGTAATCCATCCATGTGGAAGGCACAGATGAGCTTCCTTGATTGTTTGTTTGATACCTAGTCAAGGTCTATGGCTGTGCTGACAGAGTCTGGCACTTTATTGTCTCTTCCTCAAGGCCCACTGCACCAACACACAGCTGGATGCAGTAAATAATATGTATTTAATATATAATGTGACATAATTTATGCTTCAGCTGTCTTCATCTAAAACATTTGCTTTGTCTGTAAATTGTTTGGACCATGTGTGCATCATATGGTTCACATGTGATGAAGCCTGAGCCAATATCACCTCACATACGTTTTAGATTGCTGCTGACAAGTGATAAGTGAAGAGATCTGATCATCAGAGTGGAGATGTACCAGGTCCTCGGTGGGGGAACAATCAGTAGAGCTTCATTTTGTTCTAAACAACACGTTTGTTGTTTCCTCTGCGCACCAGCTGCAGCTTCCCCTGTGAGGATTCATTGGCAGAACAACAAAAGAGAACATTCTCAGGTGCTTTTTGCTCTTGTTAGCCGTGTTGATTACAAGGTCTGGATAATGGACAATTACGAGAAAATGTGACTTCAGGAACGCTGGCCACATGTGATGTGCATGTGTCACAGCAAAAAGAAGGACAGGAGCTCACTGTGCAAGGCTTTAATTCAGTCATATATCATGAAACAGATTCTTTTTAAGACAGGTGAACAATAGTGGAAGAAAAACAGCGAATGTATGGTTTCACAGGTTTGTTTCTCCAAGGTTTGTTGGTTTTTATGACAATGACTGGGAATAGTTCCACGAAGCTGACCACACACACAAACATCTAGTGGTTATCTTCTGGTCTGCAGAAGGTGGGAAGAGAAAAGTAGACGAGTCCAGGCTCCAGGCTTCTGTCCTCAAGGAGGTTTTTGGTATCCGTTGATAGGGCTCCCTGCCTGAGGACAGAAAAATAAACTGTAAGTGAAGATGACAAAAGATAATAAACTTTAAGGATGTGCAAGAGGGGAAATCAGAGAGAGAAATGCCCGAAGGAGAAATGTTCCAGTAAGTAATGACAGGTCGAAAGATAGATGTCAAAGTTAGAATTGGGCTTAATTTGCCAAAAGAAAAGTGGATTTTTTTTATTTCTAGATTGCATGTGTGTAGATAGAAAGTAAGTTCATTGCTGAAAAAGCACATGTCGACTGTCCTTTGAAGCTCAGGTTGTTCTGGACAAAACTTGTGTGTGTGTCTTTGCTCAAGATTTTGTAGTAGAAGTAGAAGGTAGTAAAATAATGCTTTAACTTTTCTCCTAAGATTTGTGTCTGGAATGTTCTGTGACCAAATCACAAAGGAGCATACAGAGTGCTTTGCTTTTGCCTTACATCTGCTTTCTTTTAACAGCCAGCAGGGGGCGACTCCATTGGTTTCAAAAATAAGTCTGATTGTATGAAAGTCAATAGAAAAACGACCCTATTTCTCACTTGATTTATTACCCCATTCAACATTCTTATAATGAGTTTGTGGTCTAAATTACTAGTTTCAAGTCTTCTTCAATACAGCATGATGTTGATTTGGTTGATTATGGTCCCATTTAGAGGGCATGCTTTCTTACAGTTTTGACCTTTTCACAGTGTGTGTTCATCAACCTTTACTGCAACATTTTTGTCGCTTAAAAATATCCAATTCAGTGTTTGGTTGCACTAAAACACACTCTTAAGGGTCAATTGTCTATTTTGAATAACGACTTTACATTTTTACTTATGCATAGCCTTATTCCAGCTCACAATCCATTCTGTGCATGCATTGGTTGCCAAAACCAACATAGGGACAGCCAAAAATGTAACAAAGCTACTTGGTAAGGTTTAGGAAATTAAATGATTTTGGTTTATTGATTTTTTATTTTTTGGGATACAGCAGTCTCCTGGGTAAAAGTCCTGTGTTTGTTGGACCCATCCATCCACCCTTCCTACGAGGTTTTTGTCGCTCTTTATACTGTCTCACCTGACTTCCTTCTTGAGTCTCATCATAATTACTACGGCCTCTAATAGTCAACGTTGACTTATCTATGTTATGTTACTGAACTTATGTAAAAACTGTACTTATTTCAAGCCAAACCATGATCTTTTCCTAAACTTGACCATGTAACCAACCATTTTAAACCTTTAAATAGTCAATTTTGGAGTCACTGGCACACAACCATAGTGTCCTGTAGGTATGAGGACGTGTTGAGTGACTGAAACCACAGCACCCTAACGATGCTCATGTCTACAGATTGTGAATCTACAGTTTATATAAATCATGTCAGAGCTGGTAATGTGTTTTATCATGGTTGTTTCCTCTATGTCTCCGGCGGTCCCTGCTCCTCCAGCTACATTTCCTCCCTCTCTCCCAGCTCTGCACAGCACAGAAAAAGCACTCTGCATCATCTGCACTCAATCAGAATAATTATCCCAAGAAATGCAGCACAGAGCCTGTGAGAGGTGAGGGGAATGAAGCACAGAGGCTATTGGCAATCACCTCCCTCCAGTCGTTATTAGTCATCGCTCTGCTGCTTTGGAAGAGGACCCGGACAGCTTGGGAGGAAGCCATGTGCAGCCAACAGACAGACAGACAGACAGAGAAAAGGCCTGATGTGACTCCGGTGCCCAGAAAGTATCAGCGATCTCTCAAGACTTTGGCAGCGCAGCAGCTTCTCTGAGGACTGGCACACGAGAATCAGCCTCATGTTCTGTCTGTCTGTCAGGCTTCCTCTTATCCGCAGATTTTAAAAAACACTGAGCTTGTCACTGGAGATATAGGGGCTTTTTAAAAAATCCCGAAAGCAGACAGCAAACACCTTTTGGGTTCTTCACTCCAAAAATCCTCCAGGAGGACGAAGCGTTTGAGGTCCTGTCAGGATTTGTGAACACTTCCTGGAGGAGCTCTTTGTGGGACGTTGTGGGGTTCCTGTTTGATTGCAAAATAGCTCTGCAATCAAAAGTTCCTCAAAGCCCTCAAACTCTTTTAAAACAGTCAGACAGAAAAAATAAAACACTGATTAGGCTCTGGTGCCCATGAAGTATCGGTTCTATGAATGTTCTGGCAGCTCTACAAGTCCACAGGGGACTGGCAGCCGTCCTCAGATGAATATCTGTGTTTTGAATTTCTAATTTCACCCCTGAGATTTTCACTTGTATCTGATCCAGAATATTTAACTGGTCACTGTAAAGGTAAAAAAGGATCTTTTCTAAAAAAAATACAAAGGCAGCTTCAGTACTAATGCCCCTCAGCCCTAAAGATTGATTAATAAACCCTTGTATCAGAGGTGCTTTTGTCATATAAAGACCTCAAATACCCATCAAAGACTGTTTACATTTTAACTTAGAAGAACGGCATAAATTCAGATGATAATTCTTTGGCATATTCATTTATCCACCTTCTCAACTTGGATCTTATTTTTGTAGTTTTGGCCATAACTTCACTTACAATAACTTTTTATTCACAAAAGTAAAAGCTGAGATCTGGGAACATGGTGACATCACAACAATAAAGTGCAATGAGGCAAAATATACATCAAAGTCAATTATTAATAACAATAAATGATTCTTCATTGCACAGAAAATCTGGTCTGAATGTTTGTTTTCTTGTTTCTTGTGCAGATATTGCGGCATCCTTGATCCTTGCAATAAACCTGGTGAGTACAATATTATTATATTGGATGGAGAGAGTTGCCAAAAACTAGAAATAATACGGCCGAAGTTGTAATATACTGGTATTATATGTAAGGCTCATCTTTTTTATTGAAAAAAAAATTGCGGGACAGACCATTTCAAACAGTCTTTTGTCGTTTTAACAAACAAATGTACCTAAAAATTGGTGTGTTTCCATCTGAAAAATACACCCAGACATCCCAGTTCAAAGTGAAATATGTAAACACCTACTGCAGCAGGACACTGACACCAAATATTTCCGTTATGCAAATAAAAGACAAAAATGGGATGAAATGTAAACTAGCTGCTGATTATGCACCCGCCCAACAAATAAGTAAAAGCAATAAATAGTTACACTGCCGAGGTGTAAGAATTTTGCTCTAAAATCAAATTAAAACCCAGAATTTGTAGCTTTTTTTATTACATTATCACTCATTATCACGCTGACGACTGAAATAAGTCTCCACGTTTGTGATGAGACCTATTCATAGTTGGCTTGTGTGCCCCCTAGTGGCTGTGAGGTGAAAGGACAGTGTCTTCCTCCCTCCTCTTCTCTTCAGTGCTGCAGAACACTGTATGGAGTCATGTGTCTTTTTTTAAATAGCAGACAGACAAAATAAAAGCTCTGATGAGCCGTCAGTGCCCATGAGGTTTTGGAAGGGAGTTTTTTATAAAATTCTGGCACCACAACAAACCCACTGCGGACTGGCAGCTGTGCCCAGATGAATGTGTTTTTTGGATTTTTTAACATTTCACCCTCAAGATCTGAACTCCTCTCCGATCCAGAAATTTTAAAACACCAAACTGATTATTCTGACAAGCAAGCCCTGAGAGAAAAGGGAGAGAAAAGTTCTGATGATCCATTTTCTCAGTCGAATCTTTATCGTTTTCCCTGTTTATGACTTAAGAACAGGTGGTAAAATGTAAGTTATTTAAGTTACTTGGAAAATTTGGCAGTGAAAAAAGTTTTTTGTTAAACACAGCCAACATTTACTTTAATTCATGATGGATTTACTCTGTTTTCAGATTCCTCATTCACCATGGAGAAAAACAAAGTTATCTTCAGGGTTTCAAGGTTACATGGGGTGAGTAATACACAAAAGGTTATTTTAAGGGTTTTAGGGCTGTGAACCTAGGCTTTTTTTCCTAAGATTGGATTTGATTATGATTCAGAGGGATTGATGCCATTATAAAATTATTATTAATGCCTCTTGATGCATCAAATGTTGTGATTTCAATACATGATCTGGGTTTAAAACAAAGCCTGCTACAGATGAAGTTAGAGTGGTTGATTATTGACTTTTCTGCATTGATGCATAACCCTTAAGAGAGAGAATGCGTCTTTTAGAATGAGAATGCGAATTTTAACTCTAAAAAAGTTTCTGTTTGTTGGTGTAATATTCACTTAGGCCACAAGAGACTGAAGTGCACCACTTTCTTGTGTTCTTAATAGGACTAAATGCATTCCTGTTTTCTTCCAGGTGCATTTGAATCCCTCCATGCACTCTTAAGTAGAAATGTGACGTTTATATACCTCCGGAAAAAAATTTGGGGATAGATGGATGGATGAGAGAAGAAAACATACGACTGACTGCAAGATACTCTCAGTGTTCCTATATTAGGCTTTTCTATAAGGAGCATTCTGTGGTAACCCAATGATTGCATAAAGGCTTTCGAGCTACATTTAAAATACAAAAACAATGATGAGACTCCAGTACCCATGAAGTTTTAGAGATCTGGCTGCATGACAACCCCTGCAGGGACTGGCAGTCACATCCAGATGAATATTAGCCCTGTTTTTCTGTCTTTTTCATTCTTTTTTTATTGTCTTCAATTTCAGCCTTCAAGATCAGTTCTTGTCATTGATCCAGAATATTTTTAAAGGCCCTCTTAAAAAAAGGTTTAACTGACGGTTCTTTTAAAATACAAAGAGAGCCAACAAGCCACTGGATTTTCTTGTTAGAATTACGATTATTTTGATTAGTTGATCGAAAGAAAATCCATCTATTTGATAATTGATCAATACCTTTGGTACTAACTTCTTGAATGTGAGGATTTTCTCTCATGCATGATAGGAAACTGAATATCTTTGGGTTTTGGAGTGAAATAACATCCTCTCAGTTTGTGGAAAACAAGCATGTCATTTCTGACATTGTATATACAAAACAATGAATCAAATCATTGAGAAAATAACAGGCACATTATTCCGTCATGAAAATAATCATTAGTTGCAGCCCTACTTCACATTTGAACCATTATGTCTCCATGTTTGGTTGCCAAAGAGCTTTCAGTAACCCCTACAGGTACCTCATGGCTCCTTTACTTTAAACAGTGTACAGAAGACAGGAAAAACACACATAACCACCACTGTTCAAGATGTAATTTTGCTTTGTGGAAAAACTGACAGCACAGCAACTCCTCTGGGAATTGGCAACCAGTCTCAGATGAATATTAGCCCTCCCTAATAAATCTCTAATATTTACACCCCTGAGGTTTCGCCCGTGTCTCCCACACAAAGTTCCTAAACCCTGAACCTATGCACTCTGGCACGCAGAAGGACTAAGCAGAACATTTCTTGAAAACAGTGCAGAGTGAACAAGCTTGTTGAGCCGTACAGCATATGACACATAAGAAGTAGAAAAATGAATCTGGTACCTGGTTGAAGAGCTCTGCATACAGCCTGTTTGACTTCTCCATCTGAGATTCTAGGTCAGCCACTGCATCTTCATCCCATGATGTTATACTGCTTTAAAAGAAAGACATGTTGTAAATACTGTCTTGTACTGGAAGCATGTAGGAGTGGGACACAGTGGAAAATGTATAAAAATGATGGGAGATGAAGAGGAATTTTGTTTTCTTTATTTAATGCCAGTGGGAGTGTTTTTTAAAACACTCAAGAGCTGATTTTTCTGGCACAACATGTGCAGTTTCATCACAGTGATAAGTTTACTGTACATCCTCACCCGTCACAGCATTTAGAGTCCTGCAGGGGACAGAGGACGCTCTGTGTCGAACTGTCATCACGTAGTCTCTTTTTTAGTTTCTCAGCCTTCTTATTCAACGTGATGACCTGCTGCAGCAGAGTGTCTCTCTCCTCCATTAGACAGTCTTTGAATCTGTAGAAAGAGATTTGTTCATGCACAGAAACCAGTCGTTCCTCTTCTTATTCAAGCACACTCAGCTGTTCTTTATATACAATGGAGAAAATACAGTCAATTAACTAAAATTTAAAAAATGCTGCAGCAGCCAATGCAGACTTGTTTTAAACCTGCATTCTTTCTTATGGCCAGCCGTGGGCGACTCCACTGGTTACAATAAGAAGTCAGATTGCATAGATTCTCAATTACATGTAATCTTACATATACCATGATGTTCTTTTTGATTGGGCCAATCCCACATTACATTAAATTGAAGAATGCTTGCAGAAATTAGCTGCAGAACCATTTAAATTGTCTGCTTTTCTAGATCTGTTTACAGAAAGCACACAATGCTGGCATCATTGTACTGAAGAAGTATCTATTGTTAGCCTCATAGCATAATTGCCTAAATTTGGCAAAGTTGATATATCTGCCTAGCTCTACTCTCCTAACACTGCTTATTCACTATGCTTTACTAACTATGTCATCAGCCTAAATATGACTTGGGCAATTCTGCTATGAGGATAATAGTCAGTAAAGTATAATGAATCAGCAGTGTTAGGAGAGTAGAGCGAGGCAGATATCTCCACTTGGCCAAATTATGACTTATGAGGCAATTGTGCTACTAGGCTAACGCTATACTACCAGGTTCTAGGTTATTTTGATCAATACCTTAGAGCAGAGGTTCTCAATCTTTTTTTTTTTAGCCAAAGACCCCTGATAAGATAGAAAATATCCTGGGAACCCAGATGAAGAGAAATGTATTGGAAAGATGTTAGTACAGCTGCCCTCAACTCAAGAAATTCTGTAGACTGACCAACTAATCTGTAAAACTGAGTTTCTCTACAAAGAATCATGCAACAACACAATTTTAAATCTTGTCTTTGCCAGAGATGTGCTCATTGGTTTCTTGGAGAAAAGTAAATTTGCATGAGAAAAGCATGAAAAAATGACCGATTGACTGAATAAATCTGAGTAGATTAAGACTAAAACAACTAAATAATGCTGAATTCTGGTTCAGCCAGTTGGCATAAAACCAAAACGGTTTAAGTTTGTACACAGAACCAGACCAGCAAAATCAGAAATGGACCCAAGTTGACCCTCAGGTAGTGAGCACTGATAGTCAGCCTTATATAAAACTGGGTAAATGAGACTTTGATGATACTGCATGAGATGTGTGAGAGTTTGCAAACCGATGTGTTGATATATTTGTTAAACACAGCCAGCATTTACTTTAATTCATGATAGATTTACTCGGTTTTCAGATTCCTCATTCACCATGGAGAAAAACAAAGTTATCTTCAGGGTTACATGGGGTGAGTAATATACAAATGGTTATTTTAAGGGTTTTAGGGCTGTGAACCTCTGCTTTGGTCCTAAGATTGGATTTGTTTATGATTCAGAGGGATTGATGCCATTATAAAATGATTATTAATGCCTCTTGATGCATCAAATGTTGTGATTTCAATACACGATCTAGGTTTAAAACAGAGCCTGCTACAGATAAAGTTAGAGTGGTTGATTATTAACTTTTCTGCATCGATGCGTAACCCTTAAGAGAGAGAATGCATCTAATAATGGAGAATATTAACTCTAGTTTAAGTAGTTCTTTATCGTCCTTTGAACGCAAGAATTGAAGTTATTGACATCAGATGCTGTGTGTGATTGTAAAAGCAGAAAATATTCACCTCTTAATGCATCGCATCCAGTAGCGCTGCTGCTGACAGAGCCACTCAAACTGCTCAGCTGTCTCCTGCAGCTTCCTCAGGCTCCTCTCATTCTCCTGCTGCAGCTCCCTCACCTCAAAGACAAGACAGCATCACTTTATATTTCTCTTTTCACCAAGATGTGATTATGACAACGAGAAAGCAGTAAATAATGATTGTGGTGTGTTGTAGGCTTAAGACAAAAACACCCAGTGGCGTCATGTGGAAAGATGAGCGAATGCAACAGGCTCAAATTTAATCTCTGACTCCCAGGACTTGAAGAATATTTCACTGACTTTATCCACCGCAAATAAATGTTCTCATTAAGTTTTTCTCTGACAGGGCGGTCTGTTGTTCTGCAGCGTTGGACGTGTGCAGCTGTCTCGTGTAGGAGAGATAATTGTCGAGCCGGATTGTTTGCTGTATGATGGACTGGTTGAAACAGAGGCCAGGAGGTAGTGAGTCTTTGAAGCCAAGTGTAAATTTAAAAAATCCTGACAGTGTGTAGGAATGTTTCACTAATGCCCAGAATCAACACATTCATATAAACCATAACGCCAGATATAGAAAAAAAAATCTGAAGTAGTCTGTTCTCTGGGGTGGTTTTAGTTGTAGCGCATAAATTTGAACCTTGAGGTTTTATGTTTCATGAAATTAATTATTAAAAATCCAACTTGTTATTCTCTGTTTTTATCTGGCCTGAGAACAGTGTTAATCCATTACTTCTGATTCAGGCGGGCTGGCAGCGGGACGATGTTGTGCTGCATTATTTCTGCAGGAGTTGGCTGCAAGCTTGACAAAGAGAGAAACTCCACATTCATAATAAAACCATTAAAAGTCCATTACTTATCTATTTATGCTCGAGTAGAAAACACCAAGCAGGGTTGAACAAAGTGTCCAATCCTGACATCTGCTGGACAAAAGTCACATTACAACCACTGATTGGTAGATTGAGCTGTTAGATACTGTGGGGGGTTTAAATGATTGGTTTGCTGCTAATTAATGTGAATAATCTCATTAGGGATTGGTTGTGTAGATAAAACTATTCATTAGTCACACCTTGTATATAGTCACACAAACTCAGCCTACAATGTCCAAGCAGTCATTTCAGATTATCATATTTACATTTCACATCATAACTTTGAAATACTTGTTTCCTTATTTATTTCAATTTTCAGGTCATTTGAAGTTACAAGTGATATCATAAAGATTTCATAGAGTTTTTGTAATTTTGTGATGCACAATAACCTAATCAAGCAGTTTATACCTTCAAATAATGTCCTCATGTCACTGAAAAAAGGATATAATTATTGTTTTCTCTGTATCAACATTTTTAGTCAATAATTAGTCTAATTTTTTTACATTTCAAACAAATTGCAAAGTCCAGGAAGCTGTTGCCCATCATTGCATATTAAAAGACTTTATTAATTTATCATTAATTTATGTATTACGTAGTTCACCCAAAATCTTGAATAGAAGTGAAACAACAAGTCAATGACACAAAAAGTGGGCAAACATTTTTTGCAAGAAAATGCAAAAAGAGGTTCATATTTGCTTGGTTTTCTCTGTCTGATTGTAAAAATAACTAATGAAATAACAAACTTTCTTTTTTTTCTTTTACTGTTAAACAAAAGAAGCCTTTTGACTGCGTCTATTTGGGCTTTGGGAACTTGTGACAGACATTTTTTTCACTATGGTAAGACATTTTATTGACCAAACAATCAGTTAAACAGCAGATTAATTGTTAATAAAAGTGATAGCTGCTCTGAAGAAAGAACTTACAGAGAAAAGAAAAGTTTATTAAATTATTTTATGATTATCTTTTTATTTTTGTGACTCCCACACACCCACAACGTGACCACGCTGCGTTTTATTTCTGTATATTTCTTTTCTCTTACCTCATTCTGATGAGCGGAGTGTAAATCCTTCAGCTTCACTCTTAAAGTTTGGTTAGCATCTTGTAGCTCCTCCAGCTCTTCTGTCTTACTGTTTGAGATGAATACAAAAAGATTAGATCTTATCTGTGTATACTATTAACACCTAATTTGTAGGGGGGTTTAATTGGTTAGGTACAATAATGAACGTTTGCTTCCTGTGACACAGTATAACTTAGTTATTTCACCCATGGAGATGATAAGAAACTGATGTAAAGAATATTTGGTAAAAAAAGAAAGACTTTTTGTTTAATTATTGTTCCTTATTTAGTGTTTTTCCAGGTGTTTCATCTTTCTGTTCTTCAATATGTCTCTCCTCCATGCTGTCCTCTGTCACACACTCCATGGATTTACCGCTAGAGTCAATAAGAATTTTAAAGGCAAATGTAAAAAAAGAAAATGTAAATATTAACCTCTCTGCCTATGTTAAGATTTCTTTCATCTTCTGAAATGTGTGCTGGAATCATAATGTGATAAAGTATTCTGACACTAAGCCAACTCTCCACGGGGATTTACAGTCAGCAGATTGAGGCGCGGCGCTGCATTTCTGCTGACTTAAAATCGCAGGTTTGAACTCGATGTTTTCATTCAGTCTTGAGACGACAGTTTGAGATGAAGTTTTCCTCTGTGGGTTTGCAGAGCGGCTGGTGACAGCCTCACTTGGCTGCCGTTTGCTGGAGATGGTAATCAAATGTTAGCGGTTTTTTTTCATTAATTTGAATGTTTCTTTTCTCAGTCTGCGGCCTTATCTGAATTAATGTTTGTTTTTATATTTGGTTCAGTTTTAACAGCTGGGTGGAACATGGAGGAATGTGTATAAATCAAACCATCAACAATTCAACATGGTGAAGGAAAACACAAAGGTTACCACAAGCATTTTTTCAGGTATTTCCTCCAGAACTCAGAGCTGTGACAGGTTCTCGTCTGGAGCACAATAAAGGTTTGTGCTGAACTTTTAACTTTAAATGTATGCACCAATATTATAGTATAATCACCAGTGATACACACTGATAAGTGGATGTAGAGCAAAATGAAATAAGACGAACCACTCAAAGTGTTTGCCACAAATATTTATGAAAATATTGTTTAAAAACAAATAATGTAATGCCATTTTATTGCACAAAAGATCTTATTTGCTTCTGTCTTGTGTAGATTTTTTTCTTGTGTGTGTTTGCTTTTGTAACACTGATGGTAGCTGATAAATTGTTATTATACTTACTATTAACTTTATTCCTTTATTGTATTGATACTTAAATTTTGAATGTTCTTTCTCACTGTAAAAAAATAGCTTTAAGCAATAAATTGATTTGTTGTTTTTTCAGTTAAAGGTACAATATGCCACTAATGCGCCTAATTTGCCACATCTAGAATAAAACTAGACCCATTTTATATATTTAATATAGAGGTGTGTACTTAACTCCCCAGCCCAGATGTTTCCAACAATTTTCAAACCCACAGACTCTAGGTCTGTTTTATTTGGTCTATTGTCAATGATGTTTGTATCCTTATTTCACATGTGTTATCAGCCAGAAGCTGTCATAAATTGACTTTTTATCCAGTTTAAAGCCACATTTTACAATAAACGTTTTAGATCTTATTGTTTTTAACTATATACTTTAACCAATTGAAGGACTTCAGGCATCGGACGTCAGATTTTAAGTTTTCAGAGAAACAAAGCCTTAGCCCCTCTAGGATGCCCCGGGTGCACCAAATACTGCCAGAGAAAACGCCATTTTTAACTGCTTTTTTCTGTCTTTAAACCATTTTTAGTCACCATTTGTTTTGAGAGGAAAAGATCTATGTAGAGAAAATTCGGCCCCAGGTAAAAACCTCCTGAAGGATGAACACTGAAGGACCCCAGCCAGAAGAATCTGACTTTAGGTGCTACAAGCTGCATCTGAACCATATTAAAACTCTGTCTTCTCTAAATGTTTTTATGAAGAGAGCCTTGGTGGCAGAAAAGGACACATTCTGCATTTCATTTTTACTCTATTATGTAAGAAAATGTTAAAAGTGGCTTGCCTGCGCAGCTCTCCCAGCAGGCTCTCTGTCAGCGTAGCTCTGCGCTGGGCTTCACTTTGCAGCTCCGTCTGGAGGCTCTCTGTCACCACAGCTCTGTGCTGGGCCTCAGCGTGCAGCTCCTCCACCAGGCCCTCCAGCTTCACCTCGGAGCTCTGCAGACACAGCAGCTCTGTGCCGACCTGCTGCAGCAGCTCCCCGTCCCGTGCGCTCGCCTCCACCAGAAGGACCACCCGCTGCTGCAGCAAGTCCACCAGGTCCTGTAGGGGACATTCACACACAGGTACATACATGTAAGTCAACCATACTAACTCACATACCTTATGCAACATAGTTTGACACAACTAAACTCTGTTTTATAGTTTTTATTGTTCTTTTCTCACTATTTTGTCAACTATTTTATAGAATTCATTCTATTTTTTGTGCAAAATATACAGAAATGGCACATAATAACCATGCACATTAATCTCATGTAATCTCATGTCACTCAGTTATTCCTGACCTTTTAAGATCTCCCTGGAGACATCCTGATTAGTATTATTATCTTGTACAGACTGCACAAATGATATCAAACACACCTATAGGTCAAAGAGTTTGTGACAAGCCCAAACTCGACAAATATATGTGGGGAAAGTGAATGACTCAGACTCTCCAGATCTCTAAACAAATAGCATCGAGGATTCAAGAGAAGCTGCTAATCAGAACTGTGAAGCAGGGATACAACTGAGACATGAAAGAAGAAGAGGAGGAAAACTATTTCTCCCACACAAAATGTGTTAATTTCTTCTGAGTTTTATCTGGTCTTTAAAAGTATTGAAATAAAACAGAATAAAAATCTGCCTTTAGTCAAAGATAATAGCTATGCAACCTGTCGAGGAGCCAAAAACCCAGAAATGTTGGTAACCAGTGCCAAAGCCTCTGTATTTACAGTATGTTAACACTGGCACTTACTGGAAGCCTAATTCCAGTGTAATTGCAGTAATTGTAGCATAGGTGGCCGGCTGGCATGGTCACGGCTTTGTGCATTTAAATTATGGGATTGTAATGAGGTTAAACACTACAAGTTTAAATTACACAAATTTAAAAGAAATCACTCTGAATTGGACAGAAATTGGCCTTCAGGTAAGTGTTTCCTAACAGGACTCTAATTGCCACACCAACGTTTGAGGTTAAAATTGAGCTGAATGTTTTGGGAATCATGTTTTGGTGAATAGGTCGCTTATAGTGCCAAACTAACTAACTCTGCAGCCTTTTAGCCTTTTTGAACTCATAGTTTTACAGCACATTTACCGTCTGGTTCATTCCTGCAGAAGCATGCAGCTTTTTCAGTGAACAAAGATCTGATAAATCCACTGTGCACGACTTTTCCAGTACCAACCAGTGACAACATCAGAGCCAATCTGGTGAAAAATTGGAATAATAGCAGCTAAAGAGCCAGATGTTTCTCTAAGGAGTTGGTGGAGACCAATACAGACCAAAAAGGGAGAATGAAAATTTGACTTAAATACATCAAGTGGAAAGAAAAAGACTTTAAATGAATGCTCATGTTGCTCTGTTTCTGCAGAAAAAAAAAATAAATCTCTTAATGCAGCACAAAGTCAAGAAAAATGTGTGCCATTTGGTTAATAGCTATAACATTTATAGCTTATAGCCTAATTTATTTATATTTTCACTTATTTTCAATTCCTGCTTTGCCATACATGATTGGCAGTAATTTAAACATGAATTAACTGATATATTATTACTTTTCAAGTAAAAAACGTGTTACTACTACTACAAACTACTTACAACCTCAGCAGATATGGAGTAAAATTATCATTCATTCAAAGTGGGTTTCTTTTTAAAATATATTTTTCGTGTCACCTTTATTTGACAGAGGAATGTGTAGAAATGGGGGAAAGAGAGAGAGGGAGAGAGAGAGAGAAAGAGAGAGAGAGAGAGAGAGAGAGAGAGAGAGAGAGAGACACAGAGAGAGAGAGAGGTATGACATGCAACAAAGGCCAGAATCGAACCGAACCCTGATGAATATCGGTTCAATATTCAGTCTCATATTAGTTTTGTTTACTCCTGAAGGAAATATTTGACTTTTAAACTCCTTAATGCTCCACTACGTTCACCAGTCTTTCATGCTGTTTGGTGGTAAGCAGGCAGTGTTTTTAGAGCTTTTTTTTTTTTTTTACTGAAACAGCTTCCTGTTGAACCTGAAAACATTACTGATGAGAAGTGAGTGAACCAAAACAGTGAAGTTGCTGTAAAACCAAAACAATGAGCTGAAAGAGATTAGAATGCAGGAGGAACTGCAGAGTGAAGTGATAATTATTTTACACACATAGTCATTTTATCCATAGTTGATATAAATATTTTCTATAGCAGCTTTAAGATGGCGTCTGCAGATAAATGACCCCCACCCAAACAATGAGATTCTTTATTTCCATTCCTTATCTCACCTGCTGCTGGTGGATCCTGCTGATGAGCTGGTCCTGTCTCATCCTGAGCTCCATGTTCAGCTGCTCCTGGTGGAAGAGTCGAGTGGTCGCAGCTTCCAGATCATTCTGCAGCTTCTGCTCCCGCTCTCTGGACACCAGAAACTCCCTGTCGAGCGCTACTGCAGCCACAAACAACAGACCTGAGTCAGGTTTGTACCATAAAAAAGCCCAATGCTGTAGATGATTTTCATTAAAACAGAAGATGTGTTGAATGAGTGCCACCTGGAACATGTTTTAATGTAAGGTAATGAAAAAGTATGTTTTTTACAGCCAAAAGCATAAAATAACCATAATGCTTTAAACCATAACACTTTAAATGTAGAGTTGTATGTCAGCTGCTGACACCTCTGGCATTGAAACACTTTCCTCCCCGCTCCCTTCACCTCAACAGTGCATGTGTGGGTCTCTAATACTTTTCACACACATTTCTCTTGGATCTCCGCTCTATGTCCTCAAATCTCACTTTATTGTTCAAGCCATTGTTGTTGTAACTCCTGCTGGTCATCAGCAAAGGTTGAGAAAGGTCAGATTTGGGTTGCAAAGAGTTGGAAAATGTTTAAATACATTTCCAAGGGAAGTTAAACTTGAGAATTTAGAAATGTCCTGCACAATTTAAATTTATAAATGATATATTTTATGCTTTGGGTAAAAGTACGGCCATTTAATTGAATTGTAAACATGCACTGCATTTAACAACACACTTTTCCATCATGTTCACTGATAATTTTCCAGCATCCCTTTAAATATATATTCAGTAAAATGACCACCGAGCCAAAAGTTTGCATGATTTCATATACATTTTGATGAGTCTGTATTACTGTAGTGACCATATTTTTCATAATTTTTGGGATATTTCAATTAAAGATTTAATTCCTCAGAGGGAGTCACATAACCATGTGAATTTGGTAGCTTTCATGTGTAATAATCAATGTTTAATTTGTAAATCAGGAGTATTTCTGTCAGTATTCTGATCTTTATACATGTATTTTTATGACAAACAAGGGTGAGTGTAATAAGAAGGTGGGTAGCACATTTGACACTTCATTTTAATGTATTTTTTTTAAATTGCAGGGGTAGTGTATTTCAATAGACCAGCAGAAAATACTTTTTAATAAAAAAACACATATCTCGTATGTGACATGTGTGCAAGACTTTGATGGTTTTAATAGCACAGTTGGAATAAAAGTGTGGTGTTGCATGTTGTAGTATGTTCCATCACAAAGCTGGGGGAAAAATAATTCAGCTGCAGCTCAAACTTACTTTTCAGTAACGTATATCATTAACTTATTTTAATGTACTAGCATGCTTCCTTTATACATCATAACTAACAGATTACTAACAGAAAAATAAGACAAAACTAATTTCTGCTGCATGATTTTGTGTTTATTTTTCTGAATGTTTTTGTCATCAATGTAAACACTACACTAGTCTAATCTCGAGTCACACTTTTACAGGCAAAGAGGCAGTTTTATTTTAACAGAGTTCGTACACCTTTTGAAAGGTCAAATTCAAGCGCTTTTCAAGCACTTTCGAGGTCCATTTTCAAGCTTTTCCAGCATCTTACAGCTGTGGTAAATTACATATTTCTTTGAATACATACATACTGAAAATTATTATTTTACATTTTCATTTCAGGTTCTCCAACTAATTATATTTCTATTCTATATGATTTTGTTGTTAAAGAAATGCAGATACACTTTTAAGCACTTTATCCAAAATTCAAGCATTTTCAAAGGTTTCAAACCACCTGTACGAACCCTGTTTTAAAGTCTTGACCTTTGAAGCAAGTTAAGTATCTACTAGCCGTGGACAATGTGCAGAGGAAGTTTACAGGTTAATCTCAGGACTTCAGTATGTGGCATGAATCATTGTTTGTCAGTTATGGTGTTTTCAGTTTGTGTTTTTTATGGCATAAAACCAGATTTAACCATCAACCTAATATATAAAAAAGTCCTGTAAATAGGAGCAAGTATCTTTTAGATAGTTATTGGTACCTTAAGTGCATTTAATAAAGTAATAATTGAGGGAAACATGAATAACAAAGCAGACACAAAAAGTAATGTTTAACACTCTACTGTAATGGCTCTATAATGTAAATGTGTAACTCTACTGTCAGAGGTCAGATGACTTACCTTTATCATGAGCCAGACGGTTGCACTTGGCGGTCAGATACTGGATCTGACTGTAGTCCTCGTCCCTGTGTGCTCGGAAGAACCTCCTCATGCTCATCCGTGTTTGAAATGCCGTCCTGATCTAAAGCTTCTTCCACCTTATCATGATCCTCAGGGCACGGCAGGTGTGTCACACATGGGCAGAGGACACTATGTGCACATTTCCTGCAATATTTCACTCCCCCTGTGCACCAAGTGTCTCTTAAAGGGGACTTGTACCTGGAGCACACCTACACAGGGCAAGTTTAAGCATTAATCTAAACTGCTGTGCGTGTGTGTGTGTGTGTGTGTGTGTGTGTGTGTGTGTGTGTGTCTGCTCAGACCTGTTGTGATGCCATCTGGCTCTCTGACTGAATAAATAGTATGACTGGGACTTATTTAGTGCACAAATTAGAGGTTGGATCAGATCTTAAAAGCTAATTTTGCTTTAAAATTCTCCCCCAAGGCAACGAGTGCTGCAGGAGAGCTGAAGCAATTCGGACAAGTCGCGTCTAGCAGGCAGGCATCTTTATGGCTGCAGCCTCAGGTGAGTTCTTTTATAATACAGGATTGCGTAATTGGTTTTATAGAGAAAAATACCGTTGGCATTCAATAACATCTTGTATTGTATGCATCAGATCTGTATGTGCTGTCTGTGAGAAGTTTGTATGTGGAATATAGTTTAAAATACTTTAATTTCTGCTAATTTCTCATGAGATCCTGCATATAATTACCTTAAATAAGTCTGATAGATGTGACTTTGTGTCACCAGTTATACATTTGTAAATTTACTCAAGAACTGTTAAGTACAAATTTGAGGCGCTGATACTTGAGCGTCTTCTTTTATGCCACTTTCTACTTCTACTAAACTACATTTTGGAGAGAAATACTGTACTTTTTTACTTCACTACAATGACCTGGCCTTTAATTTATATTATGAAGCTGTAGCTTTGACTCTGAAAACTTGTGACTGGCATTTCTCACTCATTTCAGAATCTTTACAAAAAAAAACGAGGCCATGCCCGAACACCCAATGTAAATTAAAAAAGGAAATAATTTGTGTATCTGCCTTATGATTCAGATCCTCTCCAAAGTTTAATGGGTTCTTTCTTGGCTCATGTTTCATTCTTCCAACAAGTTTCATAAAAATTAAACTTGTTGGAAGAAGCTTCCAGCAGCTTGTCTGTAATCCTGCTGACAAACAGACAAACAAACCGAACTGAAACCAACCTTCTTAATGGAGGTAATAATTATTAGTCTCAGCTTTATATGAAATACTTAAAAAGTAAACTATCACTACAACAATGGAATACTGCTTTTACATTATTCCATGAGTAATAATACTTTACAGTAAACAGTCACAAGAGATTCCTTTCAGATAAATGTTCCTGCATTGATTATACATACTTTTACACAAGTCACAATTTAAATATAGGAATTTTACTTTAACAGAGTATTTTTACAGTGTGATGTTAGAACTTTTTCTTAAGTAAAGGATCCGAATACTTCCTCACCGTTTACCTTCACTAAGTGTGTTGTAATGCAGATCCAGATCTAAATACAGACTGAACATAATTTGTAGGACTATGCAGATTATTTTACAGTCTTTGCAATCGTTTTTTTTATTAAATATCTGAATATTGATTTTGTAAATGAATTATTTATTTCAGGATAGATTAAGGAGTTTTCTTATGACCATTTAATCGGTGTGATCAGTCAGCCAGAATTAAATAGTTCCAAAAATAATTAAAGAGTTTTTTAGGGACCTTTTGTTTGTTTTTTGCTCAATAAAATAAGGATAAAAAATAAATTATAAATAAAAATTGCACAGAATGTTGTGTAGTTGTCTTATTAAGCCTGTAAAGATAATATTAAGTGTTAATAAATACCAAAGGAAAACTAAAGGTTTTGGTGAGAAAAAGAAGAGGCCATGCAGAGGATAGAAGTAGTTACTTATAAAATACTCACTTTGAAGTGTGAAGTTTTGTCTCCTTGGTGTCAAATAAGTCTATAAAAGAGAACCTGTGATCTCACTTTGCTGCTTTTCTTTCCTCCTCTCAAAAAGGTGTCGACATCGTTTGGTTGCATATGTTGCTGCTGATGCATTTTCTATCATGTGATACCAACAGAGGGAGACAAAGCATAGCTGCTCCTCTTTATTAATGTACCTATTCTCTGATTGAGGGCTGCTCACTGACAGGACAAACTAACTAGGCCATGTAGATGATATCAGTTAGGCTCATTTCCTGTAAAATGAGAGAGTCTAGTCCCCTGTCTATGAGAGCTTATTTTTGCAGAGGTTATGAAGAAAAAAAGACCCTGCAAGTCATAACGATAAACTTTTTGAAAACAATGGCTAAGTATCTTAAAATGATGGCAAACCTTACAGAAATGAGTTGGAATACCAATATAATCATACACTTTCTTAAAGTTATGACTTAGTTATCTAGAAATAATGACTATTAGTCACTATTAGTATCAAAAACAACAATGGGATAGTATTTCTTTTCTCGTGATTTTAAGATACTAAATCATTATTTTCTGAAAATGTCATATTATTTTCAGATATTTACTAATTTAGAGAATGTTTCTCTTTATAATGATTTACAGGATCTGTTTTTCTTTTCAACACAAGGCTATTTTTTCTCTTTTTGACAGTACACTTTAAGTTCTGCTAATTTCTCATGAGATCCTGCATATAATTACCTTAAATAAGTCTGATACATGTGACTTTGTGTCACCAGTTATACATTTGTAAATTTTTGATAGTAAAAGTCACAGAGAGGGGAAGAGATGCGGCAAATGAACCTGGGTCTCTACCGTAAGGACTCAGCCTTAGTGGGACGCACCCTGCAGATGCATTTGTAGTCATTCAAAGGAGAGGATGTTCAAAAATGGCGTTTATTAAAAAAAAGAAAACCACCATGCTGACTTCTGCCTCTTTAACAGAACAAGTTGTAGACAGAAAATGGCTGGACATTGACACGAAGCATCCGATAAAATAAATAAATACAACATCCTCCCAAAATCTGTGAGAAACAAAGTGTAACATTTCTCTTAAAACAGGAAACACAAGGAAACCCATCCCACCGCTACACACCAGATTCTGTCAAATTGGGGAGTTTTAACATCAGACTACAAAACGGAGAGTCAGAGAACTTTTTCACAAATTGAGCTTAAAATTCATAGTGTCGTACAGACGTTCGTGGAGTTACCCTGCTTGTCCAACCAGAGAGTAAATCTACTGTTCAGAGTAGTTCATTTAGATTCAAAGTGGTGTTACATAACAATATGCACAAATCACGTCAGTAGTTTTCAATAGTCAGTAACTTAACTCAATACATTTTCACCTGGAACTAAAAAGCTGCCATCATTATGGTGCTTTTAATACAATCAGTGCCTTCACTGAGGTTATTGTGATCTCTGGAAGAGTCACGTAACAGACAAGAAAGTTAAAAAAAAAAATACATATTACAGCTGTATGTGAAGGGTCGAGGCCAATTTTTAAGTACTAAATCCCAGGTGTCAGTAAGCAGCTTTAGCTGTGGGTTCTCTTAGCTGATTTCCAATACATTTCTCTTCTCATAGTGTTTTTAGTTTACGTAGGAAACAGTGTGGAGTTTTACTTTTTGTTTTTACTTTCTTTGTAAATTTTAGCTCTAATGTGATTTTAGATGAGAAGGCAGATAATCTCATGTCTGTGCTTCGAGTAGCTTGATCTTAATGATCTCATTTTACTCTTAAAAGAAAAGCCAATTTCCCCAGGACATCCCCTTTAATGTGTTTTATTAACTGTATGTGTGGTTAACATGACATTCTGAAAGTGAAAGTTATACTGTGGGACAAGTAATGTGGCTTTTATGTACTCACAAGCTTCTCTGATAGTATTATTGGAAATCTGCTATGTATAGAAACCCACGGTAAAGTACAGCTCCTAATTAAGAAAAATTACAAAATATTGGGACAAAATTTAAACGAATTATAGTACGTCAACATTAGTCCTTATTTAAAATGTTTTTTTCCTCTTCTTCCAGAGAACACATCTTCAAGACAAAGCCCCCCAAAAGAATGACTATCTAAAGGAAATGTGTCAACACAGCAGTGCTTCAACGAGGCAGCAGATGCTAAATTCCTTGTTTAGCTACCACTAATGCAGTTAAACAGCAAACGAGAGAGCTGCACCTGACTGACTGCAGGCTGTAAGCTGCTGACAGATTACACAACCCAATGTACAAATTTCCTTCACACAGACCGGAGAGCGTAGAAACACTTCAAAAAGAAAGATCGTAAAACATAACTGTGTTTTTATCGTGAAAATGCTGGTGTGAGGAAATGTTTCGGCGTGTGCGCCAAATCTGGACCTAATGTGCTTCTAGAGAGAGAAATACAACACGGTTCTTTTACTTTGAAGGAGTCACATTGAAAAGCTTAAGGGCTGTTAGTGACTGACCAGGCCTCGGTTATAAGTCGCCCGGTTCTTAGCTTGGCTCAGTTTCCAACAAGGCTGCTGTCCTCGGGCTAATCCTATGCTAGCTGGCGGCTACTAAAAGGCTTTTCATGCTTTCTTTGACCTGACACGGCGACGCTTACCCAATATACGGAGTGAGGTAACAGCTATCATATGCAAAAATAACATGGTGAATAAGCAGCCTGCATCCAGCTGGGAACCTGGGAAATCACCAGGTCGGTATAATTTGATCTCTGCAGCAACGGTGAGGGTGTTTGAATGAATCCTCTCGTCTAAGATCAGACAGAAAATCTACGCTCTGCTGCCCCTGAACACCGTCTCCTCATTTTGTGTGATAAAATATGAGGTTTATGGATTGCAGACATTAAAGAAACATACTTATAGTCCCACACAGATACATACTGCTGGGAAGACAACTTACATTTACTCACATAACAGGGTTTGAAAGATGAAGAGTTAGTGGCAGTAACAGCCCAGTTCTTTCACAAAAAAACAACCTGACCTTCCAGACTTTCACAGCTTAGCAATTGTAACATTACTTCAGCAGAAAGCTTATTGAAAATCTGCTTGCCATCAGCTGAATTTCCCCCTTTTTTTACTTTGAGAAAAAATTTACACAGTTTCAATCTAATAATGATCATGCCAAATGGAAATAGAGCTGTTCCTCATCGTAATTGGTGAAATCTGAGCTTGATTTGTGCAGATTTTTTATCAGTTTTCCGCTCAACTCAGCATATTTCTGGAAATGCACAGAAGTGTACAGAAAGCAGAAACGCTTCTACTAAATTGAGAAAGGAGCCCAGGCAGGTGTGACCCTGTCCTTTTTGGTCAGATTAGGTCTTTACTCGACATTCGCTTGGATACTTTTTTTAAACATGTTTTTTCACAGATAAAACCAGCAGTTGTTCACCCGCGTTCATCAGCTTATGAGGCTCAAAATGAAACACACAAATGGAGAAAAATTCAAAAACACAGAAGTCAAAAGAGGAGAACTAAAAATGAGTAAAAATCCAACTGAAAGTCAGCATTTTTCCATCCCACTTGTGGTGTCAGTTCAATATGATGCAGGCGGTAAAAAAAAACAAAAAAAAAAAAACATAAGAATAAAGAAAGTATTGCACTGGTTTGGTGTGAGTCTATGGATGGGCGGTCATCATATAAATAACAACAACAAGAACCAAACAGTAATACCATAATAATAATTGTAACGCTAATAAAAACAGTTCAGACTAAGGTCCCCCTCCCTCTGCTGTTTTACCACTGCTGCCAACTAAAGTCGTCGTTGGATCCAAAGACCATGAAGAAGCCCAGGATGGTTCCGAAGATGACTACGTTACCCGTTAGCACGAGCGCACACGCCCCCCAGGCAATCTGTGGACCAAAGCGTGAATAATTCAGGTTAACAAATGCTGCCACACATGCTTGCCAGGCTGCAGTGCATATTTAGGCCAAAATCTAGTGGGTGTCAAACAAGCAACAGTTTTCAGAATCACTTTCACACGCTGCTCTACAGTTGTACATTCAGGACACACAGCAGGACGGGGCATTAATAAGCAGCCGGCAGCTACATGCTAATCATGTCCTCCTGCAGCTGGTGCATCTGTCTGCTCTGTCGGCTGCTCTGCTATGTGGCCAGACATACTTCAAGGAATACCTCATTACTAACTGCCAATCTGATTTTGTTTTAATTTTTTTCTCTTTGTGTTTTTGCTTGTCAGACAAGCAAATTTCTTTGGTTTGTATGAATCAGACTGTCTGCCGCTGGAGCCAAATTTACTTTTTTTACTTGGAAAACCCCAAAAGATAAGTCGCAAATTAATTAATTTTTTTTTTGTCTGGAAACAGGTTGCGTGTCCCATTTTAATGAAGGAAAAGGATTGTGGAAGCTGATCTTTGTTTGTGTGTTGGATTAGTACGAAGTTATGTATAGACATGCTTCTATCTCTAATCAAGATACTGTCAATCATTCAGATCTTAGATTTATTACTGATGGCATTCATCTTGAATCATTCACAGATTAGAAATATAGAAACTTGACAAACTGACATTGATGGTTCAGATAAACGTTCTATTGATATCCGGTGCGACTGTTTTACATAATATGCTTACATTACATAATTTTTTTTCTCTTTACTTAGGTCTTACTTTTAAATTACATCACAATCCTACTGAATAAATAAAGTACAAAAGGAAAAGAAAAGCCTATTGGGGAGGCAGCGATAATCCTTTTTGTTACTGTATTAGAGTAAAAGATAATTCAGTAATGTTCAAAATGTATGTGACTGTCATCATATCCCATGAAAAGAACCTCTCTATGGTTTAAAAATGCCAATGTTACCCAATCAGGAGGAAACTATTTCCTTCCTGCAGCAGATTAATACTCATTTGGTGCTCTAGAGAGTATTTCTGGCAGCAGTATGAGGTATGTGGGATTGAGTTACAGTTAATACTTGTTATTAGGTTCAATAAATTATCAGTTTTCATCTTTTTATGGGATTTGTGGACACCAACAATACTAAATATGCTTTATATGTTCACTTTCTATCCTTTTAAACTTTGCACACACCAGATGCTGTCCTGGTGTAATTAAATGAAGCTTTTGTAAAAACAGGATGTTTGTGTGACAGAGAAAATGAGGAGAGACAGGAAGTGACAGGAAATGTGTTTTTTGTTCAGAGTTTATGGTTGTATTGATGCCAAATTGTACTCTATGAATGCTTCCTGTGGTCAATTTTTCCAGGAAGTGAAAGTAGCGTGGACATTATGCATTTCTTGGACCTTCTTATATGTAGGACAAAGCTTTTAAATAATTTGTTTGATTGATTGATGCTTTTTTCCTTTAAGTGTCCTGCTTTGGTAAAATAATCTTACTGCTGTGTGCACACACTGGAGGCGTCCTTCCTGACGTTACGGTATAATGGACTAAGAAGCATCCGTAACTTACTACTTCAGCTCTTGCGAAGACGATGGGCAGGCCGAAGGCTGAGATGACGATGCCCGTCGTGAGGAAGATGGCCAGCTCTTTGCAGGCGTTACTGGCCGAGTCTGTGTCGTCGACCACCCTCCGAGAGATGCAGTAAGGGATGGGGGAGAGGATGTAAAAGAAGAGGAGGAACAAAGGCCAGTATTTGCTGCAGAGAGAGAGAGAGAGAGAGAGAAGGAAAGCAGTAAATACCCACATGCTGTGATAATAATGGGTCCAGTCAAGTGAATTGAAGGATAAAGAGCAAAACACAGCACAGCACTCTGCACACTATCTGACTTCACAGGTGTATTTTATCAGGAGGTGCATTTTTACAACCACATAACTGTCCAATAACTAGTTTGTATGTAACAATAAGATAATGTTCTCCCTTTCATTTCCTTATTGGTTAGACAATTAACATGTAAGCAATGACACATGTACACCAATATGTAAGTGTTTACATTAATATATATTTATTTACATTTTATATGCATTTGTACTATAAAATTAAGTAACGCCCAAATTTGTTTGGTTTGTATAAATCATTCTGCTGCTGGAGACAAATTTACTTAATTTACTTTGAAAACCCCAAAAGATATGTCTCAAATAAAGGTTGCAGCTTGTTTGTTTTTTTCTGGGACAGGTTGTGTCTTCTATTTTAATATAGGAAAAGGATTGTGGAAACAAATCTTTGTTTGTGTGTTGGATTCTATCTCTCTATCAAGATGCTGTCCATCACTCAGCTCTTAGATTTATTACTGATGGCATTTGTCTGGAATAAGTCACGAAGTAGAAAAAATGCTTTTTTTAAATTATTATTATTATTAAACTAAGCAGTACTACCTATAATAAGCAATGCAATAAATAATCTAGTGTTTGAAGTGGACAAGCCTGCATTAAGAACATTAAATTAATGTCTTTATAAACATATCTTCTGTATTTATGAACTGCAATTTCCTGATATTCAATGGCTCACAATTCCACAGATACCGACACATCTGTGATGATGTGAACGATGATGATGATGATGATAAGCTAAAATTGGCTGATAATATCAGTCAGACTGCACTGATGAATATCACAAATTGATTTTCTAACAGCCTTCTTCCCCTACATTCTGCTGCACTGAGGCTGTTATTTAGTATAATAATAATGGTTGAAATGGAAATGAGACGAGATTAGGAGCTAGAGCTGCAGCTTGAGGTATTACATGTAGGACCTAAAAAACCTGGAGCTGTTTTGATAGTCAAATTAACTGTACCCAGCAACATCGGAGAGGCGTGCTGTGCTAAATATATACTGCAAAGTTACCAGGCTCTTTTCTGACACAGAAATGCATTCTGTGAATTAATTTTAAAAACTGTTACTTTGTTTGTGAAAATGCACCACTCAAGTACAGTATCCACTGACATGGAAAGTGACTTTAGGGTGCTTTAAATTATATCATGTAAGGGTGTCAAAATGTAGTTTTAAGACCTTTATTATTTCAGATGATATTGTGCTTCCATGGTTGCCTTATTTCTGCAATTTTAAATGAAATAAGTCTGGTTTATGCGCACTGGGGGGGCTGTTTCAGCCAGTTTGAGAAAACAGTCAATCGATCAATCAAAACTTTGTTTTGCACAATTGAGAATGTCGACGCCTTCTTCTTCCACGGAATTAGGAAACATTGAGAAAGTGTGGATAAGGTTGCACAGATTGTTTAAATCAGACTACAGAAATAACAAGCATAGTATATATGCAGTGTTTTTATATTACTATAGCACATTGTCCTGTAACGTTCCATCATAAAATATGAAACAAAAGTCACAGAAACAGGGAAGAATGAGGTGTCAGAAGAGAACACATCTTAACTTTAATGTTCACAAAGGTGGAAAATTGTTGAGAATTGTCTCATGTGGCAGGGAGCCCCCAGGGCAGGTTAATCTGGTCCTGCATTCACACCTGTATCTCTAAAGCTGTAAACCTATGATGGGATCACTCAAGGGTGCATCTGAGTGCCAACAATGTCCCTCATTCTCTCTCTCTCTCACACACACACACACACACACACACACACACACACACACACACACTAGCAGGCTCACATGGTGCGATGGTGGTGGTACTTACTCGTACACAGGGAGGGCACATCCTAGCATGAGGAACATGAGGCCAATGGCCCCTCCAAAGGACAGGCTGATGAGAGCTACAAGAGAGGCAGAGGGGAGGATATCAAAATGGGCAATACAGCTTCTGTGTGTGTGTGTGTGTGTGTGTGTGTGTGTGTGTGTGTGTGTGTGTGAGTGTGTATCCGGAGACCCTCAACAATCGTAGCATGCAGGGCCCCCTGGCTGCTGAAGCTATCATGTGATGAATCAGCTGATTTCACGTGTAAAAGCTACATTTGCAATCCAAGCCATGTTATTAGGGGCTCGTGTTAAACTCTGAAAGCTGCACAGCCAGTGTTGCTGCGTGTTAATTAATCCATGCAGCTCACTTGCAAAAAGCACAGCATCTCAATCAGCGACTGTGTATTACTGAAGTTAAGGTGCAGCTAGCAGTAGCACTATATGGGTTACTACTACGTTGTTACAGTAGTAAATGGCAATGACATTGAACACGGTTTTATAACGTATTAACTGGTGTTAATATTCATGTAATTGTGTTGACCAAGTAGCGGCTAAAGGAAGAGAGGCTATTCAGCTAATGCTAACGAGTGTTGGCCCTGCGGCTAGCTACTTCTTCACGTTACCATTAGCGAGCGCATCCATCTGTCGTTGGGATGATTTGACACAGTTACATACATTGAGCCGGAATTTAGAGGCTTTCTGGAAGGAATGAAAAATGAGAATGTCTTACCTTTAATCCCAGCCATTTCTCCTGGACAAAAGCTCGACACACAGCCGTCTGACGGATGACAACAGTGCCCCCTCCTCGGCTCCAACACTGCCTCGTCGCGCTGCCTTCCTGGGCGGCCAGAAATATCGGAATTATGAACTCGTCCCTCAGAAACAACCTAATAACAACTGTAAAGATTAATTATTTAATGATATGTTTAGAAAAATGCAAATGCGTTTCTGATTACTTTTCATTCAACACGACATAAAAATCAAAATTATTTATATAATTCTGGTAAAGTAAAAGGCAAAAGGGAATCTGATCTGGGTACAGTAGAGTCTGGGGACTGGGACGCTCTGTGCAGACAGCCCTCCAGGGGTTGTATAGACTTTTTATCACTCCTGTAGACAGACACAGATTTAATCCTAACCAGTCAGAGCTCTGTAACAAATGTCAATCTGATGTTGGTGCATTTGTTCATTGTTTATGGAGCTGTTCTCATATCCAACAGTTTTGGAGTATAATTGTTCAACAGTTAAATCTGATATTCAAGCGCCATCTACATCTGAGTGCAAGGACTTGCCTGTTAGGACTAGAGGATGAACTGCCTGTTGATTTTCACCACAGAGACCTTTTACACATTCAAAAACCCCACTCTCAATCAGTGGAAACAAACTGTGGTTTCTTGACTACCTAAGTGCCACCACATCTCGTAGGATGAGGTCAGGACTTGTGGACCTGGGAAAAAGATGCAGAGTTATAGAGTGATAAGCTATCAAACTTGAGTATGCATTATATTGTCTTCTTTGGTCTCCCTGATTACCCCCATTTTATTTATTTATTTATTTATTATTTCATTATTTTATTATTTTCTTTTTTCCTTTTACTATGCTAGGCCTAAATGTCTGTATTTTGTGCACTATTATTAGTGATATGTTTTCTGTTGTCTCTGTCGCTTCTGCTTTGCAAGAAAAAGTTTAATAAAAACATGTTTGAAAAAAAATATTTATTTACTTCTTTCCTTCCTTCCTTACATACAAGAAGGCCTGCAGTCTGAAGTTACGTGTATATATGTCATTATATACCGTTTATTATTACACATGCATAAACATGGAAACTTGGGTTTTTTTATGAGTCATCAAGGTTTAGCAAATTGTTACTACTTTACATACTGGCTGCTAGTTTAAAACCATAGTTAAACATACAGATGTGTTGTATGTAAAATCTTAACTGGCAAAATGCACTGGATAAAAAGGACAACATTTACCTCTAAAATAAAGATAGACATAAAGAAGTACAGTATATTACATCATGTTAAATAATGACAAAAAATATTCAGAAAATAATCTAAAGGCCTAAATCTTTTTTTCACTGCCGGAGAAGTACACAGAACTTTTGCTTAATTAAAAGTCAAAAATAAATATATATTTAAAAAATAACTGCATTCACACTTAAATTAAAACAAAAAACATAAAGAGATGCAAAAGATTTACAAAAAGACACAAAATTACTTCAAAGAAAAGACTCAAAGCAATTGTAAGGAGTCTCAAAATGACTACACAAGAAGTGTCTTGCTCCTATGTTGGAATCAAATCAAAATTACTTTATTTTTCCCCATGGGGAAATTCAGTTAGTCTGCTAGCTCTCTTAGAATGAGACAGCCTGATGGTTGTAAGAGCGAAGGATCTTTTGAATCTCTCCGTCCTGCAACAGAGAGAGAGGAGCCGTCCACTGCTGGGTTTTTTTGGTCCATAAAGGTTTTTAGTAGCGGATGATCCTGGTATTTCAGGATGGCCTCGAACATCTTGACAGGTCATCTCTCCACCACCTCCTCCAGTGTGCCCAACCTGGCTCCAACCACAGAGCCAGCTCTTTTGACCAGTCTGTGGGTTGAACTCTCCAGAAGGACCGTTGATTCGTCAGTTTGAAAAAATATTGTGGACACGTCATGTCACAAAGCAGAGAAGACAGTTATCTTTCTGCTTCAGCACACCCAGTCCGTGACATGACCTGGAACAACTTTTGAGACACACCCTCCTGCCTTGTTATGACTTGCAGAGATGATAGTGGGGACACAGATTTTGCAATGTTCACATAAGATATAAAATGTAAAATATATTTTTGTGATTATAGAATCTTACTCTAAATAGGACACAGAAAGTTTAGGCAGATAAAATAAATGTATCTAGAGTAATCATAGTTTTAAAACAATATAGTACACGATCATTGTATCAAAAGCCTCACATGATTAATCTATAAATGCATAGAGAGATGGCCCACGCACAGTTAGTGAATTACGCAGGCACGGACCTAGTCAATTAGATACTGACCCCCATGCACAGAGACAGAATAACAGATTATTTCTAACGGTCTTCAGTGTCACTAACTGCTGCAGCACCTGATGCGGATCTTTACAGGGAGGCTGTGAAGGCATCACTTGCCTGCGTCACTGCTTAGTGAGAAATATAGAGAAACCATACAGCTAGCGTTTATCTCCAAAAAAATCGACTTTTCATAAACAGTTTGAAAAACACGGTGCTTTATCACACATCTTTAGTTTATATATTTTTGTATCATATTATATTTTCTAAATGAATAAATACAGTTCTTGTTAACCCGGATGTGTAAACTTTCTACTTCCGCCGACTTGGTGAGCCCATTCAGCGAAGATGGCGAGCGGAGGGGTCTCGGTGGCTTCGCTATGGACCGAAGTAAACCGCTGCGGGCAGAATGGAGACTTTACAAGAGCCCTGAAAGCTCTGACTAAAAGTAGGTGTTCACGTCTGTGATTATTACTCTTAAACGGCACCGGAGCTGCCGTTAGACTGTAAACAAACAGCCCATTGCTAAGCTATCGACAGCTGCATGACCAGCTGTTAGCATGTGGCTAAGCTAACGGCAGCTGGGCTGCTACATGATAGTACTCTAAAACACTACGTTAGCTTTGTGTACAAACCATTTATTCATAGCTGTATTCTTAAGTGTCGTAGCTACAGAGCCAGTGTGTTTATATACGTTTTATGTAAAGTATTAAAATAATATTTTGCTCCTGAAGTGCACCGTCCTCTCCTGATTAGTGACGTGTCCCTAGCCTTAAAGCTAACTTATGGTCGGAAGCTAACCAGCTTCCAGTCAGCTGTCTCCAACCCGTTAGAGACGTTCAGTGACTATTTATTCCTCTTTCAATAGTCCTGTTTTCAGTAAGTAGTATATTATCGTCACCCTGTTAAAATAATCGCCTAACTCTTTTTTCAAGTTTTGCAGGAAACACTAAAAACTTCACCAAAAGAGTAACATATTACATTTATTGATCATTTCACTCAAAAAGTATGTAACAAAGGATGGCTATTGGCATAGTAATAAGACTGTGTGTTAATTATGTAACTTAGGCTTAGGCAATATTTTGAACATGCTTTTGTGACTTAAGCAAGATGTAGAAACACTTTATTTTGAAGGTGTCTACATAAGTCACACAAGCCTGTCAGAAACATGACATGAACAGTATCATGAGCATTAATGTTACGTCAGTGTCATTTATCTTCATGACACATCCCATGTCATGTTTTTGACATGCTCATGTCAATCTTATGTAGACACCTTAGAGTAAAGTGTTACCAATATTAGTGTCAACGATAACTAAACAATCTCCCTATAACTCTTCTTTGCTGGGTTCTTATCTGATCCCCATGAACGTGGCAAATTGTCAGAAGAAGTGATGATCTTAAAGGGGTAAAATCTCATCATCTGATCAACTGTGGATGTAGGCGATTTTACCATAGGTGGCCGAGGTCATGAGGAGATGATTTAGGCAAAAAGAGAAAAAAAAAGTGACTTAGGCGATTATTTTAACAGTGTGACGATATGTGAGTGAAGTTGTGCCCTGTTTCTTAAATGTGTCGTGTTTGTGTCCTCTCCTGTCCAGTTCTGCATGAAAACAGGGACGATGTGACGGCCCTCCACTGTAAAATAGTTTGCCTTGTTCAGAATGGCAGCTTCAAAGAGGCGTTGAATGTCATGAACACCCACTCAAAGTTGCTCGGCAGGTAAACAAATGACTTACTGTGTGATTTATTCCTTTGTGTATAACTCTTGCATATTCTTCCTGATCAACCCGAACAAAAAATTAATGTTTTTTTAATTAAATATTAATCGTTTTTATCAAGCAAAAAAATGCTAAAGTGCTTTGCCATTTAAATGTCTGAGTTTTTGGACTGGTGGACAGCCAAATAACAAAGACATTTGACATTTACACCCCCATAGATGGTATTTATAATAGTCGTTTAATGTACTTTTCAATTTTCTCAATATTAAAATAAGGGTTGACTTGGTGACAGGAAGATAGCATCCATACACACATTTAAACAATCAAACAAAAATGCCATTAAAACAACATGATGTATTTGCAAACCCCAAGATTATTCCATACTTGAGGAGCAAAAGTACTGCAAGTTATTCTAGTCAAAAAAGGACATTTTAAAGGTATACTATGCAGATTTTTTCATCCCTGTCACTCATCACTAGGACCCTGTTCCAATTTTGCAGTAACATCTAGACCACAGTGATTCAAACACAAGTGGACAGCTCCAAATACAGGTGAAAACACTGTCAGACCTTGTCTGTATCTGCAGAGTCCCTGCCCTCTGACAGTATTTTCATTTTGCTGTTTGGACATTTCTGGTCCTCTCCCTTTGGGCATGAAGCTACAAAAATAGCAGAGTAATTGCAGAAAAATAATAAATATAGTAAGCAAATAAATAATATAGTAAGCAAAAGATAAGAGCTTATATTATAATCATAATAACCATGTCATTTGTTTGATGGTTTTATCAAAACAGTTAAACAATATTATAACTGAATGCAACTTTTGCTATTCTACTTTCATGCTTTACACCTATCACATATTTATATGACTAAAAAATTCTGTGCTTACATGTGTCCCCACTGAAATTATTTTTTTTATTTCTCTTGTTTCTCAGTGATGTTGTGTTTGAGAAGGCATACTGCGAGTACCGGCTTAACAGAGTCGAAAGCGCCCTGAAGACCATTGAAAGTGCTCCTGAACAAACGGACAAGCTGAAGGAGCTCTATGGTCAAGTGGTAAGGCTGTTCAGACATGAATTTAAGATATGTTGCTGCTGTGTGCTATGAATTTGTAGACTATATACTTTTAAGGTGAAATAAAACAATATTCCTACCCACCACCTCGTTTATGGGGCTGTTGAATAATGACTATTTTTGTATCTGTCTACTTTCAGCAATATTTTAATCACTGAAGCTTGTCATTTTTTATTAAAATACTTCTGGGGACTCCCTTTTTTTATCGTCCAGTTGTACAGACTAGAGCGGTACGATGACTGCAAGTCCGTCTACACAGACCTGATCAGGAACTCTCAGGATGAGTACGAGGAGGAGAGGAAGACCAACCTTGCTGCTGTGGTGGCTTCTATGAGTCAGTGGGAAGAAGTTCCGTTGGTAAGCAACATTTAGAAGTCTTGCCTGTCGACGCCATTGTAGTTTGTTGATATGCTTTTCTTCTCTGTTGTTGTTGAACAAGAAAAGGTTTAATGTTTGGTCTTGATGAAGAGCAACTTAAAATGATCACAAAAGTTTTAAAAGTGATGCTTGTATTCATACTAGTTAAAAGAAATCTGAAGAAAAGCTCATAGTCCACTTCAAAGTATGTGGCAAATTACTCTGCAGTTATTGTATTTGTTTTTCAAGATGTTTTTTTTGTTTTTGTTTATTTGCAGGAAGATTTAGGTCTTCCCGAGTCCACATATGAGCTGTGCTACAATGCTGCCTGCGCCCTGATTGGCCATGGACAACTCACAGAGGCCCTCAATAAACTACGACAAGCAGAGGGTCAGTCCAGCTCTGTTCTGCCTTCTCTGTCAACATGCTGTTTCATCCATTCTTTGATTTGACATTAACTGATTGTTTTTCTTTCACAGAGCTTTGCAGAGTCTCTTTGGCAGATGATTCTGTGAGTGTTACTTTGTTTTTGTAAAACAATTATGTGTCTGTCATCAGGTTTCATCCTGGAATGCACCTATGCTTTTGTGAATTGGTCTTACAAAATCACTGAATGGAAAGTGATGAAAGATTATACTTTTACTTTTTACTTTTTTTAATCAGGGGAATAAAGTATTTTAGTTAAATCTTTCTCAACAGTAGCCACAACGTTAAATTCTTAGAAATGGTGTGGACAAAGATCGAGTTTTTGAAACTGAAGTTTTATTTGAGATGTTTTCCCCCTAGATAGCAGAATGGTTTTATTCAATCATATGAAAGGTACTATATGATTTAAGTAGAGTGTGTTACCAAGGTAGACGATGGACGACAAGAAAATATTGACATAAGAAACTAGAAACTGATAAAATATGATTTATTATGATGTGAATTTTTAGTAAATGTACAGCAATGTACCTGCTTGTAGTTCCCCCCCCCCCCCCATGTACCCCAGTTGTTGCATTTCTACTTTTCCCAGGATAATCAGTCATTGCTGCTTTGTCTGTTTCAGGATGTGACTGAGGAGGACATTGAGTCAGAGCTGGCCGTCATCCATTCTCAGATGGCGTACATCATGCAGTTACAAGGTCGGACAGACGAGGCTCTGCAGCTTTACAACCAGGTCATCAAGCTCAAGTGAGTTCAAGAGAGTTCATCACATTTTATTTGCTCCCAAAAGCAGAGGAAGATTTGGGCTGGTCTAGTACTTGTGCAAATGTCAAATGGATATTCCATAATCTTTTCTTAATTTGCAGGCCATCGGATGTGGGGCTGCTTGCTGTGACTGCCAACAATATCATTACAATAAACAAGGTGGGTGTATTACAATTTTTCCAACTAAAATATTTAATTATCAAAAGCAAAATTCCAACTGGATGAAATGTGTTTTGATGAAAGCTCTGCCTGTTTTCGTAGGACCAAAACGTGTTCGACTCAAAGAAAAAGGTGAAACTGACGAACGCTGAAGGTGTTGAATACAAGCTGGCGAAGAAGCAGCTGCAGGCCATCGACTTCAACAAAGCCCTCCTGGCCATGTACACTAACCAGGTAGCTAAAGTCTGTCATGATTTAGATAAAGAGGTTAACCATAAAGGCTGGCTTTCCAGAATTCTTACTGATAATGTTTGCTGCCAACAGGCTGACCAGTGCAGGAAACTGTCATCCAGTCTTCAGTCTCAGAATCCGGGTCACCCGCGGCCGGTCCTCATCCAGGTTGCTCAACTGTGCAGAGAGAAGCAGCACAGCAGAGCCATCGAGCTGCTCCAGGTAGAAATGACAACACTTTTTGCTGGATGTCTTCAGTCTCGCTCACATCCTAAAATTAAACTAAATCCTCCTACTTTTCTTTCTGGTTATTTAGAAGTAAAGCACCAACTTTGCTGAGGTTACATTCCCACTAATGCATTCATCTAGTATTGACAGACACTTTTGACCACTCGGCAAATGGATTTACAGTTAAACACACACATTCACAGAATGTCACTGTTTTGCCCAATGTGTGTTGCTCTAAAAAAGAATATTAATATTTGAAGCTGGGCTAGGCAGTTTTCACCAGACAAGCTTGGCTATGTGCAAGATCTTCATACATTTTTTATTTTTTATTTTCTTAGACCATGCTAACTGACTATTCTTTTTTGTTTTCCAGCAATTCTCAGACCAGCATCCTGAGAGTGCATCTGGCATTAAACTCACAATGGCACAACTCTATTTAATACAAGGTACTGGCATGTTTTACACAGATTATAGTTTGAGGTGTTAGGACAGACGCTACTATCTTACTTTTGTTGTCTTACGACAGGATAACAGTTGAAACAATTTTAGCTTCTTGTAATAAACACATAAATATATTTTGTCAAATGAGAGCATATTTTATTGTTTAAAATGTTTGTTCAGTTTTTAATCTTTGGGGTGCTTAAATATTCATAAACAAGACTAAAGCACACCTAATGAAAGAATGACATTTTCAAACTGTTTTAAATGCTTCAAGAGGGTTTTCCAGCAATAAGCCTTAGTTTCTTGTGATTATGTGTTTGACCGGTTGACATTATGGTATTTTTAATGGTCACTTTTGCTGCTTTTTGTTGTAATAACTCTGTTTGCATCTTTTTTCGGTCCTCAGGTCACGTAACAAAAGCTTGTGATGTTCTAAGGTCCATTGAAGAGTTCAAGCACAAATCAGGGATGGTAAGTGGCTGGTTATAGTCCCCTGCTAACTGTTCAGTCAACTCTCATATAATTTGTCTAAACTGTGCCCTTACCACCTCAGATTTCAGCTTTGGTAACGATGTACTCCCATGAAGAAGACATCGACAGCGCTATTGAGGTTTTCAAACAAGCTATTGAGCACTACCAGTCTGAACAGGTTTGTGTGCAATGTTTTACAAATATCTGTCACTCGGTTGTGGGTTTATTTAACACAATACTGATTCTTCTGTGACTCTCGTGAGTCTTCCTCAAAATGTATCAACAGAAAATTCATAGAACAAAACACTTTCACTACAACCTTCTGTATTTGATTGACAAGTAATCTGCAGAACGAAGATTAATGTTGCCACTCACCAATTTTAGTCGAGGCTTTCGGCTGACAAGGCAAAGTTGACACATGGACTACTTTCTGCTATCTGAATGCTCCCTCCGTGTAATGGGCCTGCTCTTTCTCCTCTACAGCCAGGATCTGCTGCACACTTGGCGCTTGTACGAGAAGCTGCCAATTTCAAACTGAAGTACGGACGGAAAAAAGAAGCTATTAGTGATCTGGAGCAGCTGTGGAAGTGAGTTATAGCCCTGCAAAACACTTTCAGATTCAACATGTGTGGAGTGTTCGAGAGGGGAAGAAAAACGCTTGATGTGCTCCTAAAAGGTTATCTAACATCTGTTGTTTCCGCTTGTTGTTTAATCAATCATGTCAATCAAGTTCTTAAGCAGATTGATAAACATCATTACAAGGTGCTTATAGAGCGGAAAGTTACACATTATAAAATGAAAAAACAAACTCATTGTGAAGGCAAAGCATTTATTCTTTTATGTATTTATGCAGCACATCTGTGAGTGTTTATATTCATGTGTGTTAGTCTATGTTCCTTTGGGTTGATTATTATTTTTAATGCAACAGTTGTTGAAATTCCTTCTTTTTACAACAATCCAACTTTTTTTTCTTCTTGAAACAGACAAAACACCAACGACATCCACACACTGGCACAACTCATCTCGGCGTATTCTCTGGTGGACACGGATAAAGCCAAATCGTATCCTTTTTTACCTACTGAAATGATCTTTTTTTTGTACAATTTGTTTGTTGTGCTACTAAATTTGTAGTTCCAGGCATTACTGAAGCAGAAACTCCAAACATTTAGTGATTTTTAGGATTTAAAATGTGAATATTTCCTATAATATGATAAATGTCTTTGTTGTTTTGGATTGATGGGCTTTGGTACAATATAATTGTCATTTTCCACCATTTGACATTTTTTAGAAATGTAATTGCTTATTTGGGATGCTATTTTTATGCTGCCTTCAAATGATAAAAAAAAATGTTCTGGTGGTTGAGTCAAGCTGACCCTGCAATGGCAAAAAGACATTAGATGAATTTTGTAATGGTGCGAAATGAAGATGTATATTCAAAATACCAATGGGAAATAGTTAAGTCCTTAGCATTCCTCTCCAGCCTCAGCAAGCACCTGCCATCTGCAGACACAATGGCCTTCAATGTGGACGTGGATGAGCTGGAGAACTCCCACGGAGCAACTTATGTCAGGAAAAAGGCTGCTAAGGTCACCGGAGAAAACCTTCCCAAAGAACAAAGGTTAGCTCTCATTACGATCTTCCACATAGACTTCCATCATGTTCACAACATTATCTATGTTTACATTCATATTTTGGTTTGTTGAAAATGTATTGAGCAGAGTGGGAAGGATGAAATTAGATGGCTACATGCTCACCTCAGTTATGCTAATAATATATCTGTATTATTTTACAGCCAAGGCGAGATCAAAAAGAAGAGGAAGAAGAAGAGAGGTATGCTATTGATACATATACTGTATGTGATCTATATATTTTCTAAATATATTATATATTTAAGATGGGTGTAATTGAATCTAAACGTTATTGACCTCTATGGGCCACCTGGAGGTATTACAACATATTATGAAGCTCATTTCTCATACAAGATTAATTCAAATTATATTAATCCAGATAGTTATCGATGACCGATCCATTACATTTTTGTGATTCCTCATGTTTTCTTCCTCTTGTTTCATTTTAGGCAAACTGCCCAAAAACTATGACCCCAAAGCAAACCCTGACCTTGAGAGGTGGCTGCCCATGAGGGAGCGCTCCTACTACAGAGGCAAGAAGAAGGGAAAGAAGAAGGAGCAGATAGGAAAAGGCACGCAGGGAGCGACCGCAGGAGCAACGGCCGAGCTGTGAGTAAACTCCCGAATCGCTTGCATATGCACATCACCAGCAAGATGAGTTGTCTGGGTGCAATTTCCTGTAATTGAAACCCAGTAATCAACTGCTCTAATGGAGGAAAAACACCAGAGGTTGTCCTTTTTGTTTCTCTGCCAATAAATCCTAAGTGAAGATGTCCAGCTGCTGTGCAGAAGAAACAGCTTGTGTGTTATTTATGCCAAAATAAAATCATTCTCAGTCTCAGCCAAAGTAGAAATCCATATGTTAAGACTGTCAGATATGCTTCTATTCTGCTCATTTTATTATTATAATGTAACCTATCTCAGCCCTCAAACCAACCCTTAATCATAATTTTAACAAGGAAATACTAAATATAGACCAATTATATGGCCTTTTCCCCCCAAAAAATGGATGTTGTTTGAGGTGCATCATATTGTTTTTAATATATAGATATATTGGCTTAAAAAATAGGGAATGGACAACTAATTTAAACCAATTTTTATAATTGTTACCTTTAAAGTAATTATCAAGCAAAATTACCTTGTTTTGTTTTCAGCTTCTTAAATTTAATTATATTTATAATTAGCTTTTTTTAATTTTTATTTTTAGACAAAATAAGTAACTAGTAGAAGTCATCTTGGGCATTATTCTTCTGTTTTTATTATAAGACACAGCAATTCAGAACAAATATGATACAAGTGGTAGAAATATATAATATATTTTCCAAAATTCTAAGAATTTGCCTGTAGGAGTGTTAAAAAAAAAATAAATAAATAAAAATAAAAACAACAGGGGTATATAGATACACACATGTAAACATATTTAGTAAGAGGTTTTTTGGGGAAAAGTTTTATGACAAAGATATTTCCTTGTGGGCAATCAGTGACACAATCTTTGTCTCGTCCTCTGTTCCAGAGATGCCAGCAAGACAGCCACCAGCCCCCCTACCTCCCCCAGACCCGGCTCTGCATCCGGCTCAACTACAGCCCCCGCCAGCAACGTGGTCCCCCCACGACAGCAGAAACCTGCAGCCTCGGGGGCCACACGCAAGAAGGCACCACAGAAAAAGAAGAAGGGAGGCAAAGGAGGCTGGTAGTCAGAGAGGGAAGCGACACACGAGGCAGCGGGGCCACGGGACTCTTTGATGTCTCACCAAGAAATCATAAGCTTTTCTCTTTTTTATGCTTCACGTTAAATTTTACTTTTATTCTGGCCATTCGTTTAAAAATGTGAAACCAAAAGCTCCCCTCTGCTCTTCTGTTATTAATTTGTGGTGGTAAAAGTACAGAAGAGAGGGTATTTAAAGGACAGTTCCACTGAAATGTACTTTCTGTTGCTCTGCAAAACGGATGTCCTAAAATGTTTCTGTTTTTACTTGTGACCTTCTGAGGTCAAAGTAAAATTACTTTGAACTTTAAAACTACAAATATAGCCTCATTATGTCTTTTTTTTTTTAAATGACTCACATTTGCAGACACACTGCGTTCACAAATATCTGTAAATGTCTTTAATAAAATGTGACAATAGATTGTTTGGTAGATCCAACTAACCACTATATAATGGTGTTTCAGTTAAATCATTAAAATAATGTCCGTCCACACATCAAGACCTTATATGTTCTTTTAATGGTCCTCTCTGTATTGCATTTTTCTAAATATTGTTACTTAAAAAAAACACAGATCAATTTTGATTGTCGGAATCGTAGAAAACAAACTGCTTTTGCAAAGTAACTTAAGGTTGTATTTTGGGAGAATTGTCCTTTAATATTTCTTGGGTCTGAGTATTAGAATATCATACTCTGGCTCTTTGCTTTTTCTTAAATTGTCCCTTTCACTTTCAATCAGCTGCAGAGATGCAATGTTAAAGAATATTTATTTTTAAATCCCTGTGTTGGTCTAAATTCAAGCAAAAAGAATTTAAATTCTTGAATTTAATTCTCTCTGATGCATGGTTAAGGACCAAACAGGTGTCCCCTTTTGTTAAGTCTTAATAAAACCCTTAACAATGAAACAAGACCCCTGTGTTATCTTCATCATTGTATTTTTGGCTTTTTATTTTAGGGTTAGCCGCTTTTTAGGGCCCGAGCAGGCAACGACCTGCAAGGCCCCTATTGTATTTTGATTTTTTTTTTTTTTTTGTTCTTCCCAAATGATCGCATTTTTCACTGCTTGAACATACCCCAAAACTCATGAAAAGTTAAATACAAGTGACACCTGGCGAAATATTTTATAATCTATTGTCATCCTGAATTTCCACCACTTTCCTACTGAAACTCTGTGTGCAATGGATGGGAATTGTCATTTAAAATTGAACCAGTAATGCGCTGTAATTGTTTTGTGTACAAGGTCTCCACGTTGAGCTGTGGCTCACCAGTCAGTCTGCTAGACCACTTTACTATTTGGTTGACTGAGTTTTTATTTTTCAATGAGAGGTTGCCATCGGGGTGTGTGCGTTACAGGGGCCAGTCTATACCACCCCTATGGATTTTTTGCCTTAAGTAATAGTGTGGCCACAGTACCAAATATGAAATTAGACTGCCACCACAGTGCCACCTAGGGGCCGATCAATAAAACCTTAAAGGGTTATCCTCAGGAGGGCATTGACAATAATTGTACCAAGTTTTGTATAATAATGCACAAACTATCCCTTTAATCCTCATACAGTGTCTGAAGGAGGACTCTTAACTGATATGTATAAGTTAGAAGAGGCAGGTAGCAATGGTGGAAAGTAACTATGTACATTTACTCAAGTACTGGACTTAAAGTACAATTTTGAGGTACTTTTATGTACATTTTATGTAACTTTATACTTCTACTCCACTACATTTCGAGGCAAATATTGTACATTTTACTCCTCTACATTTAGCTGACAGCTTTAATCAGCTCTGGGATCATGATCTGGGGCCTGTTCCAGAAAGCAGGTTTTCTGAAATATATAATCTATAATATTATACTTCTGATTAAATCTTATTCTTTTCTCTACTTTGCAGCTGCAACCGTGTTGCTTTTTTTTCTTCTAAAAACGTGTTCTTACTCACCGTACGTTCGTGTAAGGATTTAAAGTTCAACAATGTGTTTTACCTGTTGTCATGGTGAATCATAATATCGTGGCACCATTAATGATGCCTTTTTATAGTAGTGGTTCACGCACGAAACTCAAAGTGCACCTCCTCCAAATAGATTGAACTAACTCAGATCAGCTTTTCCAGAACCGGAAGACTCAGAATTTCAGAATCAGACTCAGAGTTTGTTGAACCTTCTACCTGGAACTCTTGATTATTCAAGATGATACACAGATCTTGTTGTGAGCAGATTTCTGCAGGAACTAAATAAGAAAGAACATATTGTCACACTGTTAAAATAATCGCGCAAAAAAATGTCATTTTTTTGCCTAAATCATCTCCTCATGATACCGGCCACCTATGGTAAAATCTCCTACATCCTCGGTTGATCAGATCATGTGATTTTACCCCTTTAAGATAATGGCCTATGTCAAGTGTGTGACTTAAGTGTATTTATTATGCCTAAGTCAAAATAAAATGTGACTTAGGCAATTTTTTGAACATGCCTTTGTGACTTAAGCTAGATATGGTAACACTTTATTTTGAAGGTGTCTACATAAGAGTGACATGAGTGTGTCATAAACATGACATGGGATGTGTCATGAACATTAATGACACTTTGAATTAACATTAATGCTCATGATACTTGTCATGTCATGTTTCTGACAGGCTTGTGTGACTCTTATGTAGACACCTTCAAAATAAAGTGTTACCATATCTTGCTTAAGTCACAAAGGCATGTTCAAAAAATTGCCTAAGTCATTTATTTCTCTTAAGTTACATAATTTACACACAGTGTTATTACTATGCCAATAGCCATCCTTTGTTACGTCCTTTTTGAGTGAAATGATCAATAAATGTCATATGTTACACTTTTGGTGAAGTATTTTGTGTTTCCTGCAAAACTTGGAAAAATGAGTTAGGCGATTATTTTAACAGGGTGACGATATTCAAGATGATACACAGATCTTGTTGTGAGCAGTTTTGTGCAGTAACTAAACAAGAAAAAAACATATTTCCCGGCCAAAACAATCTAGATTGATAAATAGTACTACAGGTAAGAGATTGATTTTGGAGTCAACTGTCTCTTTAATATTGCCGCGCACCACCTGACCTCACTATGATTGGCTCCTTCCACTTGTAGGCGTGGCTTTCAGGTAATTTGCCAATTATGAGACTCACCTGCCTCGAATCTGCTCAGACCTCCTTCAGACAAGCCTTCAGCGTTAATCTGTGGTTTTCCTTTTGTGGACAAGATGCCTCGTGCGAAGCCTGTTTACGTTGATATTTACGATGAACCACTGACAGAAGATGTGGAGGAAATACTGGCTCGTTTCCAGCTAACTGACTCTGTCCGGTATGAGGTGTTTTCATCCATTTGGAGGGAGATGTGCTTCTCAGATGTCTTCATAGGTATCATCGGTATGAGTGAAATGAAGAGATTCTGCAGGATTACGCTGGGCACAGCTGTGAAGTACTTCCTACCTCCATACAGCTACCAGATCCGGGTAGGAGGCTTGTATCTGATGTTTGCTTTGTACCACACGCAGCCTGCCATCCCACCTGTGAAGATCAGATTCGCTCTAAAGGACTGGCCTCAAATTCAGAAGTTTGTCAAGGACTCTGAGGATTCTGGGCACCTAGATGTTGTTTACATATATCAAAAGCTTGTTGCAACCGGAGCCATACACTACACCGCCATGCCTCATTTTCTCTCCTATCAAAAGCAGAGGAAACCAAAGAAGAAGACTGTGTGTGCAGAGTTTATCGGGAGGACCACGGCGGTCTTGGATTTGTACTCTGCAGACGTCCTGGAGGAGCTGACAAACATCCAGAGCCACTATGAGAATCTAAAGGAGGCCACGGTGGAGGTCAGCCGCCAAGTCAACATGACCCATCAAGATTTCACTCCTCGCCTTAAAGACTGCATGTCAGAGTTCTTAATGTGGCAGCAGAAGACTTTCTCAGATGATAAAGACCAGAAATCTGGTGATGATGAGGATGAGGAGAATAAGGCAGCTGAGGCTGAGTCCTGCAGCAGCAGGGCCAGACTGCTGTCCTCCATCAAGCAGAAGAGCTACGGGAACTTCCAGGAGCAGTCCAAGTCCAGGAGGCATCGACAGCCCGAGGCAGTGGACTCCTCCAGCTCGGGGGCAGAGCATGTCCGAGAGTCTGCGTCTGTGCGGCGAAGGAGGCCTCCCTCACTTCGGGCTCGGACCTGGAAGAGTCTCGGGGTGACACGGGAGGAGTGCCAGCTCCAGCCCTGGCTCCTGAGTGCTCCTGAGCATGACAGGGTGCCGGTGAAGAGGATCCTGCAGACACCACCTTACAAACCATGATGGGAAGAGAGGGAGGAGGACGTTCAGCTCCATAAAGATGTTCTGCACTTTGTTTCTGTTTTAAATGTAAAAAAAAAAGTTCACAAACATTTGGATATATGTTGCTATTTTTTTTACTCACTGTGCATCTGTTATTAAACTGGAAACCTTTAAGTTGTTAATAAATGTATTAATGTTTTACCTTGTTTTCATTTGAATTGCCTGTCAGAGTAGGGAAAGTTTTGGTTTCACAATCTGGACTGTGTTGTCTTTTGTCAGGTGAATCAACTGGTTATTTCACACCTGTTCAGAGATCTGGCTTCTGCACAGAAAACGCCAACCAAAACCACTGATTTTGTTCATTTTGCTGATTTTCTAACCAGAGCCCACAAAGCAAGTTCAACATACCCAGGATGTCTTGTTGTTGTCTTGCTTCACTAAGACTAACAAATGTTGTCACGGATAAGTGGTATCACAAAGGTGGTTATCAACTTTCTTATTTAGCCCAGGCTTTCCTCTTCAGGCTCTGTGCGCGTTCACATGAAAGGGGCGTTGGGAGCGTCATTTGACTCAACTACCAGAAAGAAATGATCTTGTTTCGTCCACTTCTATGAAGAATATGAATCATTATTACAGCTTAAAGCAATACTGTTGCTCTACACATGACATATTTTGCAGATATATGTGAATCTGTGAATTAATGTTAATTTAACACTCCATACACTCTCTGTGACTACTGTTGATTTCTAACCTGAAAGCTGCACACACGGCACACTTACAGTCACACTGAAAACTGTTATTGTTAAACAGTTATTACAACTACAGTTTATTGACAGCTTTACAAATTAGTATTTCTTGCACACAACACAAATGAACCTTATTAAATGTTTAACTATAAATTAAGCTCCCTAAAATTTTAATGAAGTACAGTTGGAACAATGAGTCGGTTAGCTGATTGACTAAATATGAATTTTATTATATAAGTAATTTGTCATGCAAAACATTTCATTGTTCCAGCATCACAGATGTGATAATTTGCTGCTTTTGTTTTTCATTTTAAAAAATCAATAATTTTGAGGTTTGTTAATTTTTAAAAACCAAACGATTAGTTGATTTATAGAGTAAATAATCAGATTAGTTGCAGCCAAATACAAAATAGTTTCAAGAAAATTAGCTCCACATCTACCAACTACAACAGTAAAATCCTACCCTTACATTAATGCATTAATGATAATAATGTAATGATATAATAGTATAACAGTCTTGAGACATTGTTATGCATTGAATAGCTACTTTACTTTAAATACTTACATTTAAAGTAAATGTTCTAAATTATGCTCGCTTGTTTTACTACATTCAATGCAGGAATTTTGACTTCTAATAAAAAATGTATTTATTTATTTTCACTTGCTCCGTCACTGATTATGATTAATTTATCCATCCGTGCTTTAAAAAATGAACAACATATTTGTTACTATGATGGAAGTACTGTATGAAAACAGCGCCCCCATGTGGTTATATTACAGCACTGCATCAACAAAAAGCGGGAGTTCCTCCCGGAAACATCGTTTCGCGGAGTTCCTCCTCAGCTTCCTGTCTGTTAATCCACTTGTTGAGTAGAAGAGGAGGTCGAGGAGGAGGACACAAAGTTAAAGCTCCGCCAAAAGTCCAACAATGGTGGAAACGGTCGGATAAAAAAAGAAGCGGGTGTTAGTAAAAACAGAACCGGGCGGTTGAGCATCATGTCCGGCTTGAGGAGAGCCGGTATCCTCGGAGCCTCCGTCGCTCTGGCGGGGGGAGTCGCCTATCTTATCTGGTCCTACAGGTCCTCCTCCGGGGAGAAGGAGACCCGAACACGGGCCGGAGAAGACAGTGGAAGTGGCCGAGTGGAAGCAGAGGGAAATGCGGAGGAGAGGAGAGAAGAAGCCGTGGTTGCAGTGAAGGCTGTGACCGCCGCTGCTGCTCCGGTTGTAGCTGCTGAAGCTCCGAAAACATCGGAGGTAAAAAAATAATCAACAACAACAACAAAATGTTAACGGACACACCTTCCTGACAACCGCTGGTGGAGAGTAATATCTGTACTTCGAAAAGCAGCTTTAAAATAAATACGACATCTAGTTGTTTTCATACGGACAAAATAAAGCAGCGAAAAACGGGGCATACCGTCACCTTGTTAAAATAATCGCCTTACTATTTTTTTTTTTTTTTTCAAGTTTTGCAGGAAACACAAAAAACTTCACCAAAAGTGTAACATATGACATTCATTAATCATTTCACTCAAAAAGGATGTAACAAAGGATGACTATTGGCATAGTAATAACAATATGTGTAAATTATTCAACTTAAGAGAAATAAATGACTTTGACAATTTTTTGAACATGCCTTTGTGACTTAAGCAAGATATGGTAACATTTTATTTTGAAGGCGTTTACATAGGAGTCACACAAGCCTGTCAGAAACATGACATGACAAGTATCACGAGCGTTAATGTTACTTCAAAGTGTCATTAATGTTCATGACACATCCCATGTCATGTTTATGACACGCTCATGTCACTCTTATGTAGACACCTTCAAAATAAAGTGTTACCATATCTAGCTTAAGTCACAAAGGCATGTTCAAAAAAATCACATTTTATTTTGACTTAGGCATAATAAATCCGCTTAAGTCTTACACTTGACATAGGCCATTATCTTAAAGGGGTAAAATCACATGATCTGATCAACTGAGGATGGAGGAGATTTTACCATAGGTGGTCATGAGGAGATGATTTAGGCAAACATACATTATTTGAAGTTAATATTTAAGATCATTGCCAGTTCATTGGATTTGTTTTTATTTCTTATAAACAACCAGTGTCACATAAATCAAGCAGTTAATTAATCATTAAGTATGCATGTTTACAGATGAATACCAGCAATACAATGCCACTTATAACCAGTTTCATGAATCTGTAATTCTCGTGATGGTTTTCTGTTCAAAATTATGTCTTCAAATCTGTTAAAAACCCAAAGGAAAACAGAAAACCAGCAAATCATCAAATTATATACTTTATCTTTATTTACACAATCCACATGGTAGATGCAAAAACAAACACAAGTACTCAAGGTGTCCAAATTGCACTAAGCATGCATATTCAAGTTTAATTATTGCAGTTAAATGTCTGTTTGACTTTGTTCAAGCTCCACAGAGTATGAAACTGTCATGCACTGAAGTGTCCATTCAATGCAGATTTTTAAAACATATTTACTGATCAAAAATTACTTATTTTTAAAGGTTTTTGTGCAACTGATTTATGTGCAAAATTAAATATTTTATTGGAAAATTAAGGATTATTTTTTCTAAATCCTAAAAAATGGTTTGGTAGAAGAAGAAAAAAACCTGTCTGACAGAGTTATGGGTCCAGAAACTCATGCATCCATAACTTTTAAAGGTGTGAATCAGCAGAGGCCCCATGATACAATTTTATCCCGATACTTGAGTCACGACACAATATTATTGCGATTTTTGGTATTTTGAGATATGGTGAGTATTGCGATACAATATATTGTGATTATTAGTTACTGTTTAACTGCATTTTTTGTCCACAAAATAATTGAAAATTCTCAGTCGATTCATCTCACTTCAGTCTTTTTATTTCTCCACAATGAGAGTCAGCACTGAATTTCTTTGAATGAAACATAAAAAAGCCTAACTTTGCCTATAGATTCCTTAGATCTTCCAGTTTTATATGATACCAGCATCTCCAGTATATTCCTAAAATATCGATACTTGGCGGCCATGAATCAATATTGTACTGCCACGCAAAATATCGCGATACTATACTGTATCGATTTTCCCCCCACCTCTAATAACTTTCCTATAGTTTTCAGTCATAATCTGATGTGTACTGGTCTGTGTGTGCTGCAGTCCAAGCCTGTAGAGTCAGCGGGGACACAGGTGCTGGTTCTGGGTCTGGATGGATCCGGTAAGACCAGCCTGCTGCACTGTTTGGCCACCGGGAGCCTGGAACAGGACATGGAGCCCACGCAGGGCTTCAACGCCGTCTCCATCAACAGGGAAGACCTGCACATCGAGTTCCTAGAAAGTGAGTCTGAATTCATATCTGAACCAACAGAAATGGTTGATAATGTGACTAGGGTTGTCACGATACTAAAATTTTCAACTCGATACCGATACTCAGGAAAATATTTGATACCACAAGGATAAAAACAAAGACACCAAAATTTAACAGAAATATTTTTATTAACAAGAAAAATGCAACATGTAAAAATTAACAGAATCACAGGTTAAATATTTATAATAAAAACAGTTGTGCAAAAAGAAACTGCAACTATGATAACAAGCTTCAGATACTCGATACTTTTGAAAATGAGTATCGTATCCGGATACAACATTTTAGTATCGATACTTTTTTGAGTATCGATGCTTTTGACAACCCTAAATGTGACCGATTACTTCTGCTTTAAGTCAGTCATGAGTCTGATATCTGTCTGTCTGTCTGTCTGTCTGTCTCTCTGTGTCTGTTTGTCAGTTGGAGGTAAAGAGGAGCTTCGGCAGTACTGGCAGAAGTACATGTCCAGGGCCCTGCTGCTGGTGTTCGTGGTCGACTCCTCCAGCCCACAGCTTTTCCCCGTCGCTAAGAAGCATTTACATGAGCTGCTGGCCTCCGACCCCCGGCTGCCTTTAATGGTTCTGGCCAACAAACAGGTGAGCATGACATGAAAACACTCCAGATTGTCTTCAACAAAAGCCTGCAGGGCCTTTTGTTCTCCAAGAACCGTGAACAGTTTATAATTAGAGACTTTGTGTTCAAATGGGCAGCAACTAACCATACATTTTTATTATTTCGCTTAATAAATAATGAAATAATGCAAAGACTATTTACTTGGAAAAAATGTCCAAAAATTATGAAAATCGTCCAATGTGATGTCCTCAAATGTCTTGTTTTGTCCACTCAGTTGGAGAAACCCTCTGGAAAGTCTTAGTATGTGTTTTTTTAATACAAGGTGTTTTATAATTCTGAAGCATCTGTCCTGCTTCAAAATGTTAGATTATTGTATTTTTTGCATGAGCTTTATGTGTTTTAATACATTGACCTCATAAGGGTACTTGTATCAAAATAAATTGAATTTAATGTGACAACATACTGTGTAAATCATAAAATCTAATTTGATAAAAAAAAATCTATCTTCCATGAGTTGTTACAGCTACAGATTTTGAACTTGAATACAACACTAGTAATCATCCCTTTAAATCCACAAAATAAAAAATGCTGGTAAAGGCTTTACTTAAATAAACCAAAATGCTGCATTCAGAGGCACATTCGTGTGAGTCTGTCATGTCTAGTTTCTGAAAGTCAAACTCCAAAGAAAGTATCTTCTGATGTTTCTCACTAGATAGAGCTATAGCTGAAACTACCGCCAAGCCATGCTCGATCTCACATGTTCCGACTTGAGGGTGCATTCATGTGAATTTTCCCAGTTGGGAACTAATTTTCCTGATATTCCAATATTTCATGTATGAAATGTATATGTATCAGGGTCCGTACGGGTGCTTGAAATCCTTGAAAATGCTTGAATATTTTCAAGGTTTAAAAGGTGCTTGGATTTTAGATAAAGTGCTTAAATGCTTGAAATTCTTACTGCATTTCTCTTGCAATCTGACTATATCCATCTATAGACTATAGATAATCACATGTTCAATTTAAAAAATAATGAGTAGCCTATCTGAAATGAAGACCGTTCCTCCTAAAGGTGTAATACCATCGCTGTTGGTATGGTTAAGTGAAATCTCCCCCTTTTAGTATGTAAGTACTCATCTAAAAAATGCAACTTACAACAGGTGTAAGATACTGGAAAAGCTTGAAAATGGACCTTAAAGTCCTTGAAAGATGCTTGAATTTGACCACTGCTAAAGTGTACGAACCCTGGTGTATGTACGTATAAAGTGAAAAAATATTTCTGTATCTTTTCAGATCCATTCTAAAATTTTATGTGCTCTTTCTTGCCCAAAGCTACACCCTTCCACAAATTTTTATAAAAACAGGCCAGTAGCTTTTCCGTATTCTGATGATGATTCTATATATAATCTCCGTCAAGATGTCTCCTCATGTTTTGACCTGTTTCCAGGATGTCCCAGGAGCCTGCAGCATTACTGACCTCCACGACGCTCTGTCCCTTTCCGAGGTCGGGGACCGCAGGTTGTTCCTCATCGGTACACACATGAAGAGGGGCGAGGCCGAACTCAGCTCCGGCGTCCAGGACGCTCGTGACCTGATCATCCAGATGGTTTGTGACGACAGATAAAACACTTCATACTGTGTTTTTGATTTAAAAAAATGTAACAGGTTCTTTGCACCTTTCAAACTTTTCTCTGCACCGGTCCGGCTAAAATATTTATTTATGAGAAAAATTGAAATGTATTTGTTTTGGTTTGGTGTAGTCAAGATTGTAAAACTTATAAAAGATTCTGGATGTTAAAGTGTAAAAAATAGTTTTTGTTTCATTTCATTGTTACCAAAAGACCAGATCTTAATGATTATGAAAATTGTTCTTATTTTGTTATCTTAATGTAAAATTGGTGCCTGCAGCACAATCCTAACAACTCAAATATTATCTTCACCAAAGATTTATTTTATTTTCAATCCAAGCAGGTGTTGAGTTTCATCTATAAATAAATGTTTCATTTTACAAGACTGTTACTGATACAGAAAATGATGAAACACAAGCGTCTTGTGAGGCTGCCTTAAGGGTTTAATGCAGATTGTCAGATGGTTCAGAATCACAGTGGATTTATTTCAGGCTGTAGATTCACTCAGAGCCATCTGTGAAGCTGCTGGCTGCAGCTTTATCACCAGCGATGAGATAACAGTCTGTTAGCTGTACCGTTAGCTGTAACTGACATGTATTTTTTTTTATAATTTGGGCTGAATCCTAATTATCTCTGTATGTCATGAACCACAGAATATAAAATACCTCAACAAGGAGTACTTCACCTGTAAAATGATCATTTGTACATCACTTATTCACTGCTTGAATTAAACATTGTTTTTCTGGCTCACCTCAACAAGGAATGAATAATCCAAAAATATATAATATTCTGGATGAATTGATCTACTAAAACTACATCAAAACATCTGTTTACAAACTCTCTTAAAACTTGTGCAGAATTATCCAAGCCTCGTTTATCCAGTTTATTGCTCACTACTTCTCAAACATGACATTTTGTTTAAACTTTACAATTTAAAACCCTTGCACAGCTGCTACTTGTTGGTATATTAAACTATTATTTAAATAATCAGGTTTCAGTGAAAATGCATGTGTTTTGAAAGTAGTGAGTACGACTGGATAAATGAGACTTAGATATTTTTATAGAGTTCATTTTTTGATTCTCCGTTCACCGTGGAGACATCCACGAAAAACATAGTTTTCTTAACAAATTCATGGTAACAGAGTGAGTGATTCATATACAAATGATCATTTATTTTACTAGGCAATATTTTTCATGACAATGAAGCCATTATATAAACTTAAAAGCACAAAGTGAGGCTTTCATCCCTTCTGATAAAGATCTGCTACATTCACTTACTATTTCAAAGAAAATGATAAAACTCAAGGTTGCTGTATTCAGGTCAGTGATGGTACATCATATAATTACATGCTATTTAAGTTTCATTTTCAAACAGTGACCTCTTTCTGCCATTTGGTGCCGCCAACATGCACACATAACTATTACAGCTTTAAGAAAAAGAAGACATTAAGCTTTCTGATGTGCCGTTAATATTCAGACTTCAGCAGGACACCACAACTATTTAACGTCTGAGTAAAACAGCTGTTGATTAAAGCAGATAGAGTGGATTTTAAGATCTCTTTGTGTTCAATCAACAGCCATTTTATCATCATTTTATTATTGAATGATGAGAGACTTTGCCACAAAACCTTAACACTACCAGTAACTTTCTTACTGCAGTAAGTGCTGCTGTTGGTTTACGGCTTTAAAAGCATTATTACTTTTATGACACAAGTGCATACTAAGTATCTTAAAAAGGGAATTTACTTTATCTTAAAAATAACTCAAACTGTTTTTTTTGGCTCAGCTTTGTGTGTGTTTGAGTGTCTTTTGCTGTTCAGAGAGACGCATACAACTGCTTTTTCCTTGATGTTTTGTATTAATATGGTTTTATGTGGTCAATATGTTTAATTCAGTGTCTGTTGACATTCGTATTAATGGCAAATTACATTGTTGATGTGTGCAAACTGCAAAGCCTTCATGTGTACCATGTTTGAAGAATGTAAAGGTTTGAAAGAGCACATTTTTATAAACAAATTCATTCAAATATCCAAAGCATTTTTCTTCTACCAAAACATGTCCAACATACAGTATTACTGTATTACTGTAAACAGTTTGTCCTATACACAGTTTTATTTCACACTTAAATAAATTGTTTCTTCTGAAATGTGACTTAGTGTGACTTTTATTGAAAAAATAATCTTTTTTCCCATCAGGACTCCATGCAGCGCCACATTAATCGAAGTAAAACTAATAATAACAGCTTATCTCTGCACTCAGACTGTGTCCGAACATAGCTCCTGACATTTACTCCTTTTATATCTGGAATCCGATCCAAACGCACAGCAGCTCTCCAGAAATACTCCAGCAGCAGCAGCTGACCTCCAAGTATCGCTTTCTTTTTAACAACCCGCCTCGGAAGTCTTGAGACAGTTAAGATGGATGGGTTCAATCGTGCAGACTCCAGTTTCAAGGAGTCCTCAGGTGTGAAGCTGGTTGCCAAGGTCTCCTGGCTCCATAGCAACAGCAGGAGATTAGTGTGACACCATCAACAGGCAGCAGGCCGACACACTCAGCCTGCTGCCGCTGCAAGCTGAGAGGGTGTCTAGGAAACAAGGTGAATGAACTAATTGTTATGTGCAACACAGTATTCAAATATTTGTAGTATCATAGTTTAAGTCAATTTTTTGTACTTTTGATTTTTTGCAGGAATGCAGTCCAGATTTGGTCCATCAAACAGGTGAAGTAACATTTTTATACATTTCTTACCTTTTCAGATGCAACGACCTGCATCCCATCAAAAGTTCACTCATGTTATTGACTTCCTTAGAAGATAATGGATACTTTTTAGTCATTTGATATTAACAAGATTCTGAAAAAGTTGGGATGCTGTGAAAACAATAACATAATTACAATAATAACCAAATGCAACGATGGCCATTTGCAAATTCAACTCGGAAACTTTATTATTCTAAATTTATACACTCATTCTGAATACTACTTTGTCTTAACAAAGCATCACAACCTTTTCTGGAATTTGGGTTGTTGGAGTGTGTGTATATGTTTCACTGTAGTATATTGTATAACACTAATCACATAGTTAGCCAAAAGTAATAAATAAACAGTTGAAATAGCAAGAATATAGTATCAGTAATCCGTTATTGGGAACCAGCCCATGGTCTAAAGTATTGCAGTGTGTGTGTCTCTGTGTGTGTTCGTGTTTATCTATATATATATATATATATATATATATATATATATATATATATATATATATATATATATATATATATTATTATATATTATTAATATTATTATATATATATATATATATATATATATATATATATATATATATATATATATATATATATATATTAATAGTAGTACTAAGGGTACTTTTTCTGCTTTTATTGTCTTTTTGTCTTTGTGCTATTGTAATGTGAGTTTCCCAATCATTTTTTGTTTTATTTTCATCTTTATAATATTGATCTAGTTAGTTAGAAGTGACAAATTAACTGTCCAAAAAAAACAAACAGTTTCTCCATCATGAGATTTTGCTGCTTTTCTCTGTTTTATCTTTTTTTTTAAAGTCTATTTAAACTCCATTATAATATATTGTACCACTGATCACTGATATATGGTCTATGAAAGTAACTTATTCATTTAGGCATCCATAAACCAAATATTAGAAAATATTTCTAAAAATTATAAACAACACTTTATTATATTGTGTTTGTAAAAAAAGGTAGAATGTCTACATAGGAGAAGTTTATAACTGTTAAAAACAATGTACATCAGTATCCTAATGTGTGTGGATATCTACTTTGTGTTGTGTTATAAACAGTTTGTTTATATAAATCTGGGGTGTTAAAGTGAAGTGTTAGCTATATTTTTATTTGTTCGTATGTCCAGAAAGCTTCTTGAGTGTCACAGTGGAATAAGAAAAAGTTTAAGCCAAAAATGTGATTTTTTTTCTCTTTCAATCAGTTCTGCAAAATGAAAAACTTTTATGAAAATGTACAGTTCACAGATAAACTCTGACAGTTTTGTGTTTGAGTCTGATTTGTGGTCACATTGAGGTTCAGAGTCTGAAGCCAACTTTTTAACTGGAGAGTAAGAGAGCAGTGTTTGGATGTCACCGCTCGGCCGGAGAGAAGAAAACCCTCAACAGAGACGGGAAACCCACTGAGTGATTGCATGTTCCCCCCCTGGGCCCAGGACTCTCTCAATTACACTCGTATTTAAAGCTGATTTGTGTTTTTTGGGGAACGTTATGTTTTCTTGGCAGGATCTTGGAGCTGGCGCAGCACAAAACCTCAAAAACTGTTTGGGCCACGACTCCGTGGTGAGCAGCTGAGTCATGCTACATTTTTCCTCTTGATTAAAATCGGATTTCTGTCTTGCAAATGTTAAAACAAACACAGCTCTTACAATACCACGAGAGGTATCACAGTGACCTCTGTTCATTCCCACTTTGATAGTTCTCGCTCTGTAAATGCTGCAGGATGCTCCAGCTGTTGCGTCATATAAAATTGCATGTTTATTCATTGATCTAGTGTGAAATTGACTCCAAGAATTCAGGAGCCTCTGTGGTCTCAGCGTTTCCTTCCTTGACTACAGTTTCTTTAAACTACATAATTAAAGACGGATGTCTGGAACACTTTAAATGTGCATTTAAAAGGGTGAAACAATGGGGAAATGAACGTTGGTCACATTTGATTGAAAGTATCATTCTCTCATTTGGTAATCGCTCGCTTGGAAAATATTTATTCTGATGCTGCACCAACACTGTCATCATCTCTGCTTCTTATTGGAAACTTTTCATCTTTTTCATTGATCAGTGGGAGGCTGAGCTGGGGCAACCAGGAGCCAATATGGCCCCTCTCCGCTTCAGCGCTCGGAGCCGTTCCAAGTACAAGAATCCAATACCTGGCCAGGCACAAAAGAGACTTCTCAGCAAGGGAGGACCACCGGAGGTAACTGTACTGTCTGCACCCTGAACATTATTGATGACTCCTATCAAAAAGGCATGAGAGGGAGGGTTGTTTGTGTTCATGCTCTGGAGCACTGTACGAGCCTTTTATGCCCTGCTGCATCGACATATTTGAGAAAATGTTTGCAGAGCTGAAAGGGGTAATAACTCTGAAGTCCCTCTGATGCTCTTTGGCACAGATTTGATTCAGGAAATGCGAGCTGCAAAGTGATGTTCAGGACGGATGCCAGTTGCATCCCGAAACAGAGGTGACCACCCCAGAGAGCTGTCAGGATCAGTTAGTGGAGGGAAAGCTGTGATAGCAGCTCCAGAGGCTTTTATTTTGATATTGTTTGTTGTTTCTCCTGCCCGCCTCAGCTGTCAGATTAAAACATGTAGTGTAACTCAATCAGAAGCCCACACAGGAAGTGCAGCTTCCACAACAAATGACAGTCATTTAGTGTAATTGAAGATGACGGCGGTCACCTGCTGGTTTGCTTCTAAGCTGGATGTTCATCAGAGGTTCTGCTTTTGATTTAAGCTGTTGAATACATGCAGGATTAACATATACACATTTGTTTTGCATTGATTGGTTGAATGCAAAATTTAGATGATAAATATATTCTGTTACTTCTCATAATTTCACTGCTGTTCCACGTCTAATCACATCACTGCAGTCGAGAAGTCTCGTCCATTTTGTTAATTTCTAATCTGATTATGTGGCAGACTGTCTGGTCCTGCTCCACAAAATCAAATATCATAATATTAACAGTGTATCAACTCAGTATCAAGAGGGGAGTAAAATGTAGGGTATGGCAGATGGTGCTTTCGTTTAATATAACATTGCAACTACTGATGATTTACATTACGGATTAATCTGCAGATTATAATCTTTCGGTCTATGAAATTGTAAAAAATTATAATTTCACAGTTTCTTAAAGCCTCCGCTGATGTCTTTAAAGTGTTTGTTGTGTCTGAGCAGTGGGGCAATATCCAAAGATACTCAGTTTGCAATTATTTAAAAATGGAGAAAAGCAGAAAATCCTCACAGTTGATAATCTGGAACCAGTGAATGTTGTTGTTGTTGTTGTTGTTCTTGTTCTTGTTCTTTGCTTAATTCAATTGTGAAAATAATTTCTGTCCATTGACTTGTCCTGTTTTTGAGAATCTAAAAATCTAAGAAGACAGAAACTTTCATACTTTTTTGATACTACTGTAGGTGTTTAAAACAATATAATTTCCAATAAATATATATTCCACAGTATTACAAATACAAATTTACTATCAGATTTTCAACCCAAGGCTACAATAATAACATAAAGAATGTGTAGGCCGACAAGGTAGTGAACACATTTAAGAATAGTAATAATAATGCTTATTAGTTACTATTGACTTTATCATCATTTCTTTTTTGTATTACCAAAAGAAATATTTTTTTTTAATACAAGTATCTTAGCATCTTAGATTAACCTTTATAATCATATATTGAGCAAAAATGGCAAATGTTTGCTATTTCCAGCTTCTCAAATGTGATCATTTCTAGCTCTTGTTAATTTTACATCATTTTATGCCTGTTTATGGTGCTCACCCCTCATGGGCTCATTGGTTCTTGAAGACGTACATGCTGAAAAAGGCCGCACAAAAATATATTTTCACTTTTGTTGAAACAAGCACAGTAATTTCCTAAATGTTGCATTTGTATAGGATTCTTTTCAGTGGGATTGAGTCAATACTTGTTTGAAATGTTGGTCTTTTATAGAACAGAATATCCCCAACCAACCCAAAGGCATATATTATATGCCTGAAACACATGTGCTTGAAAAGCAGAACAATGAGCCAAAATAAAACTGTCAGCAGGGAGCATGTGACCCTGGTTGTGTGTCCTCCCTCCGTCTCGACTAAGTGTTTAACAAATTAAAATGTTTCTGTGGCTACAGATGCTTTTCCACTCGTATCTCCGTCATGAACCGTGCACTGACACTCATCCATTGTTCTGTGTCTCCCTCCTCCTGATTCCTCCTGGCTCAAGACATTCTTTTGTCCCAGACACACAACATAACATATAATGGATGTGGTAATAGCCTCCACTTTCCTGCAGGAAGGAGGAGGAGGTGGAAGACCAGGACGAGGAGGAGGAGGAGGAGGAGGAGGAGGAGGAGGCGAGTTTCTCCAGGAAGACCCAACGTCCTTCCTCCAAGGCATCCCAGTATGAGCACATTGTCCGCTTGTCAACACCCAGAGCCAGGAGCTGCAGCTCCCAGGAAGTGCGGTAAAAGCCTCATTAGACATCAAACACAACAAGTGAGGAAAATGAGGAGCTGAAGCAAACAAACCCAGGTCAACTAGAGCTCTGGTGTTTAAGGTTATATAGAGGCCAATTATTTGAGCTTTGAGTTCAGTAAGCATTGGTTTTCCTTGGAAATCATCACTGAAACAGACAGCCAGCAGTTTGTTGTGGTGCTACACTCTCACTATCATTACAGCAATTATATGAAATGTTATGGTTAATCTGTTTCAAATTAATAGATTGAAAAAAAACAGACAAATAAGAAAAATACTGAGAATAAAAGCCAGTTTTACTACTGACAATAACAGACTTGTACTTGACCCAAGTCTAAGTTGTGTGGGGTTTTTATTTTGGTGGTTTATTGGTCAAAATCTAGATGCTTAGATTATAATTGGGCTATTTTTCATTTGGATTGGTCGTTTCTTGGAAGAATTTTGGGTATATTTATGCCTTTCATGACAAACAAATGATAGAGAAATGATAGAATGATATGTAAGAAGCTGGCCTGTTTTAACTTAGTTTCAGCAGATAAACTGCACAGTTGAATGTGGCATTTGTTGGAATTTCTGAATGCTGTTGTAACCTAGATGTCAAAAAAAAATCTGTGTATCAACATGAATATTAGAAGTCACAAAATGATTAAAGCAAAAAAATATATATATATTCATGACTCTTTTTTTAAATCTTTTTTCTAGTTTTACCACTCTAAGACTATCAAAAACAATTTTGAGAACTATTTGAGACGAAAAAATATTGTTTTGGTTCAAATGCCCACTGTTTATCACACAAAAAAGAGAAACCTGAAGAAGTCATGCATGGGCTTAGAATCTCTGATGGACATTTTTCTGAAGTTTTTTGACATTTTATGGACTAAACATTGAATTGATAAATCTGCAGCTTGAAATGTAACTTAACCAAGGAAAGGAAAGCATGAGTCAGTATTCTTCGATACAATACATTTTTACTATTGTATTTAGCTTCATTTTTCTCCACTGACCGCAATAGTTTGGAAACATCCACCATATCTAACAAGTTATTTCTGTTTCTATGTGAAGGAACATTTAAAATAAGAACACAAGCAGCAGCTTCTGTTTTAGAGATTATTTCCACATTCCACATTTTTGGTAGATTTGTGGCTTTAAAACTCCAAAAAAAAAAGCTTTTTCTTCTCCCTCAGTGGGGTCCACATACTAACCAAAGTCTAGAATTGAATCTTAGCAGAATACAACATATCATAAAGTTAAATATGAGAAGCCAAGGCTGCGCTCCAACACTAACGTCTCCACGCTGTGTGAGGAAGCCAGCGTTTGGACATCTGTTATTTCAGTGTCAGACTGTGGGAGAGCGAGGAGAGAGACAATAGAGCTTATTGTCCAAAGTTCAGATCCCCCGGGACGCTCGCAGACAGCCGCGGAAGTCTTTTTATAAATCCAGCAGGAGAACATGTTGTCTGACATGGAGATAGATTTTACAATCTAGATTCAATAAACAAAGTGTATTTGTGCTTCTGTCATTTAAATAGTAGACATTACATTGATTGCTGGATTTAATTCTCTGCACGAAAATAATCATCTCCAGCTGTCTGAACTTAATCCTCTCATCTTGTTGCTCCAAAAAAACAACACATAAAAACATTTAAATAAACCAGAAAAAACACAAAGCAGCAGATAAAAATCGAATTCCTCTGAAATTAAACATATAGTATGTGCCACTGGGGAGTAAAACTGCTTACCGAATAGATTACTGTAATAAAAGTTACTGGAACTAATTTAAAAGTATAATATTTAACTTATATCACGTAGACCTATGTTATATATTTTGTTGATTTTTGCACATACATTATCCCAAATGTAATTTTCAAACCAAGACATATTTTTTTTAATGGTGTCATATATTTTTTGTTTTCTCCCAGAAGTCATTAATTGATTATTTATCCAGTTTAAAGCCACATTTTTATGATTTACATGTATTTTAACCGGATGAAAGATTTAAGTCATCGGACGTCTTGATCTTAAGTTAGAAGAGAAACAAGCTGAGCAAACGTTAGCAGCAGCTTCACTCACAGCCCCTCCAAAATGTCTATTTTTCAATTGAACAGTGTCAGCAAAACGCTGTTTTTTTTTTAACATGAAGCTGCTTTATTCAATATTTTTACTGTTTTTAATCAGCGGGTCTGTTTGTTTTGGAGAGGAGGAGACCTCTGTGGATATTTTTTGTCACAGTCCAGCTCTTAGGCTGCAACGAAAATGGGAGACCCAACAAGAGCATTAAATAAGCATTTATTTTACAATTATTGATCAAGAACAAAAAAAAACTACTCCCATAATCCTATGCTATTTCATAATGTCACCAAACTCTGTCTCTTGTCATTGTTTTGATTAAGAGACCCCTAGCTGCAGTTAAAAGCTCCAGTACTTACAGTAAAAGCACTTCATTTAGAAGAAAAGGCCTGTTCATGTATTTAGGAGACAGTACATGACTGTACAATACAGCTCAATAAGAAGCCACTCGATTTGTCTCCCACAGGCCTCCTCACACACCTCACTGTGACAATAACTGTCCTATCTGGCACGTCGTTGATCCCAGCATGAAAACTGCTGTTATCACACCGAGACTGCTGCAGCTCTCCAACCCCAAACTGAACCACCCAGACTTCCAGAGCAACAGAGAGGTAAGATCACAGCACACTTATACACTGAGAAAATAAACAGACGGTGCACAATGTCAGATGACAAGTTGCATCAAGATTGTTGATCAAATGGATTTTTAAATGGACCCTGATAGAGTAGTTCTCTGTGTTTCAATTGTTTTTATTGTGAAGCATCATTTCCCTATAAAACACAAAAGTCGGACAAAAAAACTTAACAAATCAAGGCAGCAATAAACCAGCAACTCCAATGATCTGCGAGGTAAAGTGAATGGCTGGTGGCTTTAAAGAGAGCATCAGCTTCAGTTTCCCCACTGTCTGACAGCAAAGTAATATTAGTGGAAATACTTGTGGAAATATTGTAAAATAGCATAGACTAAAGCTAAAATACATTTTTCTGTTGCCCCCGTCCACAGCAGTACATTACTGCTGTGGCTCAGTTGGTAGAACAGAACATTGGCAAGATACTGAACCCCAAATGGCTCCTGATGCTGCATTCATCTGTGTATGAATGAATTCACAATGGTGGCAGGTGGCACTGTTTAAGGCAGAATGTGTGTGAATGGGTGAATGAGCACAGTCTGTACTGTAAATCGCTTTGAATAAAAGTGCTATATAAATGCAGTCCATTTACCATTTACTTTGTGTTTCATTACTTCTGTACCCCACTCAGTGTGGATGAGTACCTCATACAGCCCCACTTCAAAAAATCTGAACTATCCCTTTAATAAGCCTCTAGTCATAAATGTCAGGAATGAGGATAATTTGAAATGGAATTTCTGAAAACTGTGTTGCGTTGTGATGATAATAAATCTTGACCTTCCTCAGCAAGTTCGTCTTCAGCTGATGGTGGAAGGCCAAGTTGTCTAAGATCATAACCACAAATATATATTTACTCCTTCTGTTTGTGCTCCACAGAGTATTGCCTCCATCGTTTCTTTTGCTTCCAAGACGGCTCGAATCTCTCAGCGGCTGCTCCAGCTGTCACGGCCCAGACTGAAGCAGAGCAACATCTGCCACGAGCTCGGACGCCCAGCGGATCCAATCTGGACTGTAAGAGCAGCTACTGATAAATCATGTCATTATTCATCCCTCTTGAAGAGGAGAGGACTCATAAAACAGATATTATGGTGCATTCTTTCAAAATAATCTTGGATGAAGCAAAGGAGGAACAGTTTTCACTGTATGCTTGACCTCACTCACTTAATTAAAATATTTTCCAGCTGTTTGAACCAGCTCTCTGTCATAAGCTGTCGAGTTGTTTTCACATGATGAGTCATTCTTTCAATTAATTGTGGAATTTTTCAATCATTGTCGTCAGCCAAATAACTATTGATGCATCCATTTGTATTGGCCTTAAGATCAGTGGTTTGCAGCCTGGCTCTTCTTATGATAAATGAAACACTAAATAACATACAGAAAAAAGTATATTGACAAAAGATCCTTTGTTTAAACTGCAGCTGCAACATTATTAACATCTTTTAAGACAGGATTTGGGACTGGTAGTTTCTGATTTTTCTACTGGAAGCCACTTTAATACCATGTTTCTCTAAAACCAGGTTTCAAAGGCAGCGAGGAAAGCCACAGTGAGCGCTCGTGTTGAAATGCTGGCGACACCAAAACTTCTTTCCGAGGACTACATCCCTCCACGAGAACCGGAGTGGAGCCGAAAAAACAACTTACTGTCCACCTGAGCTTCACTCAACATCTTAACCAAGTCAGTGATAAAGCTACTAAAGAGGTCTTAAATATATTTAGGTCCTGATTTCTTAAAGTGATAAAGACAGTAATGACAATCATTGTGGAAATTTAACTTCTTTTGGTGCTTTATGTACACCAGCGTTTCATATTATTTTGAGCTAAAAATGATAAAGCTGTAATGCAATAAAAAAAAAAAATTGACAATGAGAGTCAAGTAAAGATGAGAAAACACACCAGGATTTAGTAACATGATCTAAATGTCAGAAAATGAACTAAAACACGTTAATGTAAACTTTATAAAACTATTTTAACAAATGACTACATTTGTAGATAACCAAGCGAGTAGTGCATGTTTACACAACTTCAAATGATGTATTAAAGCTACAAGGCCTTTGTATCATTCATCAGATTTACAATTTCTGTAAATATTCTTAAGTGTTTACTTTTTCTCTTTTCTTATTTGTGGAATACAATGTGACAGATGTACACATCCATCCATCCATTATTACTGGTATAACAAGTATTATTACTGCAACTATTTACTGCAACTATTACTAATGATTATTTTACTGTTATTTTAATAAGATTTTATTCATTGCTAATAGTTTTTTCTTACCCAATGCGAGGGTCAAAGGACTGACGCTGTACAGACCGTAAAGTGTGTTCAAGGCATTTTTGTGTTTTTGGGCTATTTAAATAAAATAAAATTGAATTGAAAATCAAGTTGAGCAAAGACACCACAATTCAGTGAGATAATCTAAATGACAGCATGAAAATGAGCTACAACAACTTGTAAAAAAAAAAAAAGCCAAACGATTCTTGATTCTTTCTTCAACAGTCTTGAATATGTTTAAATCCCAAATTAAATTTGAGACGTCTGGAGAGGAAATGTGAGTTAGAACTACCAACATAAGTGCTCCTGTTTCTTTGCAGCTCTGTTGATAGCGTTACCATGTGTATAAAACCTTGAATAAACGTTTTGGAAAGCGATGTTAGACTATAAAAGATTGACGGTTTAAATGTCAACCTTTTGAAAAATCAGAGCCGAGAAGATGAATAATATCAGGAATAAAATAAAATCTGAGCCTCAGTATGAAATGGTGATCCACAGGGTTTTTCCTTTGCAGTTCAGCTGGATTTTGCATTTAAATATTCATATCATGTGTGTAAGAATCTTTGCACACAGGCTGTATCAGTTTCCTGACTTTTATTTTGTAGGTAGTTTAGCCTTCAAAGAGTTCCACTGAGACGACATTACGCTTTCTTTGTCAGTTTCACCACTTCCTCTCCATCTCTCTCTGAAGTTTTGATATAGGACAGATGTGTGTCTGCCTTTTTTTCAGTCTTAGATATTTTAACCAGCTTCTTTTGGAGGTCATGACTTTTGAAAATACCACAATCTGGTTATTTTGTTTACAAAGGGTGCTGCCGGGGCCTCAGTTTGGAAATCCACTGTAATCCCACTTACACTAGTGTAACACAGTGTCACATGAAAAATAGTTATTTATTATATATATATTAAAAAAAAAAAAAAAAAAAAAAAAAAATATATATATATATATATATATATATATATATATATATATATATGTCATCTTACTTACCTTATTGTAAATTGTAATTCATATGTAACTTTTTATATATATATTTTATATATATAAAAGTTACACATATATATATATATATATATATATATATATATATATATATATATATAAAAAAGTTACACACATATATATATATATATATATATATATAAAGTTACATATGAATTACAATTTACAATAAGGTAAGTAAGATGATAAAATAATTTAAAAGGTTTTGGGGGAAAAATAATTAAATATAGTAGATTAGTTTACAGATGTTCATACGCTTACGTAGTCAGGGCTTTCCCATATATACATACCTATAATATCTACGTTTACATCTCCACCGACCTACACATATACATTTAAAATAATAGCAATAACACAATAAACAATAAAATTAAATAACAAAGTGTAATAAAAAAGTGAAACATAAATATCAATATTGATTTTTGAAGAGTCACAGTTGATGTGTTTAGAGATGGAGGCCGTGTGCTGTAATTTGATTTGGAGCGCTTCAGGCGGTGGCGGCCAGCGGTGGCGGCCAGCGTGGCTTTAGATCAGCGCAGGTCTGTGACCAAACTGGGCTCAGCTCGGCTAGACATCAAAGGAGATTGACTCTGTGTCCTGCTGGGAGGCTAATCTGGTCTTAGCCTGCCGCGATGGTGACCTGGGTCCACAAGGTAGTGAGGAGGAGGAGGAGCTGGGGACAAACATTGAAAAAGAGAAAGCTGAAATTTAACAAACAAAAATTTAAGGAGCGAGTTGAGGTGGTTTGGGCATCTGGTAAGGATGCCTCCTGGGCGCCTCCCGTTAGGTGTTCCGGGCTCGTCCAACTGGTAGGAGGCCCCGGGGAAGACCCAGAACACGGTGGAGGGATTATATCTCTGTCCTGGCCTGGGAACGCCTCGGGGTCCCCCAGGAGGAGCTGGACGCTGTGGCTGGGGAGAGGGGCGCCTGGAATGCCCTGCTTATCCTGCTTAGTTTAGTCAGTCTAACCTTCAGTAACCAGGTGGAGCTAAAGGGCCGTAGTTATCTTATTCTGGTTTCTAGTTCACACCAAAACAAAAAAAAACACTGCTCTGTAGCACCACTAGTGGTCAGAAACTCCTCAGTCCACCTTTAAGGACTATTCTGAGCAGCGTTTTATTTTCTGCAGATAACATTTGTGTTTCTGAAGATTGTGCTTTCCATTTTTTTCCAACCATAATGTAAAATTTTCCCTCCTGTGACAGGAAAGAGTCAGAGGTGTTCTTTGTATCTTCTCCACCTCTTTAAGCCATGATACGTTGGTAGGCTGTCACAGAGTGACTCATTGGTATTGGTACGTTTGCATGGCTGTTTTATTGTATTTTTGTATCCAGATGTTGCTTTTATTGTGTCCAGACCCGTGCACTGTACATGCAGATGCATATTTGTATAAACGCTTTATGGGTTGCAGTATAGATCATTTCTATGAAGGTCAGTTGTGCACAGTTAATATGTTTATTTATACTTCCTGTGCTGATTTCCATTGCTATCTTGGTATTTTCACGTGTTCTGTGCCAACAGACTCACACAGGATGTTGGGTACATTCAGCCAACACCTTCTGCAAAACACAGGAAACAGTTAAACCAAGATGTTCTCATGTCATCGCCCTGCCCTGCCTGATAATGATACAATCACTTTAGCCTTCTTTTGGAGGCTTATATTTAAGGTTGTTCTTATATGATAGCTTCCTGCTTGACACCTGAGTGATATAACTCACATTTAACAGTTCAGTTAATAAGAACAATCTGCTATTTGAAGAAAAACCTGCACCCATAAAACTACTGAAGATCATTAACTTAACCCAGTTAAAATAAATCTCATAAAGAAAGTAGAACTATCCCTATTTATCTTCATTTTTGATTGCACGGTGTAACTCTGCAAACAACCATGTCAGGGTGGAGTTACAGGAACTCTCTCCAAACAAAACTGTCTTTGGTAAATATTCCCTGAGCTGTGAGAAACTGGCAGCAGTGGTACTGTGTGTTTATGGTTTTGAACTAGAACCAGTTGGACCAATACATATGCTGGACTGGAATTCACTTTTTAAACTTAGCATTTACTTAATTAATCGCCATTTATGCTGCATGGGAAGAGGTATATCCATGTGGTTTCACTTTGGTTCATTCATTGAAGTAAATGGCCCAAAACAGGAGAACCAGATGTGTGAAAAAAATGTATTTTTAAAGGATAAAGTGACTTCCAGCATGACCAAGTTTATCCAAAAGTGTTTGAGAGGGTTCTATAAGTCCAGAGGCGGTCACATTTTAGTTTGGAAGTACTTAAAAAGATTCATGTTGCTTAACTTTGTTGCTAAATTCCACAGATTTTCTAAATGTATTGATGAAGTTTTGGTGCACGATGAATCTCTTTTGGTTGTTTATTTAAGTGTCATATTTCTCCTTACTTTTTCAAAGGCTCTGTGGTCCTCCACGTCCTCAGTTTTCCTCCCACATGTTGATGTTTTGAAAGTCTACTTTGAACTGTGTTGACATTCGGAGCATCAACAGGGACATGTTTTGTATGTGGGAGTGGTGCTGGATGCTAATACTAAAACAGGGAGTGTGCTGTAAATGTATGATATCAACTGTTGTTTTCAGTTACTGCTATCATCTGTGAACATTTAATGCTTGATAGATTCAGGAAACAGATGCATCAGGCTTGAATTCCTGTTGCATTCAGTTAAATTAGAGAGAAGCAATGCAAGCCAGATATCAGACTAACCCCCAGGCATGTTAAAATCTAATATATATAAAATATAATCATTTAAAAAAAAATCATAGTATACTATTACATAAAAATGTATTTTTAAAAAACCCCATTATAGAATAGTATGCCAGGTGAAATCATAAAAAGTGTTATTAAAAAAAGTACATTTTCTTTAAAAAAAAACCATCATAGTATAATATCTCAAAAAATATTGTCTGTCCAAAAATGCCAAAAAAAAACTCTTTAGAATAATATGTTGATAAAGATAATAGTACAGTATATCCAAAAAAATATGTAAAAGCCCTACCATATTATAGTATGTCCAAGAAATAAAAAACTGTTTTACGATAATATGTCAAAAAATGTAAAATGGTCAAAGTTTAGTTTGTCCAAAAATTCTAAAAATAATAGTACGAATAGTACCTTGATCATTGAGATAGTATAGCATGTCCAAAAATATATATAAAAAAACATATTATCGTATCCCCAGAATAACCTCTAGCAAAAGTTCAGTCAGGAAGACTATCTCTGTACATGCTGAGGCGTAGTTTTATTGTCATATGTGCGGTGTTCACTCCTCACGCATGCTCACTCATATTTCCTTGCTTGTCTTTTTCTGAGTCTGTCAATCACATTATTAACTGTTCTTTCAGCTGACCACATATCCAATAACTCAGTGATACACGGACCTTGTTAGCCTGTCATTTTGCTGCCTCTACCTGCTTTTAAATATAATTATCTCTCTGCCTTAGTAGTTCATGCTGCTGTTACCCACCTCCCCGTCCCCGCCGAGTCTTTGCAGACTCATCACCTGCAGGATCTGCAGCCAACACCACTGTCTGGACTCCACAGGGAGAGTTATCTTGCTGCTGGACAGGGTGGATGCCCCTCAATTACTAATCTCCCTGTAGATCCTAAGCATCAAAGACTTTCTATACAGAACAATTTATGTCATCTCAACTGTTGAACGACACATAATTTCCTTCAATTACCACATATCATCTGTTGTAATTCAGTATTTCTTATAAGTCTCTCGTGTTTTCTGTGAAATCACATCATATGTTATAATAAAGTTTTTATTTACTTCGTCTCTCCTGATTGAACTATAGCAAAAAAAATTGTCATAGAATAACATGTTAATCATGGTAAACACCTCCATATTGTAGTATACCCCCCCCCCCCCCCCCCCCCCCCCCAAAAAAAAAAGAAAAGACCATAGTATAGTATGTCGAAAAAATTTTACAAAACAACCACATTTTTTGTGTCCAAAAATCCTTGAAATAAATGGTATAGCACGTTGATCATGGTATAGTATGTCCAAAAATCTTTTTTTAAAAACACAATATTGAAGTACGTCCAAAATGTGTGGCTTAAATGTGGCAAAAACACCAAAGTATAGTATGTTAAAAAAAAGTTTCCTAAAAATGTTTGTTGATAAATATTATTGTATAATCTGTTCAAAAATGGCAGAAAAACACCAGATTTCGAGATGTCCAAAAGTGGAAGAACAAAAAGGATACATTTGTCGAAAAAAGCAAAGAAAAAGGGTCCAACTTTTTTTTCTTAAAAAATGCTGTAGAAGATCATTTTAGTATAGTATAGTATAGTATAGTATAGTATAGCAAGTCCAAAAAATATCACAAAAAGCACTATTGTAGTATGTCGACAAAATTCCAGAAAACAACCAATTTTTTTTCCTCTAAAATGCTTTAAAAGTCTCATAGAATAGCACGTTGATCATGGTTACAGTATAGCATGGCCACAAATATAAATAATTAAAACATATGGTACATTGAAAAAAGATTTTTAAAGTGTCATAGTTTAGTATGTTGCAAAAACTATTGTGTCATATAGTGTCATAGAATAGCAAGTTAATCATAATAATATAGGTATGTTAAAAACATGAAAAATCACAATATTATAGAATGTCCAAGACAAACAAAACAACCAATTTTTTTTTATGTCCAAAAATGCTTAAAATATGAAATAGTATAGCCTGTTGATCATGGTAATAGTACAGTATGGCTACAAATGTCATGAAAACATATTATGGTATGTCAAAAAGTTGAAAAATAAGGCTTTAGTGTATGGCAGAGGTGTCAAAATTAATAAATTATTATTCCTTAAAAAATCCTTAAAATTAGAATGTAAATGTGTAAATATGATAAACATAGAATACAGCATTGGATTAATTAACATATTTATTTTGTTTGCAAACATTAAAGATGGTTTATGAATTTAAAGCTTGTATCACTTGTACTCATGGGGTCCTTTTTGACCCCAAATCATTTTCAGCATATGATTAATATAGGTTAACTTTCATTGCTTGAAGTTTTCAGCATATATATTAAAATATTCAGGTTTTATTATTTTATTTTAAAATTATATATCAATGTGTTGGTCATGAGTTGCCTTAAAAGGTGAAAAAAAGTTGGTAATTTTTTCTACATGTCCTAAAACCAGTCAAATGTCATGGGGTCCTTTTTGGCCTCTGAGGACCATGGGTGTGATTCTTTTTTACATTTTTGCTGACATCCAAAAACAATGCTTTCAAAATGTAAGTTTCACTAAAAGCTGACATAATCTACTCTGTGCATTCCCATCAAGAAATGATTTCACTATAACTCTTAAAAAATATATTCAGGTTTTATTACTTTTTTTTCTCTTGAAATGAGGCCTAATTTTGTATATTTGACTAAAATTGACCAATAATAATGAAAAAAAAATTTGAAAATTATATATATTTTTTTGGTCATGTCCTGCCTTAAAAAGTGAAAAAAAAAAGTTGGTAATATTTTTTTTTCTACATGTCCTAAAAACAGTATTGTGTCATGGGGTCCAACTCAAAACCAAGCAGTAATTGCACTTACCACGGTCTGCTTTGGATATATATACTAATTTAAACATAAAAATAATAGAAATTATATGTTTATTTGAAAGGTAAATTATTATCTAGATAGTGATCAAGTAAAAAAGTAAGATAAAATTATATTAAGACTAAAATATAACATTACTTTATAATATTAAGTCTAAAATATGCAAATCTTTGAATAGAATTGTTAAATACATTTAACAAAATCAATTTGAAAATGTTTATTCACTGAAAGCAAAATACGACAACATTGTAGTTACTGCACTCTGTTTGTGCATTACTATTAGAACCTTTTACAGCAAAACAAGAGTGCAGTAACTACATTTTTGGGATCAAAGTTCAAATGAATCATGATTTTTGACTATCAAAATTACATCATCAATACATGTAGAAGTAAGTGGCATATCACTGACCTACCTATTAACCCAGTTGGCTGGCCAGTTAAGACACGTTAAAAAAACTTTAAAGCAGTTTTCCTCAGTTTTACCATTTGCATACTTACTGCAGTTAGGCTTTGTATGGCAGCACAAGTATATAGTCGACGGAAGGAGTACACAAGGGTTAATAATTATGAGTATTAATAAATTATACATCTATACATTTCCAGTCGCTTTCTATCTAACAGTCCAATCACAGTTGAGGAGGGGCGGGACAAATGCCTCAGTGACCAATCATCACAGCTAACATGTTCACGTGCTGAACAACATCAATAACAACAACCAGGGAGGAGAAATGAATACCGGTGGACATCGAGCTCCCGCTCTGTACCAGATCAGCTGATGTCAGCCAGCTGATCGGGATATTACTAATCAATCCGCACCGGAAACGCGAAATGATGCTACTTCCGGTCACCGCTATCGTTTACGTTGGTGAATAAAGTGTTGTGAGTTCCCCTGATATCATGGATCCTTTCACCTTTTACCGACATTTACTGAAATTCATCTTAAAAGGTGAATTTGACCCGGACGTTGAACGCGCAGATCAAGCCAAATTGAGACGCGTATCCTCAAATTTCATCGTTAAAGGTAATAAATAGGTCGATTTTTAACAAGAAAAAGTAAAAGTAACGCCAGCTAGCCAGAGATACACGAGTTACTGTACTGTTCTAAGAAATGTTTAAGAAGTATTTCATATGGCGGTTTAAAAGAACTGGCACTCTCTGTTTCATAACATTTTGTGATGGGTTTAACACACAAATGCAAATTGTTTAACATCGTCACTCTGTATAAATAATCGCCTAAGTAATTTTTTGTCAAAATTGTTTTTTTTTTTGCCTAAATCATCTCCTCATGACGCCGGCCACCTGTGGTAAAATCGCCTACATCCTCAGTTGATCAGATCATGTGATTTTACCTCTTTAAGATCATCACTTCTTTGACAATTTGCCACATTCATAGGCATCAGATAAGAACCCAGCAAAGAAGAGCTAGAGGGAGATTGTTTAGTTATCAGTTTAGTTTATCAGTGTTTTATTGTTGACATGAATATTGGTAACACTTTACTCTAAGGTATCTACATAAGAGTGACATGAGCGTGTCATAAACATGACATGGGATGTGTCATGAACATTAATGACACTTTGAAGTGACATTAATGCTCATGATACTTGTCATGTTTCTGACAGGCTTGTGTGACTCTTATGTAGACACCGTCAAAATAAAGTGTTACCATATCTTGCGTAAGTCACAAAGGCATGTTCATAAAAATTGCCAAGTCATTTATTTCTCTTAAGTTACATAATTTACACACAGTGTTATTACTTTGCCAATAGCCATCCTTTGTTACATCCTTTTTGAGTGAAATGATCAATAAATATCATATTTTAAACTTTTGGTGAAGTTTTTTGTGTTTCCAACAAAACTTTAAAAAATGAGTTAGGCGATTATTTTAACAGAGAGAAGAATGAGACCCTGGGCAGAGACCTGCAAAAGGCCCCAACATCTTTGTTAAGCAGGAGCAAAACTCTTGCTGCATCCCACAATCCATGATAATGTCCAATTTAGTATGCTAAAACAGTGAATGAGATTTTTAGTACATCCAAAACTTTGAAGTTTGAAGGAGAGCGCCATCCACTGTGCTTTAATGCCAATTTGACGCATTTAAATACCTTGAGCTATCAGAAGGTTATGTCATTGTCCCACAATCCTGTCGAACACTTTTAATAACAGTCAGAGCCTGTCAGCAGAAAAAAAGTAGTTTTAACATCCATAAATTCCCGCTGCAGCTCTCCTCCTTTATACTCGAGTGATTTCAGAAGTAGTTACCTAGACAGACACATGAGGGAATATAGGGTGCAGGTTAAAAAAATACCAAAATTCACTTATTAGGATGTTCTCAAAATACAACAAAGACTTTATTAACTGAGATCTGTTGGTCAATGTCAATTGGTCTCCTGCAGCATGAAGTAAAAGGTTAAATCTGGATATATACTAGATATCAGAGTAGAACAGAACCATAAAACCAGACAATCAAATCAGAATACACAGATAACCTGTCAAAGCTATTTCTTCTTCACTGTCAATATAAAACAATATATTTCCTCTCTTGCTGTTAAAACATAGGCTGTCACATGTAACATTTTATTTTATAACATTTTTAACACAACCTTTAGTCCCCCTGCTCTGTTTGTAAAATGACACATGTGGCCAAAGACTCCAGGAAGCCTCTCTCCTCAGTCCTCAAGACGTATTTAGAGAATTGGGATGTCCTTTGAGATGCTGTGCTGAGATCAATTTATCAATTTCTAGGTCTCAAGTCAGAGGAGTGAGGAGAGACAAAATCTGGAATTGAAATCCACTCTTTCTAGTTGTTGTGGACTCTTTGTGGTCTATTTGTAGTCGTTTTAAAATCAAGATCAAATCAAATCAAAATTACTTTTTTTATCCCCAAGGGGAAATTCAGAAATACAGATGTCCAGAGATCTGAGCTTCCTTTTTGTAGAGAGCGTCAGTGTTTAGGGACCAGTCCAACTTATTATCCAGGTATACACCTAGACACTTATAACTTGGCACCACCTCGATGTCCACCCCACAGGTATTCACTGGCTGAAGAGGGGGCTTTATGCTTCCTTATTATCATTTTTGCATCACTTTATGGTCATTGTGTGTCTTCATGTTGCAGATGAAGTCTTTTGATCAGATGTTTAGTCATTTCTTTTTACTTTAAACTGCAGCTTTCTCATTTTGTTTTCTTTTTTTTTCTTTGCTCTTCAAACAGACAACAGACTCTTCTACATCGGCCCCAGCTATCAGTACATGCGGCTAGTTGTGCTGTCAGAGGAAGAGAAGACATCTGTTCTGGCAAAGTGCCACATTAACCCTGGTACTTGGAATCACAACGGCGTCAGGAGCACCAGGGACAAAGTTATCGCTGGCTACTACTGGCACAACCTGATACAGGATGTTAAAGACTGGGTAATGCACTGATCAGTGATAAATATGCCTGTGACACATCTGCTGATTTTAAATGACACAGTTTCACAATTTGAATCTTCCAGGTGGAGCATTTGTAACAAACAAAGAAAAAATATGTGAATACATCACCAAGGGTTAGGAAATGATTGCATTCTGTGTCATTAATTTTATTTTTTTATTTAGTGTTCTCAACATTTTGGAATCAGGGTTGCAGGATGTGATATTGTTGTTGGATGCTGTTTTTATTGTTATCAACTTGCAGCTGGATATTAATTTGGTTCTAAAAATGTGTTCATTTGTTTTTTTAGGTCAAGAACTGTGAGCGCTGCCAGGTTGATGATCGCATCAAGACTATTGTGTCAGTGACACAAGCCATTAAGGTATGTTTCCTAGTTAAATTGAATCTTTTTCTTGCCAGTGTTGCATTTATATTACTGTTACCTGACACGGTTTATAAGTGCCATGACATTGTGCCAACGTCACAGTAGTCAAAGGAAGTTTTTAGAACATTAACCAAGTTGTTTTGGTGCATAAACCTAAACACTTCTTAAACACAGTGTCACACCACAAAACATTATTATTAAGAAGCAAGTCTGCATAATCCTTGATTTTAACCATTGCGTTTGCAAGGTTAGAATTATGCTTGACTTGTAATATACTCCTTAAAAATGATTGAGTCGCAACATAATCTGGCGTTTCATCTACACAATCACACATGTAAATCAAAAATCCTTTGAAATGAAACAATCCATTCACCATATTTGTTTGTTTGCAATTTGAAGGCATTAAACAATCCTGATCGAGACATACAATCAAAGTTATTAATAACAGCTGGTAAAGTCTCAAAATGCATTGATTGCTGTGGTAAAAAATTTAGTGTGTAATTTTTTTTTTTTTTTCCAATTGCATCTATAGAAACTATTTAGATGTGACAATATTTTATATAGGTCATGAAAGCAGAATATTCTGTTTGGATATTAAAAATTAGGTATTTTTGAGAATGTAGCATTTTTCAATTAAGACAAAAGGGTATTTGGTTTTAGAATCATTTTTTGGTCATATATACAGCACATTCGGCAGTTTAAAGTCAGCTCCGTGTGACCTACTTTTAAATTTTATGTACATCAACATGTTTTTGGATATGTGCAAATATTAAAACATTTCAACAACACGTTACATAAAACGCTGTATGCACAGCCGCAAGAGGGTTATTAGTGTAATATTCATTAGCACAAGCCATATAAACAGCTTTGTAGTAATAGTCTTTTTCAGAATAAGGGCAAAATCTAGAATAATCTGTGCATGTAGAGGCTCTCTTTAAGTTTTGATTAACCCATTGAGGCCTGAAAAATCGCTGGGCGATTTTAAAATAAGCCTCTAATTTTCTGGAAATTCTGGAAAATTCTGGAAAAAAAAGTGTCAACTCTTCTACTAAATAATAGATTTTTCAGCCTCTGTAGCAGATAGAAATGAAATTCAAAAAGGTATTTGAGAGCTTATACAAATACTACAAAACGACGTATCCGCTTTCCAGGCGTCAATGGGTTAAGCCCAGTGAGGGTAAAAAGTGCTGCTGTATTTGTTTTAGGTCTGTTAAGAATTGTAGGGATGTACATGTTTACAATGTCTGATTTGTCCCCCACAGAAAACAGAAAAGAGCACACTCAAATCAGAGATCAAGACGGAACAACAGTCCATTACCATACAGCCTAACTCTCCGGACTCCCCTCCTCCAGCACCCAGCACACCTGAAATACCTGATACACCTGCTGCCCCGACTCGGAAGAGAAAGGCAGAGCCCGATGTGTCCGACTCTCAGCACCGCGTCCTTAATGTTATTAGTTATCAACCAGACGAGGAGGAGCATTTTCTTCTGAGTCTAGCTGGGGCTTTGAGGCGACTTCCTCCACGCATTCGATCAGAGGTTAAAACCAAATTTCAGTTGATTCTACACGACGCAGAATTTTGCTTTGACACAAGTAAAACACACACATGCAGATGCTCACAAACCGAATGAATATGTACAGTAGACATAGCTTTATTTTTTATTCCTGTTGACACTTTGTTTTGTTATTATAAATCTCTACTTGAGAATTAAAATATGATTGAAATGATTCATCCTTCTCAGTAATTACTTTTCCTCTTTTGATCAAGATAACTGTTTATATGTTGCATTGTGTAGCTTTGTAGAAAAATAAAACTTCTGCTACAGGAAACATGCTCATTTTCCGATGTTAGTCCTGAAGCTGGTGGTGGGAGTTGAAGAGGCATTAGATCAGTTATTCCCAGAGTCTATTATATATTTGGATACAAATATGAGTCACAGGAGATTTTATTTGGCTTGCCAAATAGGTTTGCAGAGTTTCTCCCATAGTGCAATATTAAAAAGCAAGCAGGTCCTCCAATCACATTAGCAAGGTGTAAGTAAAATGATATCTAATGAGGTGTGAAGTGGAGAAGACCTGATGTGGTTAACTCTATGGAGTCTTGGGCTATTTTGTCCATTTTTTAATAGTTTTCATGTATTTTCGTGTCTTTGTAAGTCATTTGTGTCTTTATTGGTTATTTGTGTCTTTTTTGGTAATTTTGTGTCTGTTGTGTCTTTTTTTTAGTTATTTTGTGTCTTTTTTTTTGGTCATTTTGTGTCTTTTTTCTTTTTTTTTGTTATTCTGTCTTTTCATTTTGTGTCTTTTTTTGGTCATTTTGTGTCTTTTTTTTGTCATTTTGTGTGTCTTTTTTGGTCTGCTTTGTTTTTACATCTGGATGTGATGAAGAAGACATTCTTTGGCGCTTTTGGAGACTCCAGAGGGTTTACAGGTTGATTTGTTGCATGCTCAAATTGATTGACTTACGGTATGGACAAATTTGCTTGATATGATTTGTAGATAAGGACAATATTGGGAATTTGGTCTTCATTTTTAAAACGGTCCTGGGAAAAAAACTTTGAGAAATACTGCACTAAATGACAGAACTGCCGTGCAACTTCACCCACTGGAGAGAACTAGGTGACTCTGTCTAACTTCCAGAGCTCCTCTAGAGGTGAGGAAGGGAGGTCTACTCACTGGATGGGCTCCATGGTGAGCTGAGGCTCGTATGGCAGTGCCGTACACCTTTTTTCCTCTTCATCAGCCTCCTCTCGCCAGAAATAATCGTGGAGGATACAAGTGGCCCTCACTACTGTGTCTGAAAAAGCTCTGTGTCCTAGAAAATGCCATAAAAACGTAGTAATAGTCATAGGAATGTATTTAAAGGACAAAGTATAATATGCCAAAAAATATAGTATGTCATAAATATTTAATGTCAGAAAATGGAAGTCCTAAAACTCATAGTCAATTTTGCCATAAAAATGTATGTCATAAAAAAGTTTTTAAAAATTGTCTAAATGATATCTTGTATTATAGTATAATATTCTTATTTTCAGTATCTTACATTTAATACACAAAGTAGCTACTGCATCAAACTAACGTGCTACTGTGTTGGCTAAAATCTGTGTAAAATTTAGGACAACTCAACAGTTTAAAGTGGAGTTGAGATCCAAAAAGATAAAAAAAATTCTATTTGTCATATACTGGCTTCCCAAATTGTCACTAAGTCATCAAAACTTTGAGAACCCCAGGTATAGTGTGTCATAGAAGATGGCATTAAAAGGTTATTTAAAAAAATATCTATATAATCTGTAATGTAAGAACCCCTGCATTAAGTGGAACAAAGTCAGGTTTCACACAGTGACGCAGACTGACCCTGGCAGCTTCTAAAAGGCAGATTCCTCACAGCTCTGCAGAGTCTGCTTAGCAACTGACAAAACCAGACTCCATTCAAATTCTGCACACACTCTTATGGGCTCTTATGGCACGCCATCAGACACTCAGATCATCCTTTCACTTGAATGACTCGAGGACAGAGAGAGAGAGGCACATGTTCTGTCGCACACGATGAGTGCAGGAGAGAAGCATTGTCTGTTCAGGCTTCATGACCTCTGACAGTCATATTAGTAATCAGGGAATTAAGTTTATTCTAATTCTAGTTTTTGATTTTTCTTGAGCCAAACATCACCTTGCTAAAAAAAATATTAAATCACGGGTTTTAATCCAGAATCCTGAGCAATATCATGATCATTTTAAGACTATTAGAGGTAGTAACAATCTGCCACATCTCCAGCCGGGGAATGTAACAAAGTTAATTTACTTAAGCACAATTTAAAAAAGGCTTGTACTTCACTTGAGTATTTCCATTTTCTGCTATTTGATGCTAAGAAATATTTTACTTGGGTTAATTTTATATATAAAAACATGAAAACAATGACATTCTTCATGCTTTTATGAAGTACTATACTACTAATCTACCCAGTAGTAAACAAAGTGTCTAAAATGGGTCCAGGTTGACAAACTACAACTTTAAAATGATTATACATTTAAGTTGTTGGTTATATTCTGTATATAAAATGAAACACAGGAGTCATTCTGCATAATTAGGTTTTTTTTATACTTAAGTATATTTTGCTGATCTGTTCTTAAATTAATTATCATTTGAATCCAGGACTTTTACTTGTAACAAAGTATTTTTTGACGATGGTATCTGTACTTCTCCCAGGCTAAGGATAGGAGCACTTAAATCACAACTACATATCACCAGAGGTGGAAAAGTATTAAGTAGATCCCTTACTTAAGTACAAATGCTAATACAAGTAAAAGTCCTGCATTCAAAACTTACTCAAAACAAAAGTAGCATGAAATCGTATTTAAAGTATCAAAAGTAAAAGTACTTGTTATGCAGAATGACCCCACTCAGATTGTTTTATATATTCTAAATATATTATTAGATTTTTTTGTATTGATACATTTTTGTAAGCAGCTTTTTAATTCAGTAGATAGAGCTTATTTTAACTACTTGATATACTGTTATAAGGTTTAATTAAAAGAAAAGGTCAAATCACTTTAAATTGATCATGTATTTTATGTTAAATCTCGACCTGAAAAGTAACTAAAGCTGGCAGCTAAATGTAGTGGAGTAGGAGTATGAAGTTTCATAAAATGGAAATACTCAAGTAATGTAGACATACCTCAAAATTGTACTTTAACTACTTAAAGTAAATGTACTAATTACATTCAATGGCAATATAAACTGTATTATTAAATTGAGATTTCTGAGTGAGAGAGAGAGGGCCAGGCTCTCACATATAATGTATATTTTCAGCAGGGGTTTCAGCAACTGCATGTGTTCCAACTATTTAAAAAAAAATGCTTGTTTTTCAGCTGAACTGAAGAAAACACCTCCAGGCTCGCAGGAAACAGACGCCACTGTGTGATTTGTATTTTTTTATACTCATGAGAATTCAGATGATCTTATATGCAAATATAAAACAGTTAAATCATCCAAAAAGAGGGGGTTTCTGCAGATTTACTGTTAAAATTAAAGCTATCGTTTCAGGAGTATCAGTGTTAATGTGTTCATACTTTATGAATGTGTTTGTGTGTACAGCAGATGCCAGTGTAACCACTCTGTCACAACAGCCTGTTAAAAAGCAGCAGAGTGTTTTATGAGCACTTGAACTACCTGTTGGGTCGGTGTTAGTTTCTGTCGAGCTTGCTGTGCAGACTGTTCCCACAATCAGAGTGTTTTCACTCCAGGCTCTTTGGCAGGAAACTTCATCCCCTTTCTCTCTTTCTCTCTTTCTCCCACCTTCTTCAGTCTCGTCACACAAACACACAGGTCAGGATTTTATTTCTGTCCTGTAAAACGAGAAACTGTTCTCACTTCCTCGCTCCAGAATATTTTCATCCATCTACAACAAATATCTAATACTCCAAGTTCTTTAAATATCTCTGTCTGAGTCAATCTTCAATCATAAGTTCATTCTTAGAAGATTTTGTTGAAACTATCCTTAAGACCTTTATACCCAGTTCTCCTCAAACCACACCCTCATTTATTTCTGCTAAAAACAACACAAAGAATTTATTTTACCTCTCATGTGAGCTTAAAACTCGAAGTGACCTTTTGCTTTCTCTTTTTTTTGGCAGCTGAAGAAAGAAGTGAGGGCTTCTTTTGTTCTGGAGGACTGACAGCAAAACCTGACCTTTTAGATTAAATATAAAACTCCTGTAGTTCCTTGAAATATCTCCAAATCACATCATGTCCTCTGTTTACCTAATTCTTATTTCATGTTTGTTCATTTGTTTTTGGGGCCTTTATGTGTACATCAGCATGATGATCTTATATATTATGAGTTGGAATATATGTCAGTAAAGTTTCCTTTTCGGGTTATCAATTGTTTTTCAATAAAAAAATATATTTAAAAAAGTAAATAAATACTGGGCTGGTGCAGGACTTAAAAATGAAAAAAATGCTTTAAAAAACTTAAAGGTTGTCTGGTAATCTGGTGCTAAGCACCAAGTTGTAAACCAATTTGTTTTTAAAATGTCCTGCCAACAAACAAACACTCAAACCATCATGACTAAACAAAAGATGTCACTGGAAGCATAACAACCCCACTAAAACAACAGCAAAAGTAGGAAACAGAAAATTGATATTTTAAAGATTCAATTGTTGTGTTATCGTCATCAAATCCAATGAAAACACAACAATATTGTAATCTGTCTCTCAATATTAACCTTTCCTTTTTGTGGCATATTTAACCGAGCATGCTACTTACTACTGAAAATGTAATATTAAAAAATAAATAAAAATGTTTTTTTAAATGATCGTAAAATAACTGGGAACTTTAGCTTTTAGCAAACGTCACTCAAACAGGAGGAAAGTTAAGCACTTTTTGGGGACTATTTACAGTATTTTTGGGCTCCATTAAGAACTAGAGGAGCCTACTAGATAATACTTGATAACAGGAATTCATTGTTGGTTTTGATGTTTTCATGGAATAGGCATAAAGCTCAATCAGGCTGCTGAGATCACATCCTTTTTTACTAAACAGTGATCATGGGGGAAAAATGGACAATGAAATGACATCACCTGTCATTTGTTTAGCCCAGGATGCCATTCAGCTGGCTCACATGTCAACTTCCCTCCTCCTCCTCCCTCTACAGCTGGAAATGTTCCAGATTTGTCCCTGGAAGTCCCTTGACAGCAGCAGCTGATTCCAGCAGCATCTATTGTAATCCCAGCACTTCCCCACATCTTTTATAGTCCCGCGTGAACAGCTAAACGCCCCGCTCTGCTCCCCTGCTGACAGACATACATGTAAACAAAGCCTGAAAACAAAAGAACACTATCCTCAACGCCCCCTGCTCTACCGACACCATACTATAACTCTGCTGTACCGTAGCCGCAAAGCACTCTCAAGAAGTCATTTTAACTTATAATAACAATATGTTTATTTCTGTAAACATGGTGATTATATTGGCAACAACACAGAAACACCTTCACATTCCTTACAGTAAGTTAAAATAGCTTCATAGATACAAAAAGAGAGACATGGTGGGGAGGTGTATGAGGAAGAGGTGGTGGAGTCAGTTCGTCCAGGAGAAACAAGGTCAGCGTAGACTCTACGTAGAGCTTCAGGCACCCAGGAGATTCTTCTCCGTCTCAATCCAACACTGATCCGCGTTGAGCTGGAAGACCCTCCGCCTGCCTCCACTGTGCATTACGTAGCTTAAACCATTTCTGCAGGACACAAATAAACAAAAACGGAAAATTACAAACACACCCATTGGAGTAGTGAAAGACAGGTAACACAAGGTTTTGTTCAGAATAAACTGCTGCAAGAGCCTGAAACACGAGAGCAATGAGGTAACAGAGGCTGACAGAAAACAGTCATGACATAAATATTCCTGAGAAGTTTCACAGGTGGAGTTTTTGTATTGTCAAGAATAATCTGAACTGAATACTTAGTTCTCCAAACTCATTGTTATACTTTTCTCATCCCCAGGCCACTGGTTACATTTACATACACAACAATTATTTAACGACCTCTGAGAAGTGTCAGACACATGAGACACCAAAACAACTATGCACCTTAAAGACCTTTAATATCCTCCTCAATAGTAGCGAGCATGGCAAGTAGGATGAAAAACACTAAGTCAATCGCATGCCTTTATAATAAAAAAAAAAACTGTTATGGTTAATGTTAACCTACCTTAGCACTATGGAGGTATTGCCAAATATACTCTCCAATTGCTACCTTGACTGTGTACGAAAAAACAAAAAAACTACTGAGCTAGCTGCTGGTAGCCAAATGACAATTTGTGATTCTATGGGTGGTTGCATGTTGAAGCAAAATGTTGAAATATTCAGTAAATGAAACAAGATCAAAGCAACACACACATTTCATAATATTGTTAATACTTCTAAAGTTAGCATGTTAACATCAATTTTATAGGCTATCCAATTGATGACATTTAGCATTTAACATGAGGTATTTTAGGATGCTATTGTTTGTGTAGTAATATCACACTTAATTACTTGTCAGCTTGTTAGCTATTGTTGTCCCTAAAGTTGGTTCTTTAAAATGCTAATGTTTAGCACATTTGTAATATATTTGTAACATCAGTTGGCAGGCCAGCATGCTAATGATTAGCATAGGCCTATGTACATCTACAGTTGGAAAGTTAACATGCTACTGGTTTGCATAATATTTTAACCATAGTTGGTAGACTAACATGCTAATGGTAAGCATATTAATGTCACGACAGTTGGCACATAAACATGATAATGTTTAGCATTATTAATTTGCCTAAAGTTAGTTTAAATTCGAATGATTAGAATATTTGTAACTTCAGTTGGTAGGTTAACATGCTAATGTTTAGCATATTTGTAGCTACAGTAGGTCGCGTTAACATGCTATGTTTGGCATATTAATGTGTCTACAGTTGGCATGCGAAGAATGCTACTGTTTAGCATAAGAAGGTAGCTACAGTTGGCACCGTAACATGCTAATGTTTAGCCTATTAATATAGGATGAAGTTTGTGTTTTATGATATCATATAAAGTGCACATTAGAATATTATGTCTTGGCTAAAACAACAAAATGAAAGCAGAGGGGTTTTGGTCGTAAATTAAATAATAAAAAGGTTTCAGGATGGTCTGAAAGTGAATATCAATGCTCATGGACATGTTCATACCAGCTGTGAAACAACTTTCTTGTTTTGTTTGTTTGTTTGTCTGTGACCATAGTGCGAGCACCAATACAGAAACCACAAATATGAAATCTATTATTAAAAGAGAGTCATTCACTTTCTGACATTCATTATCCTTGTAATCACATCGCAGTCACATTTCTTGGTGCATGTAAGTATGGTCACTGACTCACACAGACACAGCAGTGACCCTGAGGCTAAGTTGTATCAGGGAAACCACAAAAGACGAATGTTTCCATCCAATTTTAACAGACTGCTCCGCCAATAACTGCTCCACTGAAACTCTGACCAGATGATGACTGTGCTGAGAGCCTTGACACACACCCGTGACCTGGCGCATTGCTGCTTTGTGGTTCGTGTTGTCAAGGGACTCACAACAATGCTGACATCATCCCGATAACGCCAAGAGGAAAGGGAGGGATTCGGGATGGCGGCCTTAAGACACGATACCCTGGCTGGATTTGTGAGACATGCGCCTGGCAGGACGGACAGTTTCCACATTTTGTAATGAGATTCCCATTTGGAGTCGTCTGGGCTTGCACTTAAGACTGAATCAATTGGATAACTTGGCTGCTCAACTGTGTGTCGGTATTTCATATTTGTGTACCTCGTTTCTACAATGCAGGGCAAACATTTAGGGGGAAGTTACTATAGTTTGTCATTACACAATTCACAATACAGTTTGTAAAGGTTTAGTCCTGAAATTGCCATTTTCTCTTCCAGGTTTTGAATGGAAGTCAGCCTTTTTGTACTGTCTTTTGTTAGTGGCTCTTTTTCAAGTGAATGTCTTGAAAAAGCATTACACACATGCCACTTCAGAACAATGAGATTTATAATCCTTCTGACCCATACAATGGTGCTTGTGTCATTTTTTCCCCCAGTTGACTAGAACAGGATTACATAATGAGGTCTTTCAAACTTGACTCTCTACCTTTACTGACTGCAGCACTGAAAACAAATAAAAAAACGTCTATGAAAGGGGCTCAAACGTGCCGAACAGAGGCTGAAGCACGTTGTAAATGCTGTTAATGTGAAACAGGGAGTGGTAGCCGGGGCTGCAGCTAAACCTTCACCAATGAGAGCTTTGTTAGCACTTGACCGAGGGGGGGCGGCAGGAAGAAAAAGAAAGCCAGAAAAAAAGAAACCCACATCAGCTGGAAATGAAGTCAGGTCTTTTGATGAGGGGCCAGACTTTTACCTCACCCTGGACCAGGCTTCCCCTGTCAGGTTTGCCCGGCACCTCACACCTTTGTTTACAATGAATGGAAACAGTCACTAACACTGGAAGGGGATTTAGGAGGCAGCACAGTGCAGTTTTAGTCTATCTTAAATTGTTCACAACTGCTCTGTGGGCAGAAAAAGCTGCACCCCAGTGATGGAGCCAAATAATGAAACACCCCTGCTATTCTACAGTAGTAATGAAGATTGGGCTTGGCAGCAAGAGTTGTTAGCTAAATCAAGTGGGCATTTTTCTAAATCTTTTCTTGTGCAAAATTCCCTCTTTGTGTTGCCACTCAAGTTTTTCACTGCTGAGCTGTTGCACTAAGGTCCAACATCCTGATATAGTTCCATGTGGGTTTGTTGCCAGGAAGAAAAACAGGCCATAAATCTTCACACAAATTCCAGGATGAAGATACCCACTTGGTTTGGTTTACTACAATTGCTTTTTTTGCCCAAACAGAGAACTGGATTTAGTCCCATCTTACACAACCTAGTGAGGTGAGGCTGAGAATAAAGAGCAACAAAGTCCGCTAAGGGTAGAGGTTGGATGGTAGCGGTCAAACAGAAACAGACTTTGACCCAGGAGACTGAAGCTTGAGATAAAAAAAAAAATCCGTTACATTCTGAGAGTCAGCTTTTTCAAAACCAACATGGCACAGTTCAAAATTTTGTTTCAAAACAAAACTGCTGGTTTTGAAAATTGGACCATGTTCTTTACAGGGCTAATCAATACTCAGACACACTCTACAATGTGACACACAGATATCAGATTACTGGTTATGAGGAGTACTCAAAAAACTGTATTCTACTGAGTTATAATATAGGCACAATAGGATCCAGGGTCCATTTATACTAGGTGTTAAAAGCTCTGTCCATTTTAACTATTATTTAACCCGTTTTTTCTGAAGTTCCTTGTGGAAAGGCAATACTCATTCACGTAATACCGCTTTAAGTTTTGATGTTGTAGCATACTTCTCTGGGCTGAACACAGATGTTTGCATGCTTCCTTTATAGGTGTATGTACAATTTGAGTAATATTGTATCTTGGGCATTGTGAATCCACCCCCTGACAAGATTTTGATTAACTAAGCTTTCTTTTTTTTCTGAGCAGTGTGATGTTGTGTATGTGTTTTGTTCAGATTTTACTTTCTTTTGTCTTACCCACATCAGATTAAAATCATAAAGATGACCATATCGGTTACCTAACCGCTGGTGTTTCACTCATTCTTTATGCACGAAACTGCAATCCAAAGCATTAAATATTTCTTCCCTACATGCGTGACTACAATGATTTTGCTTTTTCTATGCAGCCAGCCAAGACAAGGTATAATAGAGGCTATATCTGCACCTATACTACAAATGCTTCACCTGCTTCAGATTTGCTGTGCCTGCGCTACTTCAGCCCTGAGAAATCTAGAGGAACTGGTTTTACGGAGTCGAAGTGGAAAAACCAGTCACAAGCATGAGTCTTTCATTCACCACTTATTGACTGGTGAAAGGTTTGTACTGTGCGAGCTAATTATGAAAAGGACACACGCTCTGACATGTGAGAGCCCCGTCATTTATTATCTGTCAGCCTCTGGAGCACAGACACGAGCAGAAATTTGCCTATGATATGAACCTGACGTTACGTCAACTCTAATGACAGAATTTACATGTAGGGTTTCGCCTCCTGATGAGTACAGCTAAGCAAACAGTCATGTCGTTTCCCTGCCAAACCCTGAAGAGGAATACCAGCCCAAAAACTAGAGCTCATTATGATGACGACTGAAATTCTCAGAGTGCCTTTACAATGATCTATCTATCAGAGATATGCTACTGAAGGTGCCTGCAGAGCTTCAGAGCTCTTTCAACATGTTGTTATCGGCGCTCTGAAGCTTCACATCTGGCTCCTGATGTGACAGTTGCACAGACTTTACAGTGAGACATTCCTCAGATAGAGGGATGGTGGGAGTATTTACATGTGGGAGACAGGGGGTGGTGGTAGAGATTAAATACCGAAGTAACAATGTGATGTTTTATATCATTGTCAGTTTTTCTTCTTCAACTATAAAAATGGTCTTAAATGGGCTTCTTGTGCTCAACAATTATGTGGGAGCTCTTTCCCACAGGAGTGGAAGATGTCTTTCTGGTTTGATTTGAGTAATGATGTGTTCATTTATAAACGTTAGAGATGCAGTGTTCAATCTATAAACTGACTAGCTGATGAAATTTTGATAATCATTTTTAGAGGGTAAAATCCAAACATTATCTTGTTAAGCTTCTCAGTTTTGAAAATTTGCTACTTTTCCCCATTTTAATATTATAGTATGTTGAATATTTTTGAGTTTTGGACTTATGTCGGACTAAACAAGACATTTGATGACATTGCAATAGTCTCCAAAACACTACTATGGCTATTTTGAAAAAAAAAAAAAAACATTCATTTTTATTGATAATGAAAATAATTGTTACCTGCAAATCTATTTTTCACTTTTTAAACTTTAAACTCTTTTTCTTACTTGCACACTGAAGAAATATCACTGGAAAAAGAAACCTACAAATGTACTATTTGTTAAGATCACTTTGTCCAAGAACTGTCCAAGACTATACTTTCAGGTTTGTAAATCTGTTTGCCAATCAAATTTGTAACTTATGCTGCAACTAACTATGATCAGCTGTGAATTTACCAATTGATTTGACAATGAATAATTTCCTTTGGTCAATACAATGTCAGAAAATGGTGTAAAATATCCATCGCAGTGTCATAAAGTGATGTCTTCAAACTATTTACTATTACTACAGTGAGGCTCGACACAGCCTGTCGTTGGGGAGGGCCACATGGTGCTTGCAGTGGTGGTGTGGACGCAGGATTATGGCACAACGGATAGTAACATCTTGTCCTGTGTATTAACGTATGTATTCCCAGAGTACTCGCACTTTTCCTTGCTCTCTCTTTCACAGGGTGTGGAGCTGTGGTCCTGCTCGGCATCACTCCTGCTGGTCTCACTGCTGTGGATCTGGTTCGGCCCCAGATGGGAACGCTCCTCTCCTGGTCCACTCTACACTCACCATCACTACTGGCCAATGGTGGCGCTTCATCACCTGCTGCTGTGCCCCTCCCAGAACTCCTGCTCCTCTCTGTCTCTCTCCCTCTCAACCGTCTCTCTCTATCCTCCCTCCCTCTCCTCTTTCATCCTCTATCTACTCTATTCTACTGTTGATCTGCCCGCGTACAACAACATCTATTTCACATCTGTCCGTCCAGGGAGATGGATCCCTCTTCTGTCGCTCTCCCTGAGGTTTCTCCTTCTTTTTCCCCTGTTAAAAGGGTTTTGAGGAGTTTTTCCCTGGCCGCTGTGAGGGTCTAAGGACAGAGGATGTCAGACCATGTACAGTCTGTAAAGCCCATTGAGGCAAATATGTGATTTGTGATTTTGGGCTATATAAATAAAATTGACTTGACTTGATTATTTGTTTTCAGTTTACCGTCACATAAAACAAAGAAATGCAACAAATCCTCACATTTAAGAGGCTGAATGTAGGAAATGTTTGGAGCACCTTTGCCTCAAAATATACACAAACTCTTAATAAATCATCCAAATAGTATTTTTTTCTTGAGCTTGACTGATCAATGAATTGACACATCATTTCAGCTGTACATTAAAGTTCCTGCTGCATATTATTAGTAGCTAAGCCAACCCTTCCCCACATATGTTTTCAGTTTTTTTCCCCTCCTTGCACATCAAAGCAGCTCAGTAAAAACACATTTCCCACATCCGACCAAATATGAAAGCAGCATAAACACGAGCAGCAACAGCGACCACATTAGAAACCCAAACTTTGCCAACAAATGTGTCGTCACAGTCCTGCCCTCACGGTTTGACAGACGGATGATCTTTCCTTAAAGTCGCCTCTTTAAACTTTAAGTCACCCTGAACAGATGAATCAGTGTTTGTGACAAAGGAGCAACAGTTTGTCTCAAACAGCAGCAGGAAACTCGGCTCTGACATGACTTCATCAGGAAAAACAAGCTGGAGCTGCTCCAGAGACAATCAGAGGGCAGTGTTTACACTCAGAGGGGGATTATTTCATCAGACTGTGACACTTTAACAGATTTATTAGCCAGGATCACACTGAGCACTGACACTGTCCACAGAGCTGCTCCTCTCACTGTCAGCAGAGCGGTTCCTGAACTGCATCACTGATTTAAAGACTTGTTCTGCTTTTGGAAAAACATCTTCCTGCAGACAAATATAAACATGTACTTCTTGTCTCTTTATACTGGAAACACTTGTGAACTTTCTTGACACAGTGATGTTACCATAATTTGCACGTTTTTTGTTGTTTGTTTTTTGTGTCTGTGCTGGTTATTTCAGTTAAAACTCTAAAATTTAAAAAGATGGAGAGTAACAAATTACATTCACTCAAGTAGGCCTACTGTCGTTAAGTAGTTTTTTCTAGGCATTTTACTTTTTCTTTCTATACCTTTCTAGTTAGGTATAGTTAATTCATATATCACATATTATGACCACCATAAATTTGTATTGCTTTTGATTACAATAATTCATTCTTCTATAGAATTTCACTATATTAACACTTAGTATCACTGGAATCTGCATTTCAACACATTACAGCAATGTTTTAAGGAATGTGCTACTATTACAAATGTGTTTTTTGCTATTTTAAGTGTGTTGCTTAATTAAGAGCGCATATGGCACACAGAGACTTCCTATGGGGGTAAATTAAACTGTATAAATATCACAGGAAAAACATAATTTACCAAAAGCCTGAGGGAGAATGATTAAATCACCCTTAAAATAAGAGTGACCTCAAAGGAAATCACAAAATGAGCGTGTATTTGTTACAACATAACAAAAAAACAAAACATTTAAATATCGAAATAGACTCATCAACATTAGAAAAACTTTGACCCTCCTATTTTCTACCAATCCACACAAGCACACGGTAAAAAGAAAAGAGCGATTTGACATTTTTAGGCTGTTACTCACTTGTGTTTCCTCCTCTGACAGCCCGCACTCCGCAGCCACCAACGTGAGCGTCATCCCGTCCGGATGCCTGGTGACTTTAAAATTGTCCTCCAGCACTCTGACCTGATCCTCCGACAGGTTCAGACACTCCATCGCTTTAGAAGTCATATTCCTGGTTTACTCCTGATCTCCGGGAGTTGTTGAACAGTTCAGCTTCAGTCTTGGTCGGAGCTCCGGGGCGCGCAGTGGACGCACAGCTGGGCGCGCAGAGCAGAAGGCAGCGCGGCGCGGAGGTGGAGGTGGAGATGGAGAGGCGTGGAGCAGCGGCGGCTCTCTGGCAGCTCGGCGGGAAGTGTGCGGGTGAAGTGGAGGCAGTGTGCGTGTGTGTGAGGGTGTGTGTGTGTGGAGGCTTTACTACTGTCAACAGAGGCACGTCATAAGGCCAGTCCCACCAGCAGAGCCCTCCCATAAAACACGCAACTCCCCCAAACAACTCCGCTTAAAGGGACACCAGGCTGTGGGAATATTATAAGGATTATTGCAGTATCACGCTAATCACTAGAACATTATCATAAACCAATTAAATGTATTGGCCTGCACTGTTATCACGAGGAAATGCCATGAAGTGAGGTAGTTACTGGAACAGAAATTAAAAGTATTATTACACAACGGAGTAAAGCACAACAGTAAAACTGAAGCATGCAAGTTTTTAAAGCATATTTCAAATTAAAATTATTATAAGGCTACCTCTGTCACAGTCTCATTATTATTATTACAACCACTGGGGGGAGCCAAAGTTGATTTTCTTTTATAGTTTTATTGGTGTTTAAGTCTACTTTTATGTTGCGTTTTAGATAAAACTTAAAAAAAAAGTTTAAATTCACGTTAAAAGGTTTTAAATGGTTTCTAGGTTATTCAAGATTGAAAACAATCATTAAATGATTTCCCCCCAACATTTTAAGAACGATGGATATGCTTTTTTTTTTCCCTACAGCTAGCTTATTAGCATAATGACTGAAAATAAGTGGGGAAAAATATATATCTAAATCTCAACAATCAACACACTTGTTTTATTTACTTATCATTTACTACAAAGATATTTTTCTTTGTATATTGACTTTATAGAATCTTGTGGTTAAATATAACTTCATAAAATAAGATGAATGCTGTAAAGAAGGATAAAGGTCTATAGAATCATACAGAAAAGTGCACATTTATAGGAATATTATGCAACAAAAGATAACAAAGATCACACCGGTTTACCATTAACTTACCATGCTGCAGTATTACAGCTACATACATGCACCTGTAAGATCCTATAACATGGTTAGAAGATTTTTGAAAAATAACAAGGCTACTCCTTAAACTGTAGAAAAATATTAGGAATTGTAATATGAAACAGGATAAATGTACCACAATGCAAACTTAAGGTTGCTTTAAGACATAAATCCCTTAATAACTCACTTTTTTTAAATACAACAGACATTGTTTATGCACCAACAGAAATATTAAGGTGAATTTATCGGCATAATCTCTATAAATGTTCATACATCTTATCTTATCCTGTTCACTGACTTGAGGAGAGCACCATACTTTAGGAGGCAGCTGTTCAAGCACAAAGATAAGATACTTCTTTTGAATCATAAACCTCCTCACTCTCTCTCTCTCTCACACACACCCTTGATATGAACCTTTTAATGCAGTTTTCTCTGTGCTGTTCTGAGCTGAGTATTTACAGGACTCACTTTGATCAGATAGATGTCGACTGTTGTGTTGAGTCTGCTGCAAGGGAAACATCCTGACCAAGCATGTAGAATTTCACGTGGTACGAACAGTAAACGCGGACCTGATAATGCTCCTCAACACATACACACAGAGTTCCTTTTGATGCTATCTTTGGATTTTGATTAGACCCGTAATTATGTGGTATTCTCAGTGAAAAGCTTCGACTTAAGCGATTGCAAAGCTTGCTGGGTGATTTCCTTTTGCCTGGATTTTGGTGGCAAATAATATATCGCCCACACAAAGCTTGGACTAGTTATAACATATTTATCTTGTTTGTATATCCTTTAATGGAGTCATTTTTGCACTATTGTTTAGGATTTACTTTATTTGACTTGTAAGCTCAGTCTTTAAGGTGTTCTGAGGCGCATTAAACATGCCTGGAACTGTTTGTTTATGCTCCAGAAGGGGTTTCTCTTTATGTTTGAATAGGAAAAAGGATCTTTTTCACTGCAAAATTGCCCTCTGTAGCAGGGTTGTGGGACTGTTTATTTGTACCCAAAACGTAATATGAGCTAGCATGAGGAAATGACCCAGAAATGCAAGGTTTTATGGGTAAAAGAAGTCGGATGTTTGTGTCCGATAGCCAGCAGGTCCTCAGGCATGAAAGAAAATATAAAGAAAGAAAATAAAGACATTTGTGTATTTCCAACCAACTGGAATGGACACCAAAGAAGAAGATGGAATATAAGGCATGGAGTCACTTATTGTTTTGCTTGCAGCATTATGTAGAACTGGAGGACTGGGAAAAATATGTAAAAACACATTTATATGGTTATAGGTAGCAATGCATTGTACTAAAGGTAACCTGATCTTTTTAGTCATATTTCAAACAAACAGCCTGGCATAATTAGAATAGTCTGGATACAATGCCCTGCAGGGACTAAAACTGATATATGGTGTCTCCTTATATTCAAAGTCATTTCACCACATTGTCTGATTGCACCAAAACAAACCAGAGGAAAACAACAGTTCATGTATATTTATTAATAGTTTTCTAGGTTTGATTTAAAATAAAACAACATTAATACAAGCAGTGACACAGCAGTAGTAACATGGTGCTGATGTCAGAAGTTGTAACTGTTTTTTTTTTTTTTTTCATTAGTTTTATTTAGTTTATAATTTTTGTTGTCAATTCAGTTAACTTTCACTTAGTTTCTAGAGTGGGCTGTTTGTTGCAAGTTAGCTTTTATTATTTAAAAATGTTAAGTTTTATTATAATATGCAGGGTATTTGTAAGGGGTTAGATTTTTTTTAAAACTTCACAATAGGAATTATAATACAAACAACACTAAAAGTGTAATGCCTCACAGTCATGTGAATAGTGTATTGTATTGTATATGTGTGTTATTTTAATATTATTATAAGGTAGTTTTGTAAGTACACAAAATTGTTTGTTTTCTTTTCTGTTTTAAGTCTAGATTTTATTTCTAATACAAATAACAAACAGGTTTATTTTAAACACCTGAGGCAGCTCAGATGATCACTGAAATCACATCAGCTGAGGCTTCGTCCTTATTTTAGGTACTTCAAAGAGGAAGAAGTTAGACCTCCGAACAACTTTATGAAATGTTGTCTCACACAAGGCAGACATGTGTAAAGAGGATGATTATTATCCGGACTGACGCTGCAGCATACGGTGACTCTGCTGATAACAAGCTGTCAGTTTATGACACAAACATAACGTACAGTCCAGTGGAAACATCTGCTGATTGGCTGCTGCAGATCGCCCAGGTCATATTCATTGATAAGAAAAGGAAAATCCTACCCGAGCGATCCAAAGTTCACTCCCAGGGCCAGATCATATAATTTTCCAGAATTTCTTTCACTGTTTGCACAAGTCATTAAATGTTGATTTGAGCTCCAGTGTGGCTCACAGTGTGATCGCTCCCACCTGTTGCACCACGACTTCAAAGCAGTTTAAAATAAGAGAAACATGAAAAAATGTGCATGTGTAAGAGGAAAATGGTCAGATATTTTTATATTAAATTATGGAACAGAACAATAATTATTATTTAATGAATTAATCTAAAAGATATGATCACAGTATAATATAGATATTAAACATTTAAAAAAATATGTTTTTATTTTGTGTTAATGTGTTGTATTGTTTTACTAGTGTACTGTCTCTCCCCCCCCCCCCCAAGAGTCCTGTCTAATTTCAAAACAAATTGTTAAATTTAATGTATTAAAAATTCTATTTTAAGTTAAATTAGCTATTTAAATCTTGATAAAATATTTAAACCAAGTCATTGTAACTGTACAAAAAGGAAATATAATTGATAATAAATTCATTATTCATTATTATTCAAAAAATAATACATTTACTATATAACCCAGTTTTTATGACTTTATTCAACTACAACTTTTATAAATAATTATAACATTTTGTAAAAATGTTAATTTGAACCCCTGATAAATGACCTTTCTTCCTCTACGTTACATCAGTACATCAGAAAACTGGGATTTTTTAGCGCTTGTATCACACAGGAGGAGTATATTTTGGCAACAGCCCGTGTGCTGCAGCTACTGAGGGTAATGTGTCCTTAAACCTTGAATCTTCACATAAATAAACACAGATAATCTGACAGACTGCTGACACAGTAAACAGGTTGGTAGTTTTCCCCTCCATTGTAGCTGTGGGATAACAGGACTTATGAAGCGCCTGAAATAGAGAAACACTATGATAACAATGAGTGGCTGTGAAACCACCACCAGAGTAAAAATATCTCAGGTTATGACCCTTTATTTCCAGCCGCTGCAGGAAATAGTACATATCATGTGTGAGCCAAAGTTTGTCTGTCGTGATAAGAAAAATGAGAAAAGGAATAAGAAAATACAGGATACTTCTGCATTTAATGCATGCAATAATATTTGACACAAGATGATTGGTTCATCTGCAGCCAAACCCCATTGGTATGTTATCACACTATTGAATAGGCGTTTATCAGCTGTTATCATCCCATAAGTATGGGTGAGTCAGGGCCTGTTAGTAGGTCCAGTAGGTTGTTATCAGCTTATTTGCTGGGAAGCTATAGACCCTTTATCAGATCACTTCACTTCAGTTGAACGTCACACATACTTACATGTAATTTTATACATTTACATTCAGATGATTTTTGTGATGACTTGTATATCCCAGAGTGACAAGTTGCTATAACCCCTTTCATAGTGCCATTTCATGCCGGGACTCATTACGGCTCTGTAACGTCTCACCTGCACTATGAATGCGCCTGAAGCGGGATGCCGGGATCAAGTGATCTCACCAATTTTCTGCCTCCAGAGGTATTCACAGAGGCGCAAAATTGGTGGGACTGTTGGAAGCGGGACCACTATGAATGGGCCATCCCGGCAAGGTGGAATATTTGAGGGCACATTGTCAGCCGCTTATTGTAAACAAACCAGCATGCTGACTGTACACGTGGTGCCCGCTGCTGATCGAGTGTCTGGTGTCTGGTCTGGTTGTAAACAAACAGAGGTTGCTAAGTGAACACATGCTGCTGCAGCACATACATACTGTACTGCTACAGTGCTAACTGTGTAGCCTATTAGCACTGCGCTACTGCGCAGCACTGCTGCTGCTCTGTCGCACGTCACTATCCTCTCCTACCACCTTGTTCAGCAACGTAGGACTGCACTATGAAAGGGCACATTATCACGGCTTCGCTGGATCACTATGAACGCCCTAAGGCGAAAAGCCGGCACAGACCTTATAGCAGGACATTTGTGGGACCGCACTATGAAAGGCGTTCATAATGGAGACATCATTCTAACAGTAAAAAAAAAAGGATAAATAAAGTCCCATCAGAAAGTAATCTTTTTGCTAACTAGTGTTTTACCCGATCTGTGTTCTCATTGGTGGTTTGGTTGTTTTGCAAAAGGCATGCGCGTATCGTCCATGATTGTATACAACATTTGGTCTATATTAACAGGAATTGTTGGCGGCGCCCCCTAGAGGTCATAATAATTATGAACGGAGCTGAGACAGAGATTACGTTACAGAATGTGAAAGCAGAGGAGGAAGTATGGTAAAGTACACGGTCACCCATAAAGTTTAAATTATTTTGTTGTCTGCTATCCTATCTAACCTCAATCCTCTATTGATTGTGGTTTCATTTTCATTGTGATATGTTTGGAAGAGATTGATAAATAAAGTTTTGAGAATATATACACTTTATCTGTCAAGAATAAATCACATTGTTACAATAATTTAATGGAAAGAGGTAAAAAATATTTTATTCCAACTTTTTGAGGAACATAACAAAAACGTGAAAAGTTGCTTTTAGGGTGGTGGATGGGTCAAAGAAACCCAGGATTTTGACCCAAGAGACCGGCATTCATTTCCAAAAAACAAAAGTTGACAATAATATTTCATCTTCAAATACGTCACGTTTTTTTATGTAACCAACGTATGTCACTCCTGGTATTAACATCATTCTCCTAACTACTTTAATTTCAGCATTTATGTGCATTTATTTTACTTTTAAAACTATCTCCTATAACGCCTAACCAGAACGTTTTACACCCTAACGATAAAGAAGTGGTTTTGTATCTTAAATTGAAAAAAACTGCCTCTTTTTTTGGTAACAGAGACCAGCCACTGAATGGGCCGAAAACAACCTACTGTACCTACTAGAAGGTTCAATAATATTATATTGTCAATATATTCAATAGTGTGATAACTGCCAGATTAGGTGAATGAAAATGCCAATAATTATCAATTGACTTTTTCATAGGAATATACAAAAAAATGTACTTAATTCAATTATTTATTGACTAAGTCCTTCTGAGCAACAGAGGAAGTATTATTAAACTTTTGTTTTTGCCCCATCACTGGTACAGTGCTGTAGAAGGAACAGCTCGTGTCCGAAACAACTTTAAAATGTTTTAAAGATATTTTATCTGCAGGACAATTTGCTCGTCATCTGACAGCTTCTGTATCTTTCTACAACAATCTTCTTCTCGGTGACGGTGATCCCAGCGAGCAGCTTCGTTCACAAACTGTCCAGATAATTCTGAAACACTCGACACTGTTTAGAGAACCGTCCAGTCTTCACTCACTAACATGTAGATAAGAAACACTCTACAAGTTGAGTCCTCTTTGTTTTTTGCTCTTGGTATCTTTCTCCATTTGTCGACACATTTCCAGCTGAATTTATTTATCTTATAGGTTCAATTTTCATCAACTGTGTCCAACATTCAGAACATAATAAACAGGTGATTATCTGTGTTTTCATTGGAAAACAGAAAAATAAAGTGATGTAGTAGCTGCTCCAAGCTGGAAAAGAAATATATATAATATACATACATATTAAATATTTAAAAAAATGCTTTCTCTTTGTGATCTGTCTGATAGACGCATTGTATTATTTTCTGTTAGTCTATGAGTGTGTTTGTATATTAACTGCTAAATCAGTGTACTATATGACGATATATAAGTAGTATTTAGTACACATTGTATGTAATTATTATTTTTTATTACTTTGGGACAAAGTGAGTGAATCTTTATAAATAATCTTGAGGTCTGTTCCTTGTGGAAACATATCTGAATTTCTATTTTTAATCCTGATATTTTAGTCTGTTTTTTGTTTTGTTTTATTCTTCTCATTTAATATTCATTTTTGTTGATGTTCCTTGTCAAAGAAAAACAATAAAACAAAGTATTCACAGGTTTTGATAAGCATTATATACAACTTTTTACTAAATCATATTATCTGCACCGAACTGATCCTTTATTTCAATCTTTATATAATTTAATTGACATGATTAATGAGATTCAAAAAGGATCAAATTAACTAAAAACATTAACTTCTACTACATACTAGAGAGATCTTGTTATTAAATACATTTTGTGAGAAGAGACTGGATATTGTCTAGGATTATGCACTGAAAAAAGAAAATAGTTGAACCAACTTAATTGAATTGTTTCATTTGGTAACACCTAAATGAATTAAGTTCTTTCAAATTAATTTAAAATAAATTGTGTTAATCTAACTTATTAAATTGATTTGAAAGAACTTAATTAATTTAGGTGTTACCAAATGAAACAATTCAATTAAGTTGGTTCTTTTTTCAGTGTGTCTATTATCTATTTTGTTAAACATACAAAATTGGCAATGTTTCTCAAAAGAATAGCCATTTTTTAGCCAAAGTTTTATGAGGTTTAATGATTTGTTCAAATCTGGCTTCTAAGAGCAACACTATCTTTTCATTTTGATATAAAAAATAATAGTCAGCAGCCCTCTGTTCCCTCAGGATGTGATTTCTGTTGGGAAAATAAAACGACCTCGAGATAATCGCACTCGTGACAAAGTGTGAATCACGATGATCCATGTGGTGTTCCTGCAGCGAGACATGGGATCATCTCCTCACAGTCTGGAGGCGAGGCGGATTATTGCAGCGTACAGGCACGCAGTAAAGTGTTGTTTTTACACGTAATTACAGGTAAAGTGTCAAAGTCCCGTCACCAACGCTGCTCACAGGAGCTGCTGGGATTCTCACAGACAGATACAGATGCTCAGTCACATCCACAGCTGTCCCCCTCTGAGTCAGAGGCTGATGTCAGGATATCAGTACACTCATTCAACTACATTAGCTCATACATTATAATGATTACATGTGGATGTATATGCAAGAAAAAACTTGTTCTTTAGACTGTTTTGATAACAGTTTTTTGTTCAAACACTTTTTGATGCATTCAGTTGCAGCTACAAAGAGTAAAAACTGTTAAAAAATTCCCTCATCACAGCTTCTCTAAGAAGGAAATTATTATTTTCAGACTGTTTTTTGTATTAGTAACAATTTTCTTTTTTGCAGAACTAAACATTACAAGGAATTCAATATTTTAAACTGCTATCAATTTAATTTTCAAACCCTTTTTGATGCATTCAGTTATAGCTGCAAAGATGAATAGATTAGCTGTCAACTATTAAATGAATCACCAATGATTTTACAATCCTGGCTTCTCAAATGTGAATATTTTCTGCTTTCTTTAAGAAAATAACTTCTTTAGACTGTTTTTAAAGTATTGCTAATCATTTTCTTTTTTTGCAGAAGTAAATTTAATCAAGGAATACATTTTAAACATTTTTTGTTGCATTCAGTTACAGCTGCAAAAATGAATCGATTCTCTTCCAATTATTAAATTAATTGCCATTTTATTTTACCAATATTTTTAACCAAAAAAATGTAAAAATTCTCTTGAAAAAGGTCACTGGTTTATGACAGTAAACTGATTATCTTTGGGTTGTGGAAAAAAACAAGATATCTGAGGATTTTCCTCTTTTTGAGGGGAAACATTGACATGATCATGAATTTCACCATTTTATAGATCAAACAACTAATCAATTGAACAAATAATAATATTTGACAGAATAATTGACAATGAAAAGTTAGTTGCAGCCCTTTATTTGAGAAATGTACAATAACTACCTAGATAGGTCTAAGGTGACACTATACTGCCAATAATTATCCAGCAAAGTAAAATTTAAGCTTGATAACAGTAGTGGAAATTAATATTTTCCATAGAGTTAAAGGTTAGATAAAGGGTTTGAAAAAGTTTCTGAAATGGTAGAAATAAATTTGTTTTTTTTTACTTATTTTGGGAAAAAGATCTTTACTTTAGTTAATCTTTCTAAAGATCACTGAAATAGCAATGTAGAACGTCACAAAGTCATAAATAGATTCCTCTCTGTGTCAAAAAATAAAGCAACAAAAGCCGGGAGGATGTTTAACCCCGCTGCAGAAAAGGAGGAGGAAAACCCAAAACAAACAGTGGGGTTTGTGTTCAGAAAAGGAGCCTCATCCTCCTCATGAGACAGTAAATCCACGGAGGATTTGATACATACAGAGGGTTACTATTAATAAATCTCTGTGTCTTGTGGGAAACAGTGAAAGCAGATCTCTGAGAGTCTCACCAGCCACCGTTTAACCCTCGTAATTCACAGGGACTTGTTTTCATTAAAGGGAGGCCTCGAGTCACGACCGACGCCTGCAAGACAGAGTTCATTATTGGCCGAGCACCGTGGCCGGCACATGGCGCTTACATAAGTCTCACCCACTCCCTCGCCAAACAAAAACATCTGGGAATGAAGAATTTAATTCACAATGACCTGGGAGAGGCTGCTGACAGAGACAGACACGATGAAGGCTGATCGTCTTTTAGGCTGAATAAAGTCTGAGCAGTGAGGACCAAACCATGAGATATTAATTCACAAGCTGCTGTACATAACCAGCACATCCAGGCCTACTCCACACCTACGTGGGTATTTTCTTTCTTGGTTCCCACAAAAAAAATCCATCCACACAAACACTGTTTTCTCTGTCCAAAAAAACACAATTGAAGAACTGTCTGGAGCAGCCAAACCAATAAGCAGCAGTAAAACTCTTACCCTAAAGCCTTGTTGACCAATCAGGCAAAGAAGAAGCCAGAAATAAAGCTGATACTGGGAAGCTGCCTGGCTGCAATGATGCATCAGCTGCTCCACAGCATATTCTGATGCCTCTGTTCCTCAATATAGTAGAATAACAACGCGTAAACATGTAAAAAGTCTTGTTAGCAAGGTTAGAAGCAGGACTATTTTGACCAAATCCACCATTGCATGAAATGCTGACTCATCACAGATGAGAGCTCACAACAGAGCTCCTGAAAACCTTCAGTCTGGAAAAGAGTTTTACAAAAGCTCCATTTTAGGTGAACTTAAATGCACTCTGCCTCTGGATGCAAGGCCACAACACATTGCAAAATAGATAGGTTAAGTAGCCAAAATGCTATATTTTTAGGGATGTGCACAGTAAGGATATTGCTTACATTAAATTATCATTTTATGGAAATTACAAGTAGCACTGATGTCATTTTCCTTTCAGTTTCTCCCTCTTAATGACTCCTTCTTGTTAAGTTTCCAGCAGCAAAAACACAAGTTTGAGGTTGCTTTGCAATGTGCAAGTGCCAGAAAACCACGCAGACATCAAAGAAAAGCAATGATTAAGATCAGATACGTACGATTCTGATGTGTTGGACTATTTGGAACTGGTTCATGATTGCAAGCTCTAGTCAGACATACAATAAATAGCAGAAGTAGTTGTGTAAAGCATGAAAAAAATGAAGAGTTTGACCACCAGCAAGTCAGCACGATAATCAGATTATCTCTTTATGGGACATTTTCTTTTTTATTAAAGTCGTCTATCCTCTTCACCAATTCTGTGGCATTCCCAGGTCAGGTGGAAAATGTATGTGCTGCAGCATGGACTGGGTCTTCAGCAGAATGAAGTTATTCTTCAGATTTCCTCAGTGGTTGATACATCAAACAACCTAGGATTGACATCAATATAGGATTGACCGAAGGATCAGCTCGTCTTTTCAAATACCTCATGAGACCAAGAGTGGTAGAAGTTTAAAGGCTTTAATGGAGCAATAGTTAAAGGTATAATATAACTCATTTTTTCATAAAATTACTAAAAACAACCAGACCTGTACTACATATTTTGTGCACATTCGCAGGACAGACTGCACCTTTAATTCTTTGCTTCAAACATCAGTGCATCAAATCCAGCCTGTTCTCACGTCTGAAGTGAACTGTCCTATAGCACCATGTGGAGATATTTTTAGCATGTTTTCCTTCACTGGGGTGGGAACTCTTCACCCTGGTAGTACAAGAACCACGTTGAACCCGTAAAAAGGAACGTGGAAGGCGACAGAGAGATTTCTATCAGGATATTTTTCTGTTCTCTTCTTCTCCGATGCTCAGGCAGGCCTCCTTAGAGGAAGTGCTTAAGACGTTTCAAACGGCCAGAGAGGGAAGCCAAGACTTGACAGCAGGAAACGACTTCCTGAGTCGGTTTGGGGATCTAACCATTTCAGAGGAAGCACAACACTTTAAAGGAGCAGCATAAAGGCAGGATCTCTTACGCAACTGGGCGGATTCATACGTTCCACGTCAAACACAGGGGGCCCTCAGTAGGTAAGCGACTCCTCTGGGGAAGGGGCCGGAGTCTGAAACCCTGCTGGAGCTGCGGGCCAAGTACAACAGACTGAAGAACCAGCACCTTTTTATGGAGGAGTGCTAAACTGAACTCCAAAAACAAGGCAGTTAAACCAGCTTTTCGTCCAGTTAGGCAGCACTAAAAAGCTGTTAATCCTGAGTATCTGACACATTTGTTTTACTTTAGCTTTGCTTTGGTGACTGAACAGAATGTTTGGAAGAATGAAAGATAAAACAAATGTTTGAACCTGAAACAGCCTGTGTTTTCAGATGACATCATGTGACCAAGCGTTGTTGAAATTAAAAGGCTATTCATGGAGCAATAGTTAAAAAGTATTATATGAAACTTTTTTGCATTAAATTATTAAAAACAACCAGATCTGTGCTACATATTTTTGTTGAGCTATGTAATGACATTGTATCCCAAATGTTTCAGCCATTTTTTAATAAAAGGAACTGGTTCATTTAGTCATAGATTTTTGTCTTTTAACTATACATCTTAACCAGATGGAGGATTTTAATCATTAGACAACTGGATCTCAAGTTGTCTTCACCACCAGAGGAACAAGCCGAGCAAAGGTGGGATGTCCTGTTACTGCGAAACTGCATCAGACAATCACTGATTTCTTGCTAAATTCAGTGTTTCTACAGGTTTTACCAACTGGTCGGTTTGTTTTGGACAGGAGGAGACCTCTGCAGATAATCTTGCTCTCGCAAAAAAAACTCAGCTGAGGCAGCCCAGGAATGCAGCCTCGCCAATCTGCATTGAGGAAACATTGATTTTTAACATGAAGCTGCTTTATTAAGTGGCTTGACCAGATTTAATCAGCAGATCTGTTTGTTTCGGGGAGGAGACCTCTGTGGATATTTCGGCTCATAAACAACGAACACTAAAGGAATCCTGACTGGATTCTGACAGCAGAGATGCCAATGGTGGTGAAGACAACAACTCCCATGATCCAATGCTACTTTAAGATGCCACCAAACAGTTATTGTTTTAATTGAGAGACACTTAAAGGCAGAAAATTAGATCCAGATGAATCCAGTTAAATTTGTAAGCAACTGTTTTGTTTTTTTGGCCCTCTTTCTCTGCAAAAACATTTTACCAAGCCAGAATGAGTACAAAAATAAAACAAAAAATGCCAGCCGTGCATTTTAGTGTGCACAGAGAAAAAAGTGCTTTTGCAATACAATGTTGTAACCCAGTGAGGGCCGGGGCTGTGCAGAAGTACACTGTTAGACAGTCTTTATTCGATTTGGCGGCATTCCCACTCTGAAGTCGTTCTGCATGTGCTTCACGTTGAGGATTCGGGCCGGTCTTGAGGAGGACTGCTCATCCAAATAAACTCAGCTGGTCTTCTCCTTTTCTTCCTCCTGACAGCTGAAAAGCTCCATCAGGAGGTGGAGGGGTTAGCATGCGGAGGGCTGGCGTGTCGCTGAATCAAGCTGCCGGAAAGCTGAACAAACATCAGTGTTTGTTCGTCACAAAGCGGCACCTTGATGTAGAGACGTGATGAGAGCCAAACACATTAATGATGCTCCGACAGACAGGCGTTATGAAACCAGCCTTTTGTTTGTGCTCATGGAAACGTCAGAGTTTAAGTCGTGTTTAAACCGCAGGTAATGAACTCTGCAGAATAAATCTTGAAAAGGATACAGGTCTCCTTTATGAAGTCAAAACATGCAACCACATTTCTTTCTCTTCTACTGTTTGAACCCAGCAGAGGGGAAAGAGAGGTTTTCTGAACCACGGGGATGAAAACACATGAGGTCCTTATCTGGCCCCAGACTCAAATATTTTCCCTCACCGACTACAAAAAGAAGTCTTCTCTCTATTTTGACTGCAGCTCGCGACTATCTGAAGTATATCCGGTGCAACAATACCCCATTGTTTGCTTACAGCACGAACACAGAAACTGCTTTAGAGTGAAGCCAAGAGTACAGACTCCCAGAGAAACTCCCACAGACTGCAGAGCAGCATATCAGTGGCAGATAACCTCAGAGAGCACAAGACCGGAGCTGCGTATGTGTCGAACAATCACGCTTGGATTTCAGACAGTAGAGAGGAGAGAGGAGGAGAGAGGAGAGGAGAGTGGAGGGGAGGCAGTTATCTTTTGACGGCTGACTCAGATCAAAACTGAACTCACTGCGTGCAGGAGTCAGTGATGAATGCACCTCCACCTCACTGCTGCTTTCTATATGGTCAAATGTTGTAATGGCTGGGAAATTAAGCGTTTTTTTTATCTCATAAAATTAAAAAATAGATGGAGATTTGTTGCAGAAACTGCTTGTGTTGACTCCAGTAACAAGTGCTGCTTATGATGAAAAATGTATGACATTAATGTTCAAAAACAAGTCACTGCCTTGCCTCTATTTATTAATTTTTGGGGGGAAAAATCCCTAAAAAAAATAAAACTAAATTAATATTTACGGGTCTCATGTTAATTATCCAATTGTGGTGCAATATTCAGATAGTGTCCTTTGGTTACATGAGTTCATCCTGATTTTATGCCAGAATAAAAAGTTTGTTTCCATTTTTTATCAAATATTTACAATGTCCTGTAATTTCACAGATAATTAAAAGTCTTTTCAAATCAAATTTCCATAACCAGAGAGGAAAAAAAAACCCCAAGCTTAAAGCAAAACCATATAAGGCCAAAATTAACATGCATACTGATAAAAAATAAAAATGAAACGAATCTTTAATAGCACACAAATTGAGGTATCTCTTTGGGGAAACTAAAACCTTAACTCCTTAAGGAATTCTGCTTTCTCAGATGCCAAAACCTGTAAGTAAAAAGGCAGTGGCTATTTTTCCAGTTATTCCGACACCACATGAACGCAGCAGTAATGCCCCATCTAGCAATGCAAATAAAGTGAGAATAATTAGAATATCTGCCCAGTAATTCTTTGGCCCATGCTTCAACCTTGCACCATGTTTAATGAAAATCAGGTTGGTAGTTTTACTGCATTCCTGCTGACAAACAGACAAACTGAACAGAAAACACAACCTCCTCTGCAGAGGTAAAAAGGACATGATGGATTTTTCTACTTCGGCTGTCATTGTGGATTTTTCCTCTGTCACTGCTTTTAGTTTCTTGTCATTTGGATTGTAACTGTAGGAATCAGAGCAGAGTAAAAAGCTGGAGGTAAAATGTACAGCCTGATTGGGAAACTGTGACTTCACGATCATGAATTTATCAAAGAAGGTCTGTAGTAGAAGGAAAGTTGGACCGGAGCTGTGGCAGGGGGGACGGGGGGATGGGGGAGGCTTGGACACACTGAAAGTGGGTGTGTGTAGAGTTGGACCAGTCACAACTGGAGTTTAATATAGCGGACAGAACAGCACTCACTTGTTGTTTGTTGTTTAAAAAAAGAAAGAAAGACAGGCTCATAAAGGAGTGCTGCTTCAATGTGTTGTTGACTGTTAACGGATTTAAAAAACAAAGAAAACCTCTGAGCTTCTTTTGTTATGTGCACATGCACGAGACAAACATCTGGCCTAACAAGTCAAATCACTTCTAGATTTGTAAAACATGAAAAGTATGTGAAATACTGTCGCTTTGAAGTGCTTAAAATGACTTTTCCGACGCCCTTTTCCAGCTGGATGTGATCTATTTTTTTCTTCTTTACTCATATTTTAGACTGTAACATGCTTTATGTAATTTAAAAAATGAAAAACTGAGAATGTGCAGCCAGCGAAAGCATGGCCGGGTAAAATATTTGAGGTCCAGTTTTCCATGAGAACAGCAGCAGTCAGAGCATGTGGGAGCCAGATATGTTTGCAAATGGAGCAGAGAGCAGTCCACTCACTGTTTGTGTGTTTACAGGCGATTAGCTGCAGAGTATTTTACAGCTCCTTCTGAAGCGGCTCGACTCCGTTAAAGAAAACAAACTTAACTCTCGGACAGAGGTCCTCTGCAGGTCTGCGAAGTATGAAAACTACTGGATTTTTATCATTTCCTGCTGCTGAGGAGTTTAAGAAAAACACACAAGTGTGGAAAAGCATGGGAAAGATTTTCTGATTCTAGTCATTAAATGTAGTGTTTGAAACATACTAATGAGTTGGTAAAGTATACATTGACAGATACTGTACATTCTCACCCTCTTAAGAATAAAATGCTGGAGAGAATCCAAAATAATTAAGTTGTTGGCACGAGAACAGTCAAATATAAAGATACTGAACATCAACTTTCTGCAGCATTAATTAGGCATATATGATTTATGACTGTAAAGTGGAGCTGCTGTTAGAGCGTAAAATATTTGATGGTATCGATACAAGATGTAATCTGGCTCTTCAGGCTGCAGCCTAAACATGTGATTCCCATTTAACTGCTGGAATATATAAACCAGAGTGCTGTCGCTATAAATGTATCTGACATATTGCAGCGATCATGGTTTGCAGATAGATAGGTTTCTTAAAGCTGGGGTAGGAACTGCTTTTTTGACTTCATTGGAAAAAAAATCTCAAAATAACCTCAGATAATTGTAATTCAATTGGTCTGAGAGAGAGTTAGACTCCTGTTCCTCCTCTTGACTCTGTTTTCAGGCTTTCTAAAAAAAATAAAAAAATAAAAATCTAGGCCATGATGGGAGACTTAGGCCAATCACATCACCATCACGTGATTTATAAAGTCAAATATTCTGAAAAATATATGGAGTCACAAGGTTCACTGAGATGTAAAGTGGAGGGAGTGAGGATGATGTAAACGTGTCGAAACATGAAAACATTTAGTCGAGGTCCTGAACAGTCACATGAAGTCAGAGAGTCGTGACATTACATCAGCCCGTTTCAAACATAAAAGTCTGTTAGCGTGGGAACACGAGTTGTGTGAAACCGGTTTTTCATCACATTTACTGTATCAGCTGTTTAATAAATCTTGGTTATTCTTAATGTCACTGCTGACACCATGACACGAAACAAGCAAAGTTCTGTTTTTGTTTTTTATTTAATAAGCTGGTTCATAAATTATCGCACATAAAAGATTCTTTTTCAATAGTTACAAAGTGGATAACAACTTCAGTTAGCGCCTGGAAAAAATAAAACAAATTAGAAGAAGATTGTTGACAGTGGAGTGGGAGGGGGGAGGGGGGGCTTTTTGAAGTTTGATCTCGACAAATCAGGAGTTCACACGGTGGAGAGAGGAGGGGGGCCAACAGGGGGGTTTTCAACATCCAACCATTGTCGAATTATATTCCCGTTAACACAGACTGGTTGTCGTCTGTGCTCAGACTAGCAGCAAAGAAAACGGTGACATGCGTTTCGTATTTCATGCCGTAAAAAAAACAGAAGGAGTGCTCGTTTCTGTTCTCCAGTGTATTCAAAATGAAATCAAACTAAGGGAGTGAGGAGGGGGAATAAATTATAAAATAATAGTAAAAAAGAAAAAAAGACAGCACTAGCTACATGTGAGGCTCACAAAAACAAAACTAAAAACATGTTGAAGTGGCATCTTCTTGGCTCGACTTTCCCCTTCTTATCTCAGGAGCGGCGGGATCGACGAGAGGCTAAACGGGGGTTTGACAGTGGTTGAGAGGCAGCAAGGAGACGCCGGAAGAGCGTTTCCATTTATTTATTTCTGTATCTCTTTATTTTTTTTCTACATCTATCACCTTCCTTCCCTTCTGATGGCCAAATCCCGGCTGACCAACGAGCCCAGAGAGTGGATTTGTTTAATAAGACTGTTCGGAGGAACGGGAGGTGACCCGCCTCGCTAAAAACTGGTCTGAAGGAGCGATGGGTGTCCGTCGTTTCTAACGCTAGTTTTCACTCTATGAGGCCGGAATCCTTCCTCGCTGTGGCGCGAGGATTCTAGCGGCCAGAGTTTCTCTCTGTCTGATGGGGGCCTACTTGGATATTTGCTGCTGAACGTGCTGCAGGAATTCATGGTAGGAAGAAGCCGACTCCGAGCGATCCTCAACCAGGTGCTGGAAGAAAGAAGCTTTAGCCGAAGGGTCGTCCCTGCAGCAGGAGACAAAAACAAGGATTAGAGGGTTAGAGGGATACAGAAGCACTGAAGTTTAGCATTTTTACTTATATCATTTTCTTCCTTACACAAATATAATAACCCATTTATTTATTTATTCATTTACAATTTTGTTTTTAACACATTTTCAGGGCACACATGGACTTGTAGTTTCTAAGTTTCAGTGCCTGTTTCTGGACAGGCAAATGTGCATATGTAAATACTTTATAAAGACTACGAATAAATAATAATAAATAAAAATAATAAAAATGTATAAAATAAAAATAGAGATAAAATATAAATGAAATAGATAAATATAAATAGAAGAGAGCTTACAGTGATATAAAAACCTGAGAAAAATAAAAAAAAGTTAATAAAAAATAGATTTACAGTAAAAAAGGTAAATTATAAAAGATAAGAATAACAATTTTATTTTAAAAAATGACATTAAAATAAAAAATGTTTTAAAATTTATTTAAAAATATGAAAAAATTAAATAAAAGGTCAACAGAATTTAAGGTAAAAAATGACACCACATAAACACATAATAACCCGACAAATTTTCGACAAGATAATACATTTGAATGAAAAGTTTAACTTTATTGACCATCTCTCATCAGTGATGTGAACCTTCTCGTGTGTTTGCACTGACATCAGCCGCCCTCTACAGCAGCACTGTGGTGTAAACATGTGGTGCAGCAACAATGCAGCGCCACAGAGGAGAGAGAGGAAACAGAAACAATGGAGGCTTTTAACCACCGCTGTCAATCAATGACCTCACTGCTTACTACGTGTTTACTCTGGAAATATTTTTCTGTCAGCCTCAGACCAGATCTCTGCTGGGAGAACCATTCCAGCTCAACACAGAACCGGTCACACCCTGTTTGTGTGCAGTGCCAGCCGAGAGCAGATCGCTGGAAATGTGAGGTCCTCGGAAAGCTGACAGCAATTACATCTATAGTGCTGTCAGATTTTTGTTGGCTTTTCTCTTTAACAGATCAACTTTGGGACACAAAATCAGATGGTCGCAGGGGAACTGGTCACTGAAATATGGCTGCAACTTATTCGTTTTATACAGATAAATCTAGACCACTACCAAAGATAAAACTGTTCACTAGTTTCTGATTAACAGTTTACACTTGTGTGTGCCAAAACACCAGGGCACAGTGCTCGCAGCTGCTCATAGAATACACAGCATGTAGATTGATGCATGTAATGGGGAACCAAATTCCACATTATGAGTTCTGCCTGCAGATATCTAGCTGTACACTGTAAGCGAAATGTGGACTGGTGTGATAGACAGTCACACTATGGTAAGAGGATCCAATAACATCCAACAGATGTGTTGGTCACCAGGATAATAAATGTTTTGGTGCTTCTGAATGTTTAATAATAATAATAATAATAAAAAAATGTTTTATGTATTCTATGTTTTTTGGATTTTTTTTAAATTTCAAAGCGAAAGAGTTGTTTTTTCAGTTTTTGTCTTTGGGTTCTTGATTGTACTCCTTTCTACTGCATTCAGTCTCATAAACTGTCATTCTTCTGTGTGATCTGATGCAGGACCCTCCTAAGTTTTGGCAGTTGGTTGAAGGAGAAGTGAAATTCAAGTGTTGCTGTAATTTGAGGTCAACTGTCGCAACATTTCACTAATATTTCAATACAATAAAACGACAACAAACAAAAAACAAGAAGGAAAATGAAGAAAAAGCCTCTCAGACCTTCTAGAATTCTTCAAGTGGATGTTAGAAGATGTGAGTATTAGTTAAAGTCAGATGTTAATCCAGATGTGCGGCTGTGCTTACTTGACGACGTGTAACATGGAGCTGAATGCTCGGTTGTCCTGCAGCCAGTCGAGGAACGCTCGCACTCTCTCAGACAGAGGAGTCTCCAGCTCAGGAATGTGACTCTGGGATTCATAGAGAGAACGAGAAGAGAACCAAAACGTCAACAACATTGTTTTCACTGCTGTGTGTCTCAGATTGAAAGCAGATAATGCAGCTTCATGTCTCGGCTACAAAGCGTGGTCAACAGAAAACATGCCTGTGGTTTGAAAATGTGGCGTTCGTAGGTGGCTCTGGGATGTATCGAACCCTTTCTAGAAAAATACAATAAGCAGCATAAACAATCGCTGACTGCTGCCGTTTGTTCTGGGTGTCACCATCACGCCCACTCTGTGGTAATGACAGAGCTTTCTAGGTAGCTGCACAGTTTGCTAAAAAAGCTACACCAGCAAATCTGTTCTGCTGCACGAGTTGTTTTTCTTTTTACAACACTGAGAGAAATGCAGAGTTCTTTTATTGTGGAGCAAATCTGTGACTCACATTCAGGGGAAATTTGTACAATGCTACATTGCATCATTTGTGCAGAAACTGGGCGGTGGTGTGGAAAACAATGCCGCCATTTCCCTAATCATGCTTATTCCCCGTCATTTCCTGACATCTCCTCCTCAATATAAATGCACCAACTTTCACCTACATTTTAAATGCTGGACATTTTGAAACGATTGCTGCTTGTATAGTTTTACTCACCATGTTGGCGGGTATTGAAGCGAAGTTGGGGCAGCCCAGAACATCTCGGATGAACATGTCATTGCAGCATTTGCCGATCCACAGATAAAAGACCTGCAGACATAAGAAAAAAATTCTTTAGGTACTGTTTATTAAGAGTTAAAAACTCTAAACGTTGATTGGTGGACAGAAATATAAAATATGTAGGATTTATCACTTATACGAATAAAGCGACTGTGAAATTAGTTACAGGGGCTTTTGAGAGACAGAATGAAAAATTTAAATACCCAGTCTCTTTCTTTTTTTGACATATTTCAAATGTCTTCCTTAGAAAATACATAAATAAATTTGGGGAAATAAATAGGAAAAAAATCAAATATATTACAAAAATAAAGACAAACATTTAAATATGAATATAAGTAAATTTAAAAACAATAAATATAAATAGATACAATAAATAAAAGGGAAATAAATATGGGAATTAATGCAAAGGAAAAATAAAACAAATAATTATGTCAAATTTCATCAATTAATTAATATCTACATTATTTTTTATTTTGTGGGACATTCAATGGCTTATTAATTCATTTATCAAGTCATTTTAAACCACCATAACCTGAAACTACCATCCAAAGAAAATTATTAATAAGTGATATTTTGGACTGATATTTAATATCTTTAAATTAATGATTCAGTTTCTTCTTTGTACTTTGCTTTTGTCTGGTTGGGAAATCCCTCAAATTATGTGACACAAAAAAATCAACAAAAACTGAGCTGTAATGCTGCTGTTATGTTATGGTTTATACTGACAGAATTGTGGCAAAAGAAGAGAAAAGATATAAATGACATTGTGAGGTAAACCTTTGAAGAACCACTTCCCTGCAGAGTGTTATGAATAAATAATAGTGAAAGCTTACGTTGCCACAGTCCATGAGGAAAGCTCCATCTCTGCTCACTCTGTCAGAAGACAGGTGGAGGAGATGAGGCTGGGGAACAATTGTGTCGTTTAGATGGAGCGCCCCCTGCGGGTACGAGACAAACAGTGCAATGGATCACTCAAGATTGTTCCTGGTTTTATTTTCATATAAAAGTCACTTTGTTCACAAGTACAGTAAGTGCACACAATCCTCACATTTCTAAAGGTCTATAAAATAAAAAGAATCATTTGGAACTAAGTTTTCAATGCATTTAAATCCTAGATATCAACTAATAATTTAAGTAGCTTAAAAGGTGAGTCCACCAAACAGTTCAAAGTAAAAGTCCCACACTTTTGAATGAACTTCCCACACACAGGAAATATAACTCAGCTCACGTGTCCGTGTCCTACCTGGTCCGACATGTTGTCCAGCCGGTACAGGTCAGGATGAACCATCCGCATCAGCTGCTGCAGTGGCTGCGTCTTGAACTCACACATGGCGAAGACTCGCTCGTCCAGCCGCGTGCTGGTGCCTGTCCGCAAGGCTTTCTGGAAAAACATAAGAAAACGTTTTTAATTTGTGTGTTCATCTGTATTTATTTTTCTTGCATTTGCTTTTGCCATTTCCTGTTTTTCTACATGCTCAGAGCTGCAACAGCTTTCTATCAGAGACCGATACTGCAAATTAAAACTGTCACACAAAATAGAGTTTAATTCTAATTTTCTGCCTCTGAGCCGATTTTCTAATCAGCCACTGGAGGATTCAAACAAACATCTGCTTAGGCTTTAATTAGACTGCTTAAGCATGTACATATACTAATTGAACATCATTACATTGTAGGACTGTACATTAAAATTCTAAAATCAACATTTTGTGTTTTTGCACGACTATTCATTCTGTTTAAACCCAGTATTTCTGCACAGCCACAGATAATAATTAAATTACACTAATGTTATTAATATTGTACTAATTAAGGGATTAGCTTTCAGTGGTGGCTGTGTAGGACTGTTCAGGACTTGTGTGATCCAATCATTTCCAGTGAGAGAGAAGAATAAAAAAATGAAAAAAGATAGATGTATCATTGCCAACACTGCTGCACACAAAGGGAAACACACACTTGTATTAACAGAGGCCTCTAGTGGCAAAACAACTTTCAAATTATTTGTTTGAAGATTTTCTCTTCTTTTTTATAGCTATGACATCATAAAATGTGACAACAGACATCCGAAACTAAATTCACAAACCCCAACAGAAGAAAGAATTTTATTAAGCACTTTAACATTGTAATGAAGACAAATAAAGCAGTGACAGCAAACAGTTCTGATGATTCTTGTGTTTTAAATGTTTAGGGTGTACACTGTAGTCAGACCTGTAGGGGTGTTTGTCTCAAATGACTCTGTGTGTGTGTGTGTGTGTGTGTGTGTGTGTGTGTGTGTGGACACACCCTGGAAGAATGAATGAACAAGTCCTTGGTGGTAGAATACAGTCATTGAACATATAGGGACTCTGTGTGGCTGTAAACTCAGCTTTTAGTTTGTGAGGGAGGGGTGGCGTTGATGTAAACTCAGTTCATACTTTAGGATGTGTAACAGTGATGTATGGGCGGATTATTGGGTGTGAACATGGAATGTGTGCATTTTTCCTATGTGACCTCAGACAGTGAGTCTCCAGTCTGTAATTCAGGTATAAGACGTGTATATGCGCCGACAGCCACACCTGTTTGAGTAGAGCAAGGATGTAAACGGGGAAGAGGCGCATGGACGCGGGGAGGACGAGGCCGGACTGCTGCAGGTTCGACACGTTGCTCTTGTAGGCGCTCACCAGATCCACCACGGCGTTCGTCAGGGCGTCACGGGCGTCTGAAAGGCTGGACGTTATCGACCGGTCGATAGCTGAAACACAGATGTGTACAACATGTTATCAATCAAATCAAATCAGATCAAACTTACTTTATTTATCCTTGAGGGAAAATTCAGTTAGTCTGGTAGAATCTCTGTTAGAATGAGACAGCCTGATGGCTGTAGGAGAGAAGGATCTTTTGTATCTCTCCGTCCTGCAACAGAGAGAGAGAGGAGCCGTCCACTGCTGTTTTTTTGGTTTGGTTTTGTGTAGCAGATGATCCGGGAATTTCATATATTGTTAGTGCATTTCTAAAAAAGCTGTAAGGAGGACCTCGAAACCAATATGTATTCTACTCAATTAAATTCAATCTGAAGGCAATTTGATTTTAGGCATAACTAAAAAACAGACAGGAAACGGACACAATAAAAAAAAGCTTTTTTGTACTATATTGAGCTGAAGTTAAGAAATAAAGAAGTTAAAATACAAGATGAAGTTGATTTTTGTCGCAAGTAGGATGTTTCTACTCTGCTGATTCTCTATGTAATTACCATTTATACCTACAACAAAAAAAGCTAGAAGCGATGTATTTAAAAAGAAAGACAGCTGACTCACCCATGTCAGCTAGCAGACAAGTGACGGCATGAACATCAGCTCCTGCGTACACATCACTCAGCTGGTTGACCACCGGCAGACACAGAGTGTGGACCCGGATTCGCCTTTTTCCTACAGGGCCAGATAAATGAAAAATACTCGTAAAAATAAAGTCATACTACTATATACTACCATACATATTAAAAAACAGAAACATTGGCATTCACACAGCGGTTTGTAGGCCTGTCAAGATAACTACTTTTGTTAGATGTTATCCCAGAAATGATTCCAATAAACAATATTATGGTCATTGTAAGACCACTGATAATAGGATTACAATGCAAGTACACCCTTTTAAAGAGCAATTCACTTTTAATTCTAAAGAAAATTCACACATGAATATGTAAGTAATATTAAAATATCCTCAATAAATAAAAGAACAGAGCAGAAATGATGTGTCATTTCTGTTCATAGGTTCTTTGGCTCTGTGAAAACATGCTTAGGTTAAACCTGCTGTTTGTCAAACATCATGTTTGCTCAAGTGTTAAACCTGAATGTAAACACCACCAAAGATATTGAGATCAGACAAAATTACCGTTGCCATGTCCATATATCATACGATAAGTCCATATTGTAATTATTGTGACAGGCCTCTCTGTAGGTCATGCATGTACAATATTTTAACCTGGGAATCCGCTAACAAAACCATAAGTTCTTACTGCTGACTGCAGGTGAGGTTTCAAGGGTTTTACTCAAAAAACTATTGTGTCAGTATTCAGTTGTACTTTGCAGTCTGACTCCACATGATGAAGTGAAGTGTGTGTGAGAGTTTGCGTACCTTTACTGGAGGTGTAGAGCAGAGCAGCCTGGAAGCAGGCCAGAGACGAGTCTGCCAGAGAGTCTTCAATGGACATCTGGACAGCGAAGGCAGAGTCGGGGTTCACATTCGCCAGAGACAACAGGTCGGTGGAGCGCACGAAGAAGTTACCGTGGAACGTGTGGATGGACAAACCTGAAGGCAAGCAGAGGAGAGGGGAAGGGACAGAATCAGTGTTTGAGAAATCTAGAAAAAGCAATCTTTAATGCAAAAATACAGTTTTATTAAATAATATAATGCCAAATTTGAAAACTGAAAAAAACAAAAGCTTTGAATGGTTGAAACCTAATGAAAAATATTCATAGAAGTTTTGAAATCTTGCCTAGTGTTTTGGAAAAGAAACTTTTCTCTACAAACATTTTGTTTTCCTTCTTCGCAGCTGCAGCACGATTTTTGTGGGGTGGATGTATAGATTGACACAATAAATGAAAACCACTCTCACATTGGTCCCTAGAAGTATCTTGGAAAAGAGCAATAGTAGGCACTGAATTTGATGAACTTTGATTTGATTTTCACACCTGAAAGCAGAGCTTCTGTGATCCTAGCTTTACCTTTGGTGCATCGTATTCTCATGACTGCCTCAAAGCCGATCTTCCTGGTGAGGTAGCGCTCCAGATCTTTCTGGAACTTCTCCAGTTGAGCTGGGTTGTGGATGTAATGGAAGGAGGGGTAGTAAAAGATGCTGCCCGCCGAATACTTGGAGATACAAGCTGAAGAACAGGAGAGGAGAAGTATTAATTTACAAAAACTCAAATACTATCTATTATTAATATAGGAAAATAAAATTTTCTCATAGTACTCAAACTTGTCATGCTCCCACAAATAAAACAAAGTCTCCTATAAACGTCTGTTTTTCATGTTGAGCTTAAGGGAATACTCTGTGCTAAATTGGTCCGTTTCTATCCAGATTCTCACTTTCTGTGGGCTCGAAAGTTAGCTCTAAAAAGTTTAAAGTGTGCTCTCTTTGAGAACAACAGAGGTTCCAACAGAATTTGAATACCATTTGTGCTTTTTTCAGCTACTCTCCTGAATGAAGGAGCAAGCTACAAACTTTCATATCCACCTTCTTAGCAAAAAGTTACCATTTGATACAATAAATACATGTGTGACAAATCTGTGACCAAGTGACTAAAGGAGATTTTAACCCAATCCAACAGTTTTTGAGATATTTCACTCTGAGTCAAAGTTTTGGGTCAGCAGGAACCACAGCCCTTTGTGGATAAAGACATGGTTAGTGAGGTTGGATTGTTGGCGTTTTCTTACCTAGCGAGGCCAGGTCAGAGTACTGAGAGCTGAGCAGGAAAAGATCCACCCCGATCTGTTGTCCCGAACAGTCCAGTGCAAGTTTTTTATAGAAGTCTGTGGCTGGGCCGAGGTGCTGAACTCCCTGGAAGGAAAAAGACCAATTACAAAAAGAAAGCAGGGAGTTTTTTCCTCAAATTCTCCAATTCTATTTGATTCTTGTGCCATCTTTGTGCTCATTAAAGTGTCCACTAGATGATATATAATATGAAAATGAGAAGGTCTGAGTAAAGAGAATATTTCATTTTTACTTTCTGCTCAGAATCGTCCTAAAAGCACAGAAGCCAACGAACAGAAAATCACTTTCCCTGAGAAAGAAAGCACATCTGTTCTGAGTTCACCATTGCTGTAACTTCTTGGCAGTTTATTCAGATCAAAAATAAAACACAGATGATGAGGATCAATAAATCACACAAAAACACAGAATATAGCTCAGCATCTTCTGTCCTTCAATAAACTGAAACGTGAGATCCAATTATGACGCTGGGGCTGGTAATAAAAGTGAGTTGTGGCACGAATATAAATATAACACAGCACTAAAAATGCCAAAACAATAAGGATAAATCCACACAGCAGGGGGTGTGGAATCCTCATTGTCATGCTATATTTCATCTGTCATATGGTTTGGTTTAGGCTTCGTAAATCACAAGGAACGCAACACCACCATTATTATTAAGAGGGCGTGTTTTACTTGAAAAATTAGGTCCTAAAAACACGCTGCAACCACAGAAACTCAAACTTTTTCGGCAGTATCAGCCATCTCGTTTGTACCTTTGAGCTGGAGCGCTGGTTGGGGTCTTCCCTGGACTGCAGCGACCCGGCCCCCAGCGTGGGCAGCTGGGTCTGGAACACCGTGACGCGGCCGCCGGTGGGTGACATGAGCTTGAAGGCGGCCTGTAACGCCGGGCCGAGGGCGCTGTGGGTCTCCCTGCTCTGGCTGAACATGCCGGGCAGCGACGTCAAGAGGTCCTTCACCAGCTGGAGGAGCGATAATGACATAATGAGAGAATAATGAAGGAATTTGAAAAATAGTGTGGGATTAAACAAAGTGTTGTTGAAGTTATTCGTTTCACAGAAAATAAAGGGTATACCTCCTTGCTTTCCTTCAGATTCACCATCAAACTGTCATGAGATGGTATGAAAACATCTGGGGGCAAAAAACAGACCTTTGGATCACAGCAGAAAAATGTATGGCAATTTTCCTTTGACTTTCAGAATGTCGAATGAAATATAAACTAGAGTTAGTGCCTAAACCAACCAGTAAAAGCTGCAGTTTACTACCATGTCTGTCCACACATTGAAGGAATGTAAAGTTTTAGGTGTAAGACATGTATGATACCAGTGAATATTTTCTAGTGAGAAACCTCATGTAGTTTACTTAGAGATAATTTCTGCACAGAGACACAGAGGACTGATAGAGAGCTTCATCACATGCTGCAACAACAATCACCTGAAGCTCAATTTATCAGTAAAACCAAAGAGGTTGTGTTGGACTACCAGAGGAAAAAAACAAAGTTGCAGCTAGATCCCAACCAATATGGGATTTCACAGATAACTAATATGGCAGCCAATATAGTCATATTTTGAGCCTGAATTAAAAAAATACATTTTTTTACATGGATTGTGCACCAATTGTGCATCGAATATATTGTACGAAGGCACTCAGAAGAATTTTTTTTTGCATCTAAGGACGTTTCCAACCTTGACTACTTTACTGGTGATATACAGCTTTTTTATTTCTGGAACTTTGGTCACTTTAGTTTGCATTCTCTGTGCTGCAACCAACTATAAGTAGTTAAAACCAAAGTCTTATTTCAGTGAGCTGACGTACCGTCTATGTCCGACACCACCAGCATCTGCGGCTGGGACAGTCCCTCCTGCAGGTTGTAGAAGTGGATGGTGTTGTCGAAGGTGAGGAAGCCCACCCTGGTGCGTGTATCACCTGGCAATCTGAAGCATATAACAACCTTTTGTCAGAGCTGGTTAAGATGGAACGTTTTCCAGAGAATTGGCTGCATAACCACCTGCTTTTTTCAAAATTCTTCCTGATTTGTTTTATGAAGAAATCACACTAATACAGTGATGGTGATGGTTCTTGTGCCAAGCAAAACTGCACCACATTTACTGTACTTTTTATCAGCAGCACTCACTTATCCAGGTTGTCCAGAAGCGATTCACAGAAGTACTTCAGGTAGCCCGCTTCCACAGCATTGTGAGACACGTCGAGGACAAACAGGTAGGCTGCAGGCTGTGGGGGCCGCAACTGGACACACAACAGGTGGAACAAAGACACAACATCAGTGGAGATGGAATCTCCATACTACAACCCCAAATCCCCAAAAACGTTGGGACGTTGTCTAAAACATGAATTAAACACAATGCAATAATTTAAACAGTTTTTGTTGTAAAAATACACTCTGAATTCAACCAACCTTTTTTGGAACTGGGGTTGTGTTATGCACCAAGCGGCTGGAACAGTCTGACATTATTCCATTTATGTTTTTATCTATTATTTTATTATGATTAATATTATTATATTTATTTTATCAATTGTATTTATCCTTTTTGTGCTGTGTCTTATAAGTATTTTATTCTACATATATATTATTATTTTCATAGCCTTTAAATCTATATTATTGTTTTTATTGTCATAATTTTGATTGTTGTTTCGTCGTTTTTGTCACTTTTGTTATTTCTATAGTCTACTTAAGTTCTTCGCTCTAATCAGGCTTGTCAGTCATCTGTGATACACTTTGTACTTCACTAACATGAATTAAAGGTGCTTTATGGATAAAGTTTATGGTAAAAGAGTTCTATTTTTCTTTTTTTTTTTTACAGTTAAGTGCCACTATCTTTCTTTTGGCTGTCAAATTAAAGTGCATACAGCAGAAACACTATTGCCCCACAGCGTTAAGGCAATACTGCCCTCTACTGGACAAATAATATATAGAATAACACTGCAAAAAAAATAATTCACAACGCCACAAGCTGAACAGAAGTTTGAGGATGTACCATGTAGTCTGAGGAGGCGATGAACTCCACGGTGGCGTTTTGGACTTCTGGTCTCTTATGAGGCTCCCCATACGACCTGGTGACTGGGTTATACATAAACTCATCTGGAACTGAAAAAAGAAGGACAAAAAGAGTGAGTTTTGCATCTGCAGAACTATGCGAGACACAAAATGAAGAATGCTAGATTAATTGAAAGACTGGAAAACAAAAAACAAAAAAAACAGGACAGAAAACAACAAAGAGAAATAATTAATAACATTATATTCTGACTCAAGGCATGAGTCAGAAATGAGTCATTGTTGCACTCATACCATCATTGACCCGATAACAGAGGTTGCACTTCCACCTGCGCTGGTCCAAGAAGGTGACGAATGGATTGATGTAGGTGCGACAGGATCGGCAGCGCACTATCGTGTTCGACGTGATCACTGGTAACTGCTGCAGAGAGAGGAAAGATAAGAATAAAAAAAAGGGAGAAAATGGAGTAAATACTGAGTGGAGAAGACAAATGTGTCCTGTGAGCTGATTAGTTCTACATTATGTGCTTCTTTTCATGTTTCAATTGTGACCTTTTCAAAACATTCCTCTGTTCGTGCCTCAGCAGTCGACTGAAGAGAAGCTTTGTTTTGGTGTTCTGGGGAATGTGGTTGAAAGAATCTTTGGAAATGTAGCCTTTGTTTTCTGTCTCTGTCTCTCGAGTTTCTTTAACGGCGTTCTCAAGGACTTCTCCTGCTCATCTAGCAGGGTCATCTGAGAATATTTTACATTTTTTTCTTAGAATATAGGCCATTTATCCTTCAGTACATCTGACAGCTATACTGTATGTTCTCATCATCCTGGCTTTTATTTTCAGGCAGCCAGAAAGCTGTAAAACGCTGCTCACAGGATTATCTGAAAAGCATCTCAATCAACTGCAGCTACTCCAGAATGCAGCTGCAAGAGACGAACTAGAAAAAGGAAAAAACAACCACAGAACACCTGTCGTTATACTGGCTTCCAGTGCATTTTAGAATGACAAAAATGTTATTGCTTGTTTGTCAAGGCCCTACATGATCTAGCACCCAAGTATCTCTTTGACGAGCTTGTGAGCTACGACGGAAGTTCTTATTCTTTTTTCAAGCAATAATCCTTTACAAGATAGTAAATATACCAGGGACTCCCTCATGGTGCCCCTGTTAATATTTTTTACCCTTCTTTTGTCTCAGTTATATGAAATAACAACACAAGAGATAACACAAAAAAACTGATTAGTCAACTAATTGACTAAGAGGGGGCTATGAACTATGAGGTATTTGTAAATTTAAATGATAAATATCAAAATATTTCAAATAAATTAATCTTTTTAGCTTTTTAGCTGCATCTTTCAGTAGTAATATTTTATTTTTTACATCTTTTATTGCTTTTAACTCACTTGTTGGTCAGCTGTTGATCTGCATTATAATTTATTTAATTAAATTTTTTTTAACCATTCTAATTTACGTCATGTCACAAGTCTTACCGTTTGGTTGCAGATCTTAATTATTTTAATTTACATTCCTACTTGTTCGCAGTTTTAACTCACATGTATTATTAATGTTCTATCTTTTTTGGCAATATCCACATAGTTAATGGCTGCAACTTCTGCAGTAGTTTGCACCTTGTGCACTTGATTAAATTTGCTATCTAGCGTTTAAAGTTTGCTTGGTATATTCTCACACAACTTATTTCATTCCCAAGAAAAAAAAAACTTGGCAGTGTGGATGTCTAGCCAGATTATGAAGTGGTAGTAAACAAAGCAGATTTCTTTTGGAACTAAAGCAAAGCATATTCATAGCTGTTTTAGTTATTAATAAATGATCAGATGTGCCAGGATTTAGAGGTGGACGGTGGAACTGTAGAGGAGAACCAATGTGTGTTTTATAATTCAAACAGAAATTATTCAAAGTGGGGAGTTGTGTAGTGTGAAATTGGCAGGAGGCGTAGTGTGAAGTGAGGCTACATCCTCGGCGTTACTCATCTACTATAAGAGCAGGAAGTAGTAACTGAGCAGCTGTCTGAATGTACCCTGCTGCCAACAAAAATCCATAAGTCCGACTGAGACTGTGGATGCACTTGGTAGTTTCAAGGTTGTTAATCTGTTTTACTGCATGAATATAAATAGAGTCAAATCATATTTTATTCAGCAAGTCCCTTATTAATAGACTTAAAATATATCTGACCCTCTTACAACTCTTTCCAGCCAGTGTTGCTGCTTGAGCGAACCAAGTTTCCAGCCACAAGGGTTCGGCTGTTAATACTTTCCTCCTTGTTCCTCCCGTGGTTTCAGTGCATCCCTGTGCTCCATCACTTCATACCTTCTGACGCCTCATCAACTCACACCTCTATAAATACACTCATCTATCTCCCTGCACCTCATCATCATTCTCCTGCTGCTGCCTGTCCTGCTGTCGCTGCAGCTGCTCGTCACAAAGCACTGAGTCTTAAACAATATATGTGATGTCTTTAGTTAGTGAAATACTTTTTAACCCTCTGAAACCCACAACCTGCCAGTGGGTTTTGAAAGCATGTTTTTTCTAAAAACAATGGGCAAAATTACACCATATATCATAGCCAGAAAATGTAAAAACAGAAAGTTTTGTCACATTTTGACAATTCTGACAGTCTTTCAACAAATCATGTGTAACCAAAGATTCAATCTGAAAAAATATCTAAAACAAACTTAAAATACAGTTTTCCATTTGAAGGGGAAAAAAAGCCTAAATGATGCACTCCACAGCTTAACTAGGAAGTAATAATTGACTTGGCTGAGACCAACAGCCACGGGACAAAAATACAGCGAACATAACCATGTTTTTTCGATTATTGTAAAATAAATTAGAAAATTGAAATTGGATATAAAAGACAGCAGCCCTCGAAGGGTGTCTTTTATTACATTTATATGTTGGTGCAGAGTGCTGAGACCAAAGCAATGACTACTATATTGAATTTGTCAGACAGAATGAAGACAAATTAATCCAGCAACATCAGGAATAACTCTTTTTTATATAATAATAAAAAATAATACATTTTGTTTTAATGCATGTCAACCTTTTCTGGTAGCCATAAAAATATGAACCAGAAAATGAATTCTCTAGAATTAAATCTAAAACATAAAAACCCCAAAGACCTCAATTATTTGAAGCTAATTTTTCTTTAAGACAGAATGTCGACAAAGCACTGAATGGTCTCGGACCAAATTACATGTTTGATCTGCTACCTCTCTATGAAGCATCCAGACCCCTTAGGTCATCTGGAACAGGTTTGTTGCGTGTACCAAGAACAAGAACTAAGCGGGGTGAGGCAGCTTTCAGTTGTTATGCTCCTCACCTCTGGAACAAACTACCTGTAGATCTGAGGTCTGCCCAAACGGTCAGCTCCTTTAAATCAGGACTGAAAACACTATTGTTTACTGCAGCGTACTCTTAACTTTAACACTTATCTGCTGTACTCTACTTATCTACTTTTATCTTATTTGTAATTTATTTCTATTTCCCTGTTTTAATTGACTGTTTTTACTGTTTTCAATTGTGTCTTGCTGTTTTCAATGTTTATCTAAAGCACTTTGAATTACCTTGTGTTGAATAGTGCTATACAAATAAACTTGCCTTGCCTAGCCGAGTTAACAAACAGTGTGGCAAAATGAACAGGAAAAAAACTTGTATAGTACATGAGACTAGGAAGGTTTATGTCTGGATTTTTTTGGTGTAATTAAGTTTTTGAGGCTTTTAAACATCATATCATACCTGCAAGTCTCTGAAGGGATGGAGGAGGAGGCCCAGAGGGAGCCTGGCCTTGTTGAGTAAAGCCTGGGTCTGAGGGATGCTGGTCAGGGTGCACCTGAATGTCCTGATCAGCAGAGACACACACACACAGAGGAAACATATTAGATAACACATACACAGATTAGACAAAGACGGTATGTATGTATGTATACACAGAGACAGTATGTCCCCCTCTGTACAGTTTACTCACTGTGGACTACAGTTGACCTTCTTAAGGTCAGGGCTGAGGTTGGGTTCAGGAGCCTCAAGGGGTCTGGGGGGCAGCAGGTGCCTCTCCTGCAGCAGGTTGACCGGCCTCAGGGCCTCCACCTCCAGCTCCGGCACCCCGCTCAGCCCCCCCAGTGCTGCAGACAGCTGGGACAGGTTTGGGAACGGCTGCAGAGGAAGAGCAGAGACATAGAAGAGTTTTACTCTTGTGATAAATCAGGACTGGTGTGTCAATATGATCATATGATCTTTTAGCTCCGTTTATAGTGTCTACCAATTCCTGAAGAGAATATAATAAGAGCTTTGTTGTTGTTTTTTTTACTGAAAACAGCTGCCTGCTCTGACGGAAAACAACACTATGAGAGTGGTGTAAGTGAAACAAGACAATAAAGTAGTGGGCTGGACAGCTAAACAATGAGCTGAAACTGGATATTAAGCTTTATGAATAAGAGGAAAGCTGCAGATGTAAGGCTTTGGCTTGAAGAAAAAAAAAAAGCTGAAATGTATCAATATAGAGCAATAGTGCAGTAAGACTGTTGACTGTACAATATGGAACAATCACTGTTAAAAGGATCATAAACTGGTTTGGTTGTTTCTCCAACCAGAGGAGTCAATGACAGCAGACCTCCAAAAATTGAGATATGGTTGAAAATAATCGCATCAACAGCAACAAAATGCATTCCCAGCATGTATTTAATTCAAGCCGTGGCCTCACCTGGGGGTACTGCTGGTAGCTTGATTGGCTGTATGGGTCAAGAGTAGAGGATGCGTCAGCATGAGAGGCCGCCCCCTGCTGATAGGCCGGCTGCATGCTGGGATAATGATAGCTCCCATAGGGCGCCGCCTGGTTGGTCATATCGTTGGAGGGCGGCATGGAATCTGGACAGGAGAGAGTTCAGCATTAAAGACAGTTGGTTTTAACCCGATTACGAGAGTAAAGGTCAGTGTGGCTGTGTCGTGCATTTTGGAGATAAAATATTTCTGTGGTCAATGTCTGTGTGTGTGTGTGTGTGTGTGTGTGTGTGTGTGTGTGTGTGTGTATTTGTATGTGTGTGTCCCATTTTCATCACAGGCTTTTATATAAATTGAGAAGTGCATCTCATCATCATTTCACTGCAGAAAAACACCACCTCCCCCATATCTACTTGTTGAACTTGCTTTTGAAGCAGAAATGTTTTTGTTATTTGGCTGCATATACTCAGTTTGTTGTTTTCTGCAATTGTTTATTTTGTTATGCTTTTCTGCCCCCTTTTTCACTGTCCAGGGCCCTGTACTACAAAGCATGTTCAACATACCCAGGATTTCTTTTAGTTATCTGACTTCACTAGACCTAACAACCAAAAGCAAACCAAGCAATCCTACAACTGTGGTAATAAACTCTTTAAGTAATCCCAGGCTTTCCCAATCTGGCCCTTTTGCAGCATCTGACCAATCGCAAACATGGACAAGTCTGCTTTAATTTACAAACTAAGCGCAAACTATAATATTAAACAGATGCAATCAAGTTAAACACATAATTCAGGCTAAAACAAACACTGTTACAGCTACTAAATTCAGACAGGACAGCTGGCAAAAAGTTGCAGACTGTGTGCAAACTTACTGTATTATTATAGCACTGTCGGACTGTTCGTGCACAACTCCAACATACAGCTCAAGTATCTCACAGATAATTCATTCCTCTATTGAGAATCTATATTATTATTGATATTCCAAAGAATTGATTGGTCAGTAGGTGGTGCTCTAATACATCTCAATCATAATCTGCTCAGGGTATGTCACCACATCAATATGTCACATGACACATTTTCTCTTGTTAAACTTGATTAAAATCCTAAAATTGCAGTTACAGACAATAATATATTTTCAGAAATTTTGCTTATCATTTACCCTTTTGATACACGTCTATATGTGATGTTAACAAAAGTAATGGCAGTGTAATTTACGGTTTTGGATCATGGTTACTCTCAATAAGAGCAGAAGACTTTATGAAATTACAAAGACGACCCTGGTGAACAGCATAAATTAATGTGTATGCCTGTTACTTAGGTGAATGTGATCAAAACATACCTGGATAGCTGCCCCCTTCCAGGGAATCATAGCTGTTGGGCACCGGAGAGGCACTGCCAGTGGAGGAAGAGGAAGTGTCACCACCTGAGAGATGCACAGAGAACGAGTGAAACACATGAAAGAATTAAAAACTGAAGTATATAAAAGCAAAGAATAGTTGAGAGATCTGGAGGAGTAAAGAATTAAATTAATATACTTTAACAAGGACCCATGGGGACAGCAAAACAAAAAAAGCACAACAGAACAAAGTCTAACTTAGGAAGCAAAACAAAAACAAGTCAGACAGGCGGGCAAAAAAGGTTGAAAAATAAAAATGATCAAAAAGTGACGTTGCAACTTTAAATGAAGTCAATAGGATCGAAACAAAGGGGGTCAAGACTACAAAAAATGAAAGAAGAGGAGGGAAAGAACAAAAGAAGAAACATTAAAGGGAATAAAAAGTAGTTTCTCTTTGTTTGGCCATGAAGAGGCTGTGTTTGGACTCCCTCAGGCCTCAGAGAAAGAAGGAGAGAGAGAGAGAGAAGAGGCATTGTGAACACAGGAAGAAGACATGATGAAAAGATGCACTTAAGTCTTGAGCAAGCTGGCGTACAGGCCTCTGAGGATATAAAACATGGAGGGAGTGGAGGAAAAATATGGAGGAAAGAAACACGAAAATGGCAAAAGATTACAAAGATTATGTGATGGCTACAGAACAGCACTCATTATCATCATCTGTGTCTCTCTCTCTCTCTCTCTCTCTCTCTACAACCCTCAGTTCTCTCATCTACTCACACTTTACTTCTCATACACAATCAGACATTTTCTCTGCAGGGTTCCTACAGATTTTGAGGAGTAAAAATTCAAGCACTCTCAAGGTAAGGTTCAAAGTTTAAAGAATTCCTTTATATCCACCTTAATCAAATGTCACTTAATGTAATTGTAACTTTGTATGTTTTCATAACACTTTATTTAAAGCTGGGTTTGGGTTCATCTGATTTTTACCCTTACCCTTCTATACTATAAATATTATATAGTATATTTCAACATACTATATCTGCCAGTGGAATAACTATAGACATATAGAATATAATATCTATGAGGATTTGGCACCAACATAACTTGTAAAAGTATTCAGAAGGCTACTTTCTAAAAAAAAAGTTTAATTAATATCTAATATTATACTATGCATAGCATTGTCATCCAATTCTACAAATGATGATTCAGAAAATAAATAGAAATAAAATAAATAAACATCAATACCTTATGTTCAGTGTCAATTGCTGACAGAATTAAATAAATAAATAAATCCATAGCCACCATTTCTAAATCACCCCAAGTTTTGTTTTCTGCTTTACGTACTGTATAAAAACTGTTCCTATACATATATATATATATATATTCATATAACATAAATGGATATACTGATAAAGAGCAATATGTTTATAATAGGCAATATATGGGCTGATAAATCAGTGCACAGATACATCTGTCGAGCTCTACCTTTCGGTTTACGAGGCATTTGAGGCATGAGGCATTTTGTCTGTCAAAGACCAGATTTTGTAAAAAACAACACTTTTTAAGTAGGATTCATTCAAATTCAAGCTAGTCCTAACCTTGAAAAATATAAAGGTTGAATCAAGCATTTCCTAACGACTTTGTATGACTCCTGTCTTTATAACATGCATGACTTGGTGTCCAAACCGAGAGTATGCAAAACACCCCCAGACTTAAATATTCCCACCATGTTTGATACACTGCAGTAGGATTCTGTCTCTGGTTTGTCTCCTCTCATACACCCTTCAGTTTCTGCCATAAATCTCCAATTTAGATTAACCACTTAACATGACTTCTTTCCAGTCCTCCACTGTTAAATGCTGGCATTTTTCAGCCAACCACGAGCACTTGGCCTGGTTTTGCCTCCAGAGAAGCATTTTAGAATCTGCCCCTCGTCCTCTGAGAACACTACGAGACAGCCTCTCTGACAGTACTTTTGCTGATTCCTGAGTTCTTTATTTAGCAGATTCTGTATCTGTGATGAAGTTGCTTTTCTATCTCCCAGGGATCTAAGCTTGATGTATCGATCTTCTGGTGGTGTAGCCACTCTTCGTCTGCCTGATCGTGCTTTGGATACAAGTGATCCAGTTTCTTCAAAGCACTGTAGCGTTTCATGCACTGCCCCTTTAGAAACCTTAAAGTAGCCAGGATTTGACACTAAAAACAACCTTTGCCTAGAATAACCATTTCCCATACTTCTTAGTTAGCAATGATCTGCTGGAGTTGCAGCAGAGCCATATTTATAACATAACACTGGCTGATTTCCTGTTTGATTCTCTTTTGTACCTGACCAAATAAAGGCAAAACTAATCTTAACAAAGCAAGTCTTGTAGATACTTTATGGTCTATTGCAGCCCCCAACTTTTCCCCCTTATATCCAATAGTGAGTGGGGTTTCCAGATGGATTACAAGAGTAGAATATTTGAATGAAGCCATTAATCCATATGGGCCAAAAGGAGGGATCAACGACAGCAAACCAAGACACGACAGGCCTCTGGCAGGCAGCTCATTGGACAGGACGGGATCCAATTATCTCCGACTAAATCGGAGCAGCAGACTAGTGGATTATCTGCTCTGGAAGAGGAGGACAGCTTAGCCTTCTTCCTACTCCTCAGAGATTCTTCTTCTGACACCTCCTCGTCTTCCTCTTCCCCATAGACTAATAAAGGGGATTCTATCAGGGGTTATAAGAGTGAAACAAATGTGTTCATAGTAAGAGTTTCCTAGTTGCAGCAGTTTTCAATTTCCTTTTTTTTCTAAGCCTGAACTGTTGGTCTTAATATTTTTAATCACTCTGCTTGCCCCCAGGCTGTTGCCAAGTCTGATTACTGATAATTAAAGCTCCATTCATACTGTGGCTGACAGTGTCTCCATTCCAGTCCGTTTCTAACAAATGACACTGATCTGATTATCTACAAGCAGTGGAGAAAGACATTGTGCTTTAACAATCACCTCAGACTTGCCACTGCACTGCCTTGACAACAAGTACATCTCATGTCATTCAATTGACATGACTTTCATCATTGTTGCACTAGTTGCAGGGTGACTCAGCAGGTTTGAATACGACGACACAGTAAGATCAAGAAAGCAAACCACTGTTGGTGATTTGAATGAGATTGCTTTACTTAAAACCATCATGAGTGCAGCTATTTTTACTAGCAAAAAAAGACGCCAATTCGATGGCTCCAGATTTTCTAACTTGAGGATTTACTGATTTTCTGTGTCTAATGTCATTGTAAACTGACAGATTAACAAAGAAATGATTGTGGCTGCTGATGGCACCTTGAATTGTGCCAACGTTAACAGCCCCAATTGCAATTATCCGTGTGGAACAGTATAAATGTTGCCTTTGTGCCAAGAACATAGAAGGCAGAACAATGCCTCAGAGAAAAATAAAAATTACAATTCCAGACCGCAAACTCCAGGTCCTGACCAACGAGGTGCTGAGGCATTCCTCAAATTGTCCAAATAACAAACAGATTTATTACCCCAGTCTGTCAGTTCTGTCACCTTCAGACTGTAAAAGAAGACTGCATCATTAGAAGTGATGGACACTGCTTATAAATTAGAACAAACTCTCTAAAGGCGCTAATAATGTCACTGTAATCGTGCGGCTATACGCACCAATCTTTGTGAGCTGGGTTTTTTTGCCATGAAGCGCATTTGCATGAAAAGGGGGAAATTTCGTGCCAAATGAAAGCATATTACCTAATGTAAATAGATGCAAATAGCATAGGAGCACCTCAGAACACCATTCCTACTTTCAGAATGACATGGTTTGTTTATGTCTTATTTATGCAGGTTTAGCAGGCACAAAACCGTGCACAGTATCAAGCAAAAAGCAACTTTGAAGATGTTGGCTTGGGCTTTAGGAAATTGTAACACACCTTTTTCACTATTTTCTAATACTCTATAGATCGAAAGATTAATCAAGGAAATAATCGCCAAATTAAATCATAATGAAAACTAATTATTTGCAGTCCTGAATGATATACATTTTTAAGTTTATTTAAGTTATTAAAGAGTTATACCTGATGCAAAGCATTACATGTGACACTAGATGACTAGTTATGTTATTTTGAATACATGTGCCATAAAGAGATAAGCATCTGATTCAAATATCGTCACGGCAGCAAGAAATCAACAACTGGCATTTTGTTGCAGTGAACGACCTGTGAGAGACCGGGGAGAGTTTAAGAGATTACGAGGTGCAAAGTGGAAAGCTAAAACAAGCTCCTCTTTTTATTAAGAGGTGTAAATGAGAGCTCAGTGTGCAGTCAGTCACCTGTGCTCTCTCATGGGGAGCAGGCAAGTCAGCAAACATGTACACACAGAGCCTGCACCTGCTGGCAGGGGAGTAGCTATATTTAAAAACTTGTTAACCTCTGGCTGATGACACAGCTCCTGAGGGATCGTCATCAGCAGAACACCTGAGTGGTACATAACACACATATGCATGAGGCTGTTAAAACCCAGCACGCTACAGTACTGTTTCCAAAACTTTTTTCTCTGGACCCAATTTTTAAGAATAACAAACCATCATGACCGAATTCTCAGAAGCCCTCATCTACAAATGATATCATGCTAATTTGTGCATAAATAAAACATTTTGGACCATTCTTACTGCCGTTTCTGCATCATCTTACATTATGTTGAATGGGTAAGCCAGCCAGTGTTTATTTTCTGCACGTTTTTGAAAGCATAATACGTTTTCAGTAACATTTCACATGTTATGTTTACACATGTTCAATACTTTATAAATAAGACCAAATAAATATATTTAGGCAGAGGTAACAGGCTATCATTTTTCCCTCTCATAATGTAGACAAGCCTTTCAGATTAGATTCAATGTTATAGTCCAAGTACAATTACCTGAACAACACAAACATTCTGTACTATCAAAAACAGACTTCTTGAACGTTTTTGAAATAATCCTGCTGATTATCTGATCAAATATGCATGTGTTTAAAGGCAGCTATTGCAAACCGTTCTAGATACCCCAATCAGGTCTATTCCATCAATTTACTTACACTTTGCTAATGTGATAGGAGAGTCTGCTTGGATTTTAGTATCGCACAATGAAAGAAAATCTACGACCCACATTTGGGCCCTCAATCATTTTTTTAGAGCAAAAGTTATCCTTAGTAGTGTATGAAATGTTATTTTCAAGCAAGGAAATGTTATTATATTCGTGTTACATATAGACATTACAGTAACAAACAATCAGAAGCATTTTTATGGTGGACAATTTTAGGGTTGCAGCTAATTATTATTTAAATTACTTATTTGAACCATTATTTATTTCACTGAGAGCAAAACCTGTGACCAGCTACCATCTCTTAAACTCCACCAAAGAGACTCTATTTTAGGTTTGTCTGTTTGTGAACAGGATTATGAAAAAACTACTGGCCCAATTCTCATGAAACTTGGTGGAAGGGTGTTGCATGGACCAAGGAAGAACCCATTGAATTCTGACGTTCATCGAAATCACAGGGCAGATTAGTTTTCACTTTTGTTAGCATTGCGCGATAGGGCACATGTGCTTCATTCATGTAGTGTTGAACAATCAGAAAAATGATCTTCCCTATAAGGTTTAATGACTCGCCTATCAGTTTTCTTTGGGCTTCATTGTCACACAAATACTGTAAACAGTCATTAACATGTTGTTTACATGCTCAAACAACATCATCAAGTTTCTGAAAACATGCCTGTTGAATGAAGGCGGCTAAAACACAACCTAAATGCCATCCATTTAAACATGGCTAAATAAAATATTTTTGGTCCTTATCTGTAATAAGTCATATCCAAATAACAATAACTAGGACATGATTTTTGTAACAATTCTGCTAACCAGCACATACATTCTGCATCCTCTTAATCACATCTGTATAAAATTCCAGACCTCCGGGTGCAACCTTATGGGAGCCAGGGAGTTTTTAGTTTGTGGTGTCACTGGTGTTCCCAAACCTGTTCAAAACTATAGAATGTGCATTATTCAGAACAGCGGTACGGGGTATCTTTATATCATATATAACAGCCAAAGCTTTCAAAGATGAACCAAAATGTTAACCCACTTACGTCTCACCTTTCCAAGAGATAAGATATCATGTCAGTTTTCAGTGTCAGAGCAACAGAGCACACAGATTTAAAAGATGATTCAGCACTGATGACTGTGAGAGGGGAAAGATGGTGAGTACTGAGTGAACTTTGGAAAGCTGTTGAGGAGGCAGCAAGAAGGAGAGCAGAGGGAAAAATCTGATTAGCCTTTCAGAAAGGGGAAAGTATGGATGATGAGCGGCAAACTGATTAAGCTTGTTGGTACGTAGAGCAGAAGTGACACAGGAGAGGAGAGCGGTAGACATTAAAAGTGACGTTGCATGGTTAGGAGATGATACGCACAAATGGTTAAAATGAGTTTAGGTTTTTAATGGCCATGGGAAGGTTTAGGACAGAGCTGAGTGAATGTATGAGGGATGGAGAAACTGGTAATTAATGGGTTCTGGGGAGGTAAAAGCTAAAGCAGACCTGCTTCCTCATCCTCCTCCTCCTCCTCCTCCTCATCATCATCATCCTCAGAGCTGGATGACGAGGGGGCAGCGGCTGGGCCTGAGGTGGTGGCAGAGGCAGAGCTAGCTCCACTATTAGCAACATATCCATACTGCATGCCTGTTGGAAGGGGGTAGTGGGAAAGGTACAGAAGAAAACTGTCAAGGCTGGGTGACTGACAGCAGACAGAGCGGTGGAGGTCAGGTAGAAAACTTCAGTCCATATCATGTGTGCTTAAGTGTGCATTAAAGTAGCTGGTGGTTTCCCCATTTTGTTAGACAAACTACCTCTAAGACCAATAATGATGATCTTTGCTTTGACCAATAACAATCCTAGACCCTCCAGAATATTTCAAAAAGGGCCAGATATTTGTAATTTTTCTGGCAATGAGAGAAGGTGAACTTGTTTTGCAACAAGCTGAGTTGCACAGCATTGCTTACCATTAACTCTACAAGAAACCAGTAACATTTTAATGGTCACCTGAGAAGTTGGAAGAAAGCTTAAAACTTTGAACATGCACAACCCTGATTCCACAGAAGATATACCTCGATCGGTCTCAATCTTTGAGATCAGATCGCGGCATCCCAAAGTGAACATGTAACAACAAAGCGTGCCTTTTAGTCTGCCTATTAAAGAGGTGTGTCCTTTGCTTGAGCTGTTATTTTCTTGCTATTGTATAATATGTTGCCTGAGGCTACCTGTACTATCACTGGGATAGAGGAAACTGATTAAGGCATACACTTTACCAGCCACAGAGGGTGAAAAATCTAGAGAAAGGTTTGGTTCTCTGTGACTTTCAGCACCTCGTAAGAAGTAATTTCTGTCTTTGTGGTGAGACCACACAAAGCTTCAAAGTCAATTGTTTTTTTTGCAAACCAAATTATGATTAAATGCAAATGGAGCTGGTGCAAGAGTCATTTCGTCTTAACTTGCTAAGATTACAGTGGAAAACTTCACAGCTCACAAACAAGATAAACCAACAGCTGGCCTGTAAGCTCCAACTTGAAACCCTCACATTTGTATAAATACACACACTTGCACATATGAAAGTGTGTGTATGTGTGTGTTTGTGTCTGGAAATGTACCACACGTAATCAGCTGCTCACACAACATGCAGATGTGACCATGTAAACTATTCACACACTGCAAATTGACAGCAAGATTTTTCAGACTGTACACCTACACTATGGCTTGTTGAAGACTTTGCACCAGAAAAGACAAAAACAACAGGCACCAAAGCACAGCAAAACAAACATTTTTCTTATTATGACTTTGTGTTCAAACACCAAAATGAAGCAGATTAGAAAATGATTTCGCTTCAACACAAATTTCGACCAAAATACAAATGAAAGGACACCTTTGGAAACTATTGCACTGGTGTGGAGTTTCTTCTGCAGGCAGTGAAACAAAAAACAGGAAATGGTTTCATTTTGACCTTTTAAGTGTTCTGGGGCTCAACACTTGAGCAAACTTGAAAAACAAGTTTTAACTATTTAAAGGATTATTTCAAAACATCTGTAACTCATATTTTGTTGCAACATCCACTGTTGTACATACAGAAACATACACACATACATAAATAAATAAAGCCCACTCTAACATTCAACTACTTAATTTTACAAGCTGGCATTCATCGAGACTAGCAGCACTGTAGAGCAGTAACAATGCTGATTCATCTTTTTGTGTATGTGTTGTGTCAGCATCTTAAAAAAACAAACAACTAACATTTAATAGTCATTGTTACCTTGGTGGCCCGGCGAGGAATGGACTGAAGTGGAGGGGGTTCCTGAGGGCGGTCCGTCTGTGCCACCACTGCTGTGTATCACCCCGCCATAGGAGTCGTAGTTCAGAGAAGCCTGGTGGCTTTGGTCATAGTGTTGGTGGACTGGCAGCAAGGAACAAAAAAAAAACACAAAGAGTAGGGAAATTTCAAACAAGAAAATGAAGGTCTGTGTAAACAAAGATCTAAGACTGACATTCCGGATGTACAAGAGCTTGACACACCATTAAAAGTAATAAAAGCCGCCAATCAAACATCCTTTGACTTTTGGCAGTATTCTCAACTCTACAACCAAGACCTTGGTTATACTTGTCTTTTCGATGCGACTTGTGATCAGATGCTGCGGATCAGAACTCCATGTGTCCACATATGTGTGATCACACTTGACACTTCAATGCAACCTGCCTGAAAGAATAGGCATCTGATATATTCCTATATACTCCTTCAAAATGGCACTTGAGTCTTCTTTTCTTTATATTTTGTTCATCTTGTAATGGTGACAGGACCGCAAGAGACATGGTTTGTTGAGGAGAGAGCAAGGGAGTGCGGTGATTAATGCTATAACTGCTGTCAAGTTTAGGTTGAACACACAGTGGTGTCAAAGCACAGAGCTATAAGACAGCAGGTCTCAGCTGTGCTCCAGCTCCGGGGATGAGGTCTGTGATTGCATCACCAGAACCGAACCACTGTGTTTAATCCCTCTCGTCTCATTTGTGAAGATTGGTCAGGGGATCTCTTCCCTTCGCTCTCGCCCAGGAGAGGAACTCCCGTGTGACGTCCCATGTGAGACCTACATTTGATAAACTGTCCGGATTGTGCCCACGTGGGGTCCACACCTCACTGAGATCCGAACTCAAGGTCAGGTCAGCACGGCATGTGGTCTGACTGATCAGATCCCAATGGGAGCAAGATCCAATCTTGGAGCAGACAGGCTTGACATTAATGCACCCTGGCATAACTGGATGACAAAAGCCTTTAAAAGACAAGTGTGACCATTGCCTAACTTTCTAGGGATGCTGGATGCTTAGTTTTTGAATTTACATGCACAGGTAGGTGCATAGCAGGTGCAAAACAGGTTATTCCTTTTAGCCATGCCTTCTCAAGATAACTGACTTGAGAAAAAGGTAAAAGACTATGACACTTTTGTTCTGTAGCTAATTTGAAATCCATGGGGCCATTATTATAGCAGAACTATTTGCAAATATGTGTAGAGAGTCATGCAACTGTATCTTAATCTGTGTGCGTGTAAATGCATAAAATAATCTCAAAATGTGGACTGAAATTTGTTAATGTGTACAGTAATCTGTAAATGTGTATTTAGAGTCTGGGTGTGTGTAATCAGATATTTAAAAAGGTGAAAATTCAGATTTCAAATCTCAACAAACTCAATACACAAATCTAAATACAGATTTGGATTATAGAAGAGTAACATTTACAAATCTGAGTACACACACACAGATCGAGAAAGTTACACAATAGAAAGCTATATTTAGTGACACAGACCTGGAAAAAACAAACGTGAAAATGTAAATTATCAAATTGTTGACAGCAAAACATTCAAATAATACCATTACTCCTTATTACGCTTGATCCTGAACAATACAGCAACAGGGTGCTTCTCATATCAATTGCATATCTGGACTAATAGTCAAGTTGTAAGGAATGTTTTCCAGCCAGCATCTGATCAACTAAATTAATCATTCACACATACCTGTGCTTCCTTGACCATTGACTGTCGGCGCAAGCTGACTAGGAGGAGCCGCACTGTACCCAGAGGTGCTGTATTGATGCAGGGGTGCACTCATCTGGGTGGGCATGACTCCATGTGTGGAGGTGCTCTGGGAGGAACTCAGGGTGCCGTATTGGCTACTTCCTGGTGCAGAAGGGTACGAAACAATTGGGTAGACTGGAGCTCCAGGGGCGCCAGCTGGTGCAGGCACCAAACTGGGCTGCTGCTGCTGCTGTTGTTGAGAGTGCTGTGCTGGGGGAGGGTGGTATGTCTGCTGTCCATAGTAGGATCCTGGAGTGGCATACGGTGTGTGCTGCTGCTGCTGGAATGGCTGTTGGTTGTAGTGGGCATTTGATGGCGGTGGTGCTGAAGAAGGGAGGGTGGCATATGGCTGAGAAGGAGGAGCAGAGTTTGAGGGAGCACTGTATGGGGAGGGTGCTACATGATGCTGAGAGAGGTGCTGCTGCTGCTGCTGTTGCTGATGGTTGCTCTGGTAGTAGTTAGCACTGTGGGCACTGTTCGTGATAGGTGCTTTGTTGGGAACAGGAGTGGAGTGGGCAGGGATGGTGGGGTAGCTCTGTTGCTGAGGTGGGGCTCCATAGCAGCCTGTAGCTGGATGCATGGACTGGTATGTCTGTACTGGACCTGAAAAGAGGGAAGGGGTGGTCAAGTGCATCCACAACTACTTTAAAAAAATAAATTGTGCTTCCATAACAGCTCCCAAATAAAGCATTGAACACAGGTTATCAGTAGCTGCGAACAACAAGCTTCATCAGCAGCTGTTACTACTACAGCAGTGAGGGTTAATACCCGGTTAGCATCCCTGACAGCACAGCCACAGCAAAATAATACATTATTTCAGCCTAGATTCAATCAACTGGTTGATTATCAGAGGTTAAAAATAATGTGGAATTTATGAAGTAGTGGTGCGAAATCTGTCACACTGCTTTTTATCTTGCTCACACTTATTATAGCCATCGTTATAAGTTAGCATTAGCAACATTTTTCATCCACAAGAATATAGTTATGAAATCATGTCCTAAATTTATTGGCTTCATGAATTAATTCAAATTGTACTTAAAATCTCTAAAAATTCCAACAATAACAAAGGCACAAAAATGATATATCTTGAAAAAATTTCCCACTGAAATGAACAGTTAAAGCGAATTCGAATCCCCCTTATTGAAACATTTAGACTGTTTTATATGCATTTTATTTTTATCTACTAATTTTTGTATTTATTTTAATTTTTTTCAACTGCTCTGAATTTACAATATTGATGTTATTATAATAACTTTAACTGTTGATTGATGTTCACCTAGCATTCTCTCTGCACTTATGCAAGGTATGTACTGTGAAAAACGTGCCAGAAATGTTTATTTTTGTAATTTTCAATGAAGCATTGAAAAAAAAAAGTTAGCATTATAAGCTAGTGCTAATCGTTAGCCATCTCTTCTGGTGCTTCAATAGTTAGGTTAGCTTTTATATTAGCAGCTAACTAGCATTAGCTAAAGCCGTCAGTTTATGTCGAGTTTACGCGTTTATGTATAAATCAATGTTTCCTTTTACGATTAATACCAGAGATTAGGTGTAAAAAATTAAACATTCAGCGCCTGACACAAACCATCTAACATCCCAGCGGGTTAGCATGCTAACGCTAGCGAGCCGGCTAATCGCATCATCCGGCCTGTTACCGCTAGCATGCTAACGCTAGCGAGCCGGCTAATGGAACCATCCGGCCTGTTACCGTTGTGGTAGCGGGGCGCCGCTCCGCCGTTCGACGCTGAGCTCTGGCTGTAGCTGACGGAGCTGTTCAGGTTGGTGAAACCCGGCGCAGACATCGCTCGGTCCTCCCGTCCTTTAAGCCCACAGATACACGGGTGGGTAAATACACATGAGCGGCACTGTCCCTGAAGCCTGGGTGTTCTCCCCCCTTCAGAAAATGCGGCAGAGAGGTCGCTGCTGGTCGGTGAAGACCCGGGCAGCCTGGCCAGGTCCGCTCGGCTCGGCTCGGCTGGGAGCTGAAGCTTCCAGTCTGGATGTTGAGGGTCTTAACCGACTCCCGGCTGCTGTGGTCCTCCCACTCCCTCTGCTGGACTTTCTATATATGTGTGTTTAATATTTATCAATTGCATTATTATATTGAAAAAATACTTTATCTATAATTAAACATAACTATATCGTCACCCTGTTAAAATAATCGCCTAACTCATTTTTTCAAGTTTTGCAGGGAAACACAAAACACTTCACCAAAAGTGTAACATGACATTTATTGATCATTTCACTCAAAAAGGATGTAACAAATGATGACTATTGGCATAGTAATAACACTGTGTGTAAATTATGTAACTTAAGAGAAATAAATGACTTAGGCAATTTTTTGAACATGCCTTTGTGACTTAAGCAAGATATGGTAACACTTTATTTTGAAGGTGTCTACATAAGAGTCGCACAAGCCTGTCATACATGACAAGTGTCATGGGCATTAATGTAACTTCAAGGTGTCATTAATGTTCATGACACATCCCATGTCATGTTTATGACATGCTCATGTCACTCTTTTGTAGACATCTTAGAGTAAAGTGTTACCAATATTAGTGTCAACAATAAAACACTGATAAACTAAACTGATAACTGAACAATCTCCCTCTAGTTCTTCTTTACTGGGTTCTTATCTGATGCCCTTGAATGTGGCAAATTATCAAAGTGATGATCTTTAAGGGGTAAAATCACATGATCTGATCAACTGAGGATGTAGGCAATTTTACCATAGGTGGCCGGCGTCATGAGGAGATGATTTAGGCAAAAAAAAAAACAATATTGACAAAAAATGATTTAGGTGATTATTTTAACAGTGTGACGATATTGAAAAAATACTTAATCTGAGAGTACATCAAATTCTAGAGTCTGTGTTTTCAACAAAAATAACTGTTTGTTTCAATTTGTGATATTTGGTGGATCTAGAGGAACTGGAGTGGAGGAATAAAGATAAATATTTACTAAAAATATTACTGGTGGCCTGTAAGAAATCAATAACGAAGAAATGTCTGAAGAAGGAGGCACCTAGTGCAGATGAATGGATTGATATTGTGTACAGCATTTTTTGAAATGGAAAGAATTACTTTCAATTTAAGAACACAAAAAGAGGTATTTATTGAAAATTGGCAAAAATGGATTACATATGTCTCTACCAAATAAGACCGGACTTCAGCTAATGTCAGTTTGGACTATCAGAATACTTTCATTTCTTTGTACCTTGATGTAAAACAGCAGTAAAATTATGTTTAAATCCCTTAGGCTTCGACCTGCTTAATTAAGAGCTAACAGTACACCTATTATTACACGAGAACTGCATTTATATGGTTTCAAATTGATATGTGTTTTTACTCATGTCTGCAGAGGTGAATTCTTTACACACAGATGTGATGCTGCTTGTGGTTTTTAAAGTGTTTAAAAGACACCTGCAGGCTCAGTAACCTGTTCTGACCAGAGATAACATGGTTTTAGAGCACAAGACAATTATGTGATAAACTGTGTTTTTGGTCTATCTGTATTTCCATTTTTTATGCAGCATAACTTCAAATTACTTACATTTAAAATGGTCTGAGATACTATGCCAATTTTGGGAAAATAAAACAGGTAACATGTAATTCATATAAATAATTGCAAAAGCACAAATAAAAAAAAAAAGAAGAAGATAAAAAACAGACACACGCACGCACGCACGCACACACACTCAGAAAATAAGCTCACGTCTCTTGGAGCTGAGCTTTCATTAGTGAGTTTTTCCAGTTTCACAAAATACATGTAATAAAAGTCACAGATATATTCTATCATTCTCTCAATAAAAGATGAATAAACTGATTTATTATCTAATGTAGACCTGTCCAGGGTGTACCCCGCCTCTTGCCCAATTTTAGCTGGAATCAGCTCCAGTCCCCCGCGACCAGAATGCGGATAAGCAGTAAAGGATAATGAATGAATGAATCAATCAATCAATCAATCCATCATCTAATATGTGATTCATGGATGACTGTATTCCCAATAAAACTAGTTAGAAACAGTTAATCTGACTTAATTCCCAACATTCATATAAAACATAATCATTACTTTAAAATACATTCGGCATCTTCCACATATTCTAGTTATTCATTTTGATACGTATCCCTCAGCAGGCAGTATTTCTTCATCGCTTCACATCCTGAGGGATTCTGGGACGTCCATCAGTGCACTCGCACTCCTCTTTGTGATGTGAAGCAGCGGGGGATGCCTCACTCTGAGTCTGTCCTTTGGTTTGGCAGGTGGGGCAGCAGGCGGTGTGTCCGTCCTGTCTGCAGCCGAGACAGGACAGAACCAGCTGACAGCAGAACCTGGTGGAGCAGAGCTCGTACTGGTCCCAGGGAGAGCCGCAGTACCTGCAGTCTGACCACAGACACAGAATTAATTATTGGTTTACGTTTTCTGATACTGTTGGCAATTTTTTTATATTTTGTTTTATGCTGGTAATGGCCTTTGTGCACAAACTGACCAGAGATGATGTCATTGTTGGAGGAGATGGCGTAGCGTTCATCAAACACAAAAAGTTTCCCTCGATAGAAACCTTCTGGGAATTGCTCCAGATACTTGTGGATTCCACCTTTCAGCTGGTAAACCTCTTTACACACATCCTACAGACAGGGCAGTAATCAAGAATTTACTATGTAGCCTGCATACATTGAAAGTAATCTTAATAATCTTTTGTGCTGAAAATTTGAATTTGAAGCCCCCTCCTAAGCATTAAGGTTTGCTTACAGGACATTGTGCAACCAAAACCATCCCATATTTTAATGTAAATTGGATGGACAGTCGATATCATCAGACGATATTGGCCTTTAACATCAATATTTTGATTTATTCTTTATTTAAATGTAAATGGTTCTAATTGTAAATGGTTCTAAATGTAAACTTATTTATTTATTGTGAAATACTGCGAAGTAGAATACAGTGTTGTGAAGTTTGGTCACTCAAAGATTTTAGGATGCATAATTGCATTAAGCATTTGCTTTAAATAACAGTTACTACGAGGACACAAGCAGACAACAACTAATCAGCTCCCTCTAGTGGAAAATGTGAGTTACTGCACGACAACACAGTTCCATAATCTGCTTCAATAAAGAGTCCAAATAGCATTCTTTAGTTCACATGGAACACAGGTCATCTTACTTTGGAGCGGAGGTATGCAGAGCCGCGCTCACAGCGGATCCCTCCTGTGCAGTACATCAACACCTTCTTGTCTCTGAACAGTTCGAGGTTCTGGTCAACGTAGTCCGGAAAGTAGCTGAATTTACGGATGCTTGGGGCCAGACACTGAGTGAACTGGCCCTGGAATAATAAAATAATCAGAATGACAGTCATTAAAACCTAGCTTTAGTCCTGTTTGATTCTGTTGAAATTGTCTTTTTCCACCCATTGTTAATGATACAAGATCAACAGTATTTCTTTAATAATGCATCTGGTGTAAATACGGCAGAAATGGTGTAAATTAAACAAAGATTTTACAGATTTTAAATCGACGTAGCATGTGGAACTTGTGTAAGCCAATGTTTTAGGAGGAAAATTGATTTATTACTTACAATTCTGCTCTCATAAAAATTGCGGCAGTCCAGCAGAATGGTGTCATTGCACACGTCCCCTTTAGCCAACAGAGTCTCCACTTCTTTATGAAAGTCCTCCGGCTCCAAATGAACTCCTGAGTGGTCGGACACACACCAACAACAAAATCAAAACTTCTTACAGAAAACTACACAGAATCAGCTTTATATAGCCGTAAAAAGAAAAAAAAACTTTTATTGTGGTATTAAGAGCAAAAGCACTAGTATTGTTAGACAATACCTGCCAGTTGGTAGGAAACAGCATCAGGATCCATTCCCATTGGGACAATTTCCTTATAGACCCCGACCCTTAGGTCTCTAAAACAGTCTGTGCCCCCATCACTTGTCTGAACACACACACACACACAAACAATTTGTATGAATAATCTAAATCTGAGTAATGATAAGTAACCGGTGACTTATCAAATAAAACCTCAAAATACATTTTAATTATTGAAATTATTAAAAGGAAAAGCAGTAAATCTTGAAATCTGAGACACTGGAAACATGAAATGTTTTTGCATAAAATAAATAACTAAAGTTGCCTATTCATTTTCAGAATTACTAGGTAATGCATGTTTAATAAACAAAGGCATATCTTCATATTCTACAACATGCAAAGTGAGTTTTTTTTAAAAATCCAAGCCTGACCTTAAAATCCTCCTTATCCATGTTGAAGAGAGGGTGTGAACACATTGCGTTGATGTAAACATCAGTGGCTGTGTTGGTGCCACCGACTGTTCCATTGATGCCTTCAGTCCCCACTCTCACCTGAAAAACAAGATTATTATATATTTTTACATAAACAACATGTTTGTTCCTTTTTTACAATTATAGAAACATGTTTCATTATCTTGTTCCCAATGTAAACATTATGCAGTATCTCAGTTGGATACAGAATACAAGGTTCATACACTTTAGCAGTGGTCAATTTCAAGCATTTTTCAAGGACTTTCAAGGTAAATTTTCAAGCTTTTCCAGTATCATCCACCTGTTGTAAATTGCATGTTTTAGATGAGTACTTACATACTGAAAGGGGGAGATTTCACTGAACCATACCAACAGTGATGGTATTACACTTTTAGGAGAAACGGTATTCATTTCAAATAGGCTACTCATTCTTTTTACATTGAACATGTGATTATCTATAGTCTGTAGATGGATATAGTCAGATTGCAAGAGAAATACAGTAAGAATTTCAAGCATTTACAAGCACTTTATCCAAAATCCAAGCACTTTTTAAACCTTGAAAATATGTTTAAATTCAAGCATTTTCAAGGATTTCAAGCACCCGTACGAACCCTGAGAATGAGAGAATTCATTCACCTTTCCAGTCAAATGGAGCTTCTCACACAAAGCTTTCTGCCAGGCACAGATGACATGTGGATCCTCAACCTGACAGTAGCGATAATACAGTAGAACCTTACCGGGACCCCTGAAAAGAACAATTACAATGAAATGATCAATATCTTATGAATGACATATTTTGACTTTAAAACAGACAACTGAACCCAGACAGGAGAATCTAAATGCGATCGGTACCGTTGAAGTTGTTCCTCAGAGATGTGACTAGTTTCAGGTATCCATGCAGAAATGTCCACCGGCTCGGCCTCACACTCATTCGTCTGCCGTGTTTCAGGTTCTTCCTCCAGCTGGCTTAACAAACGCTCATATGTGGCACATGTGATCTGCTGTATTTCAGTATCATGAGTGTGTGCCACATGTTTGTGAACAGCAGAGTGTTCCTTGAAGGTCTGGCCACAGCAGCACCACAATGTGCTCCCTCCCTCCTGACTGTCTTTATGCTTGGACGCCACAAAGGCAGCAAATGACTGTAAAGGAGAAGAAGAATAAAAGCATTATTATTATTATTATTATTATTATTTTTATTATTATTAATAATAATAATAATAATAATGCTTTTTTTCTTCTTCTAATAATAATAATAATAATAATAATGATGGTGATAATCATAATAAATGTCTCTTTCAAGATATCATGACCCAGTAAGTAAAGATAACCCAGGAAGGTCTATAGATTATCATGAGTGAGCAGGTCATGATTACTAATCTAGATTGAGTTCTGCATAATTTAGAAAAATATATGTTATTTTGACAGAAAATTGTGTTGCATACCTCAACATGCTTTTGCAAGAATACATCATAGGTTTAAATAGGTTTTAAATATTGATTGTCCTTGTCAAAGTAACTAAAAGTCTCCTGATAACTTAAAAAATATATGCAATGTCAAATTTTAAATAACATATTTTCAATAGGACAGTAAAAATCCTATAAGAACATAAGATTTTTTCTCATTAAGAGGATAGAAAGTTTCCTATGATTTTAAGAAATGTGTAGGAATCATGAAGGATGTTTTTGGAACAAAATGGGGAAAACAGGTTTAAAATAGGACTGTTAAAAATAATTGTATTATTATTAATAATTATTTCTAGATTTAATAATCTTAATTCCAGAAATCTTGTCAAGTGAAAGTATATGTCCATGCAGCAATTTGAGCATGAAATATGTTAAACAACTGCAGTTTCATCATATCTGGTTAAGTACACGGTCCTATATTTGGCCCTGTGGTATGTGGTGTCGATGAAAAAATTGTGGCCCCCCTCCAGCATTTAAATTGCCCACCCCTGAGTTAGATGATGATCGTAGAGCGTTTCTGTTGTTACTCACCTTCCTCCTGCATAAACTGTAGCACCTTCTTTGAGAGGCAGAAAGTTGTCGCTCTTGTTTCAGTCCATTACATGTAGAGGTGTCAAGTTCCAAGTCCATAAACTCTGAGCAAGCTGTATTTTCCGCTGCCATGATTTTAAGATCTTCTCAAAAATATTATCAACTTAGTTAGCTAGAAAACAGTCTTTATCTAAGTTATAAGAAGCTACTTTCGCTTTGTAGTATGAACATGGAGGGGTAGTGCATCGCCAGGATACTCACTGTTTACCTAATCTTAATAAATATCAAATCAATCGTTTAACGTTAAAACACGAGAATGTATACATTTTATCCAACTGTCACCAAACGTGCATTCTTCTTCTTCTTTGGTGTTTATTGGCAGTTGGCATCCTTTTCGTTGCATCTACCGCCATCTGCTGGACAAAGCTGGACAACTTCTTTCACACTTTCCTTCTGTTATATTTTTTAATTAGTCCTGTTGTGGCAAGGAATCTCAAAAGGATTTTCCTCCCTTCTCTAGATTTCCCACCTTCTATTATATTTTTGAAATTTTCTCCTCTTATACCTGCCTTCTGCATCTTTACCCCCATCCTTTGAAAAGGGAGAGGCCTTTTATACTACTCGCTGTTACCACATGTTCTACTGTCTCCCTCTCCCTCACACTGACCAGTTGCATGTTTTCCTATTATATTAAGGGTGTTATTTAACCTACTGTGCCCTATTCTTAGTCTACTTATAATTACTTGTTCTGTTCTACTATCACCATAACACCCTGCCTCCCCTAATACACTTTTCACTTTGTATAAATTACTCCCTTTTATCTCCCTCTTCCAATGATGTATCCACTGATTGATTATTTATTTCCAGATTAGACTCTTCCCCTCTGCTTTTGATATTTTAACTTTAATTTCCACCTCCTAATTTTTTACTGCTTCCTTAGCCATTCTGTCTACTTTTTCATTTCCTATTAATCTTTGGTGAGCTGGAACCCGCATGAACACTACACAAAACGTGCATTTGAAACATAGACTGTATATAAATAAGATAAATAGTTGAAAACATAGACATATGTCTATGGTTGAAAAGCCCACAGAGAACACCGGACGAAAAAGACCGGTACACCTTCCGGTTGCCCCGGATGCGCATCTCTTGAATCAGACCGCTATTATTTTATAGCGGCCAGGCTGAATGATCTAGAAGCTTGTTCTGCCGACTTATTATTTCACATTCATTTATCTCGTCGAATTACCCGACATTTATAACCAAGCGGATTGAAAAATGTCCAGAAGACGACACAGCGACAGCGAGAATGACGGTTAGTGGACGCTAACTATGTTACATGTGTACAGCTAAATTCAGACGTTAGGCTAACGAGTGGTGGGCTAGCTAATGTTAGCGTCTTTTTGGTAACGTTAATCTTTTACTCGATGCTAATTGATGCATTATTTGAAGAGGCCAGCTTGAAGTCTTGTCATCGTACAAAATATATAAAAAAACAGTTCATGTTTAGTTTGATATCGGAGATGATTGAGCAAACTGTCTTACTAACGCTAGCAGAATAATGAACCGGTACGCGTTTAGTGCTAGCTGCAGGGTTAGCCTCTGTTAACCAGTGTGCTGAACATGGGGGCGGCAACCAAGTCTTTGAAATATATAAATATCGTCACCCTGTTAAAATATCGCCTAACTCATTTTTTCAAGTTTTGCAGGAAACACAAAAAACTTCACCAAAAGTGTAACATATGACTTTCATGATTTCACTCAAAAAGGATGTAACAATGGATGGCTATTGGCATAGTAATAACACTGTGTGTAAATTGTGTAACTTAAGATGAATAAATGACTTAGGCAATTTTTTGAACATGCCTTTGTGACTTAAGCAAGATATGGTAACACTTTATTTTGAAGGTGTCTACATAAGAGTCACAAGCCTGTCAGAAACATGACATGACAAGTATCATGAGCATTAATGTTACTTCAAAGTGTCATTAATGTTCATGACACATCCCATGTCATGTTTATGACACGCTTATATCACTCTTATGTAGACACCTTCAAAATAAAGTGTTACCATAACTTGCTTAAGTCACAAAGGCATGTTCAAAAAATTGCCTAAGTCACATTTTATTTTGACTTCGGCATAATAAATCCACTTAAGTCACAAACTTGACATAGGCCATTATCTTAAAGGGGTAAAATCACATGATCTGATCAACTGAGGATGTAGGTTTTACCATAGGTGTAGCTGGCGTCATGAGGAGATGATTTAGACCAAAAAAAAACCCTATTTTGACAAAAAAATGACTTGGGTGATTAAGTCATGTTCACTTAGAAAAAATTAGATGTACTGTAAGAGGGACCACCAGAAAATGATATGTCATTTGGCAGCCATCTATCTTTGTTGAAAGCATGGCAGCTACTAACATTTCTATGTAACCCAAATGTATATATGTATCTTTTTTTCCTTTTCTCTCTCCGTTGTGATTTCCTTTTTTATTTACCTAGTTTGTGTATGTGTCGGTGTCTGGATGTATTGAAATCTGCTTGGTGTTCAGTACTTGTGAGTGGGGGGCATTAGGAGGTTTGTTTGATTGGACAGGAACTAGACTTGATTGCCTCACGTGTGAATTGTATTTACTTTGTTTGTTATATTTGAAAAAAATTAAAAATAAAAAAAGACCTTGATCAAAAAAAAAAGTGTTTACTTTGAGAATCCAGTTAACTTACTTTGATATAAGCAGACTCCATGGACTGCTGCTGCATTACATATTCATATCCTGTATTTGAACAGGTAAAAGTCTCACTGAGATTAAGATTTCTTTTTCAAGAGTTACCCGGGGCCTGTTCATTGAAGCAAATTAACCGGATAATTTACTGTTATTTCGAGAAGACTAACTAATAATCAGCTTCTTCGCCTTCAAAAGTCAAGACCCAGCTATTTTTTCAGCATTGGTTGACATAGTACCTGAGCTTGAACTGTGTTGAATTTGCTTTGTGCAACTGAATAAACTGAAAACGAGCTGGACTGATCGAAGAAGGATCAGACTCGGCATAAACATCATAACAACAATAAACACAAACAGCAGGTAACGGGTTGCTGTGGCTCAGTTGTTAGAGCAATTACTTATTAATCGGAAGGTCGGTGGTTCGATCCCTGACCACGGTAGCCTACATGTCGAAGTATCCTTGGGCAAGATACTGAGCCCCAAATGGCCCAGCGATGTGTATGAATGAATTCCCAAGGGTGGCAGGTGGCACCGTTGTAGGGTAGCGCTTTGGGGGAAAAAAAGCGCTATTTCAGTGCAGTCCAATACAAACAGACAAAAACAATGTTCACACATTACAAATGTGTGAGCACCATATCCAGTTAAAATGCCATAAAAAAGAAATCAATTACCATCCATAAATGGGTACAATTTTTTTTTCCTAACAATGTAAGTGATACATTTTGCACCTGGCCAAGAGTACTATTTTCTCAATTCTTTCAAATTTACTTTTTTTAACTTTTACTTTTACTCTCCCATAGTAATCAGCTCCGGCAGTTTAAGGGCCCTCTATATATATTAACTTGGGAAGAAGGAAAGTGCATGAAGAGCTTTTTGCCTAGTTCTGTTGTAACCTCGGGTACTATCATTCCTACAGTATGTTGTGATAACATAGGTTATACTGATAATACTGAAGAGTCAGTTGTGAATCAGAAAAAAAACTGTTTATGTCCCAGTAAAATCACTTTAACTGGTGTCATAGTACCCTGTGAATAATGATATGTATCTAACTTAATGGCATTATTACTACACTGGCTTTCTCTGCTAATCAATTTAAAGGAGCACACCATCAATTTAGTATTAAGTAGACCTACAAGCGACAGATTAAAAATGCAATAGCAGCTGAGAGTCCTTCAGACTTTTTGTCACTGGTATGGGCCAAGCTTGGAAAACACAGATTCAAACATTTCCCAAAATGCAATTTAATAGTATCTTCAATTTAATTACATAGTGTTAATGGATAACGCTCCTGACCTATTGTGTCTCCTGTTCATATCTAAATTTGGTGTGTGTCCTTGTACACAGAGCCTAGTAAAATCTGTTTAGAAATGAGCCGCATACTGACACACATTTTTGTTTTTGGATGTATTTTTCCATCAAAGCTGCCCTTGAGTTATTCTCTCAGCTGATGTTTCTCATTTCACTCATGTGATGATTTTGTTGCTCCTTTACCCTTCCAGGAGGTCAGTCACACAAAAGGAGGAGAACGTCGGAGCCCATTGAAATCGAAGACCGCCTGGAGTCATTGATATGTCGTGTGGGGGAGAAGGTAAAGAGTTGACTCTGGCAATGTATTTCTCGCTTTATCTATCGAGTCTTGCATCAATAGTGTTGTGCTTTGTCCCAGTCTGATCCAAATAGAGCACTTCTTCATTTTTTGACAGTGCAATTCAATACACTGTAGTACAACAAAAACAAACAAAATTGCGTAAACTCTCTTTCCAGAGTACATCGTCTCTGGAGAGCAACTTGGAGGGCCTTGCAGGCGTTTTGGAGGCTGACCTTCCAAACTACAAAAACAAAATCCTGCGCATTTTATGTGCTGTGTAAGTTCATACCACTTCTCACTCTCTCACTGTTGAAATACTCACTGTTTGCGTGGTCGTTTTTTCACTAAGCTGCCTTCGCTTTCCAGCGCTCGCCTCCTACCTGAGAAGCTGACTGTGTATACAACTTTAGTCGGCCTCCTGAATGCCAGGAACTACAACTTTGGGGGCGAGTTTGTGGAGGCCATGATCAGACAACTCAAGGAGACACTGAAGAACAACTTGTACAATGAAGCTGTTTACTTGGTAAGCTGACATTTTGTAAGCACATGAAATGAGGCAAACACTTTTTTCTTTTTTGTGTTTTAACACCCTGTTTTCTTTTGATAGGTGCGATTTCTGTCTGACTTGGTCAACTGCCACGTGATTGCTGCTCCTTCAATGGTGGCCATGTTCGAAAACTTTGTCAGTGTTACTCAAGAGGAAGATGTACCACAGGTAGGTGTGACATTTTTTAAATTTAATTTAAATATTTAGAACGTAATGTTATGTTCAGTAGGGTTTGGCTGCATTTCTGGCTATTAATGTGGCTGAATTAAGAAGTATGTGGTTTTCTAAGTGGACCAGTTTGTCTCCTCAGGTTCGGTCGGACTGGTTTGTGTATGTGGTGCTGTCCTGTCTGCCCTGGGTCGGTAAGGAGCTTTACGAGAAGAAAGACGTCGAAATGGACCGACTTCTCAGTCAGGTCGAAGGCTACCTCAAGTAAGATGTCTGCCTTGTTATGTCACTCCGTTGCTTCAGCTCCGGTCTCTTAGATATTTGTATTTTTGCTAACATTCTTGTTTTTTGTTTAAGTCTCTAATCAACCCTTTCAATGGGTCATTCAGCTCTTTCTTAACACTTCTTTATACTTTTTAGGAGGCGAGTAAAGACGCACGTCCCCATGCTGCAGGTGTGGACAGCAGAGAAGCCCCATCCACAAGAGGAGGTGAGAGACAGAAGAAAGAGCTATGTTTCTCCTTTTTATTGTTTATAGAAGAAATACAGTGAATCATTTTCATGACGTTGTTGAAGTATAGATCACTTCAGTTTCAGTCACTATCTCCATAAGCTGTGTTCTTATTATAAAATAAAATGTAAACACTGGCATGATCTCGTAGAAATATTGAGTCTCTTCGGAAAGATTGTGTTTGTAGATCTCTGTTCTAACCTGAATGGCCTGTTAAAATGTCCCCCCCATCTACCTGTCCTTCCCGCAGTACCTGGACTGCCTTTGGGCCCAGATTCAGAAGCTTAAGAAAGACCGCTGGCAGGAGCGTCACATCCTTCGTCCATACATCGCCTTTGACAGCGTGCTGTGTGAGGCTCTGCAGCACAACCTGCCCCCCTTCACCCCGCCGGGCCACATGCCTGACGCCGAGTACCCCATGCCCCGGGTCGTCTTCCGTATGTTCGACTACACCGATGCCCCAGAGGTGAGTTACCTTATCTCCTAATCTCCCTTAATTGCTGTTGTGCAGCGTCTACAAACTTCTGTCCTCTTTATCCTCAGGGTCCCGTTATGCCCGGCAGCCATTCTGTGGAGAGATTTGTCATTGAAGAAAACCTGCACTGTATCATTAAGACTCACTGGAAAGAGAGGAAAACATGGTGGGTGACACACTTCATCACATTTCAGTTCTATCAAGTCTGTACATGCAACTGACTCAAATGTTGTATCACTTCTGATTCGTCTTTTTTACGTTTCAGTGCTGCCCAGTTACTCAGCTATCCAGGGAAAAATAAGATCCCACTCAACTATCACATCGTGGAGGTACACAGTTTTTACAAACGCCGTGCTGAGCCATTAGAGAAAGATTAAAAAGGCTGTTATAAAATATTTATCTGTTTTTCTTTTTTTGTTCAAGGTGATCTTTGGAGAACTGTTCCAGCTGCCGAGTCCGCCTCACATCGACGTCATGTACACCACGCTGCTCATTGAACTGTGCAAACTGCAGCCGGGATCGTTGCCACAAGTTGTATCCTTGATTTTTGGGCTCATCACCACTTAAGTTTAAACAATTTCATGTCATTTAGAATTATCTTTAAAACTTGATTTTGAGGATTGATGTGTGATGTTTGACTTAAGTTTCTCAAACTGTTGCAGAAAAAAAAAAGCTTTAAGACCCTGCATGACCCATCCCATTATAAAGAGCCAGAAACAGTAATTATAATGACATTAAAGATGTTATAATTCTGAGTTTTAAAGTGCTCAAGGTATGAAACAAAAAACCAAAACAAATATTTCTCCACTTTAAAAGAGACCTTTCCTTAACGCCTGTCTGTTAGTTGGCCCAAGCCACAGAGATGCTGTACATGAGACTGGACACCATGAACACCAGCTGCATAGACAGGTCATTTAACTGCACATTTACAGTTACTGGTTGAGTGGAACAAGTAGTTCCTGTCTGTGATTTAACACTGTCTTCCCGTCTCTTCCCATTTCCTTTTTATTTCCAGACTAATCAACTGGTTTTCTCATCACTTGAGCAACTTTCAGTTTCGATGGAGCTGGGATGACTGGTGAGTCATCATAGAGTGCTTTTATAGCAGCTATTTATTGTTTATAATGGACCTAAAAAGGCACAGCTGACATTATTGTATGTCTTTTTTTTTTAAGGTCTGACTGCTTGGCTGTGGATATGGATAAACCCAAGCCCAAGTTTGTCAAAGAGGTTCTGGAGAAGTCTATGAGGTATTTCAGCATTATGCACATGTTTTCTACAAACATTAAAGGCTTTATGATGTGATTTTCTCTCTTTCTCATAATTGTAAAGGAAATTTACAAGCAATATTTACTGCAGTTAGTGGAGATTTAAGGCATTTATCCCTAAATAAGTTGAATGTTACTCAAGTTTTTACACTATTTGTCCTGTTTTCTTTGATCCTTCAATCAAAAAACTGTTTCCTTCTTTCCCTGCAGACTTTCATACCATCAGCGAATAGTGGACATTGTCCCTCCAACCTTCTCAGCACTCATCCCAGCTGAACCCATCTTTGTTTACAAATATGACGAAGAGGGTGGCTGTAAGAAAACATATTTTTACTTAACAGTAGTAAAATTTATTAAACAGTCAACAGGAAGAATTTATAAAACACCATTTAAATTATTTATTTTCCTCTGTCGGACTGAAATGGTTCCACAGATCTCTCTGTAATTTAGACATGAATACCAAACAAAGTGTCCCTCCTGCCTCACAGCTTCGTTACCGGGTTACCCAGCATCCATCAACGTCTCCAACGCCATCAAGAACCGAGCGACCAACGAAGAGATCCTGACCATCCTCAAAGAAGTGCCCAACCCCAACCAAGAAGATGATGATGGTAAGTTTCTATATTCTAAGTAGTGTTTTTTTCTCTTCTTCTGTGCGCTCTGCAAAAAAAGCCTGAGCAATCCGTCTCTTCCTCTCCCTCCAGATGAGAGCGAGAGCTTCAACCCTCTGAAGATCGACGTGTTCCTGCAGACTCTTCTCCATCTGGCAGCCAAATCCTTCAGCCACTCTTTCAGTGCCCTCGGCAAGTAAGTGGAGCCGCCATGAACTAAAACTAAACCCAATTCACATTGTCCTCATACCTTTTTATTTTACTAGTTTATAATTTTGTATATAATAATAATAATAATATAAAAACGGCTGAAAAAATCTAAATAAACTTCAAACTCCACCTCAAACTTCAAAAACAGACAAATTTCAAGGATATTTTTCTAAAACTCTATTGTAAAAGTTGTAAGTTCCCCAACAGGATTCAGCAGTTATACACCAACTCTAAACACTAAAGTTTTGCATTGTTTGAATCCTGCTGGCCTCACTTGCACCTGATTCCTCCAGGTTCCATGAAATCTTGAAGGTCCTGACAGAAAGTGACGAGGGGAAGCTGCACATCCTCAAGGTGGTTTATGAAGTGTGGAGGAATCATCCGCAGGTACCAACAAACAAACAAAAACAAACCCTTCAGTAAGATACATAAAAACATAAAAAAAACTTCAGTGATGGAGAGTTACAGTGTTGATGTCTATTTAGGAGGATGTGCATCTTAAATGTAGTGTCTTTGCTGCCTTGTAGATGGTCGCAGTGTTGGTGGACAAAATGATTCGGACACAGATCGTGGACTGTGCTGCTGTGGCCAACTGGCTCTTCTCTCAGGATATGGCTCACCAGTTCACCAGGTAAAAACACATTTAAGCCTTTTTCCATGCAGCCAGGACATAAAAGCTGATTCTTTTTTTGTCGTGCTGCATCTGGAATGAAATGTTTTCTCTGCATGTCTTTGTTAAATGAAACTGTCTTATCCTCATGTAGACTTTTTGTCTGGGAGATTCTGCACTCGACCATCAGAAAGATGGACAAACACGTCCAGAAGATCCAGCAGGAGCTGGAGGAGGCCAAGGACAAACTGGAGAAACAGCAGCATAAGAGGGTAAGTTCGTCCGTCGTGGCCATGTCAGTCACTTTTACATGAATGATTGAAAATGAACGTTGGGATGATTTTGTAGGTAAAGTTTAAGGTATTAATGTTTGTGTATACTGACAGAGGGACAGCGGGGACGACGAGGACATGGACAAGAACAGCGAGGATGAGGAGGGTCAGTTGGAGGAACAGATCGAGAGGCTACAGGAGAAAGTGGAGTCGGCTCAGAGCGAACAGAAGAACCTCTTCCTCGTCATCTTCCAGGTACTGAGCGCTGTCATGCATTCTAGATCTAAGACTTCTGGATTTTATATGCTTTTCGCTCTGTTTCACCTTCACCTGAAACACTGATGTCCCTCAACTGTTACTAAAGCCCGCTTGAATATTGCAACTTCAACTCATCCAGTAAACACATGGTGGTTTTAAGCAAATGCTCAGAAAGTGAATGGAAATGCACTTGAATTTGCTCTCTTTTGCTGATTTTGTAGAAATTTGACAAATATTTGTGCTAACTTTGGATGGAAATCTGACTTTAGAGAAGAGAAGAAAGCCATTTGAGTCTAACTTTATAGTTTGTTAATACCATGAAAACATTTGAACCCGGTTGACCGATATTATCAATACAGCTGTGTATGCTGTCTGATATGTGCTATCAAGAAAACAGTATTATAATACACAAAATGTTGCTTGGTGTGATTTTTTTTTTCTTTAAATAGTCAGCAATTGACTGAAACTGAACAGTGATGATGTTTTTTTAGCTATTTATTTTCTTCCTATTTATTCTTTATCTTCTTCTATTTGACTGACAATGCAATACATTGTTTTCATAATGTATAATGTTTTTTTAATATTACTTAATATTGTATTTGAGAAAGTAGCTCTCTGGGTACATTTACAGAATGGTTAAAAACCAGTGCACAATCCACATAGAGAAGGTCTATTTTCATTCCAGCTGAAAACATTACTCTATCAGCCACTATATTGATTATCAATGCATTTTCCCCCTCTAATACCAGCATTGTCATCGATCAGGGCTCTAGAAGACATTATTACACATACAGGCCCTGTTTTGTGCAGCTGTATCATTTGTTTGTGTGCACTTCTTTTTAAATGGCATCTCCCCTCCCGCAGCGCTTCATCATGCTGTTGACGGAGCATCTGGTTCGCTGTGAGACGGGCAGCGTGGACATCAGCACCCCCTGGTACAAGAACTGTATCGAGAGGCTGCAGCAGGTCTTTCTCATGGTAAAACTTTCTCACACACACACACACACACACACACACACACTCTCTCTCTACAATACAGGGTTCGTACCGGTGCTTGAAATCCTTGAAAATGCTTGAATTCTAATGTTGTATTTGCAAGGTTTAAAAAGTGCTTGGATTTTGGATAAAGTGCTTGTAAATGCTTGGAATTCTTACTGTATTTCTTTTGCAATCCGACTACATCCATCTATAGACTATAGATAATCACATGTTCAATGTAAAAAATAATGAGTAGCCTATCTGAAATGAAGACCATTCCTACTAAAAGTGTAAAACCATCGCTGTCGGTATGGTTAAGTGAAATCCCCCCTTTTAGTATGTAAGTACTCATCTAAAACATGCAATTTACAACAGGTGTAAGATACGGGAAAAGCTTGAAAATGGACCGTGAAAGTCCTTGAAAAATGCTTGAATTTGACCACTGTTAAAGTGTACGAACCCTGACAATAACACACTGTATTCTCTCAATGACATCATGCCTCTCTTCGTTCTGCAGCACCATGTGACGATCCAGCAGTACATGGGAACCCTGGAGAACCTTCTGTTCACCGCAGAGCTCGACCACCACATCCTGGCCGTGTACCAGCAGTTCTGTGCCCTGCAGCTCTGAGACACACACACACACACACACACACACACACACACTGACATGTAATTGGATGAAATGTGTGCTTGTGTTCACACAGTACCTGTGATAAACCAACACATTAGAAACTACCAGCTCTTGCATCAAGAATCTCATTACAGTTTTTTTTTTTAAATTTACTTCTGTTTTGTGTTTTGTGCCATTCGACATTTTAGTTTTGTGCAGCTGAGGTCGTCTTTCCAATTAGGAATATACACAAGAATTTGATAAATCCTCAGTCATTTATTTGCTGTAGTTTTTTTGCTTGTTTTTCAGTTGTTTTTATTTTGAAATCCTGCTCGTTTTCTTATGAATGGGTCTTTTTAAAACTGTCCGAGCTGTCTGAGCTGGAGACGTGATCATAGCAGACAAGGTTTCAGGTCAGCTCTGATGATTCTGAATCAAGAGAGCGCTCTACTTTTTTATATTTGTTTTATGTGGAATTGGGAAATTATTAAAATTCTCCAGAGTCTTTATCTGCCTGCTTGTCTGTGTCTTCTTATTTTCTAACATCTTCCCCTCTTGCTTTATCTTATTCTGATGGTGCAAATTATCTGAAAATAATAACATGGAGGAACCGAGATCATCCAAAAAGAAACTTGTTGTGTAAAAAGTGATAGTTTTCAAAATCATTTTTGGCATTGTGGTAAGAAAAAAAGTTGTAGGGGAATTTGTGCTGGTGGCAAAGGTTAATTTATAAAACACAAGCAAAATTCAGGTCAATGCTTTTGTTTTCAGAGAGTGAAATGAAGCTGCAAATACAAATTTATCAACATTTTTCAATTAGTCTGTAATAATCCCTTTATAATTTACAAAAGTTTAGTTTATCAGCCGAATATTAACATTTTTAAAGCTTTACCCAGGATATGTTTTGGTATTTTTAAACATTGTTTTTGTTAAACATTTGGGAGCTGAAACAATCAATCCTTCAATCAATTAGCTATCGGGATGATTTTACACCAACATGTTACACTACATATTTTTAAAAACCAAATGGGAAGATCCAACCCAATTTTTTGTTAATGTATAAAAATGTGGAAATTACATGTCCGTTTATAATCTGTAAACTGTCAATGTCCATCAAAAGTGTGGTCGCAGTTCAATGTAAATAACTCATTTTAAAAATATATTTTAAAAGTGATAGTATATTATTCTATTTTCAAACATATATATATATATATATATACCGTGTATATATATATATATATATATATGTATGCTTGTGTATATTTATGTATACATATGTTCTGAATATTCAAAATGATCTTCCTTCATATTGAAACTTGTTTTAAACCAGTGCAACAATGTCGTCATTCAATTAAGGATCATTTTTAATGATTGATTGGCTTTAACAGAGCCATCAAATGTTACATGTCAAACCTGTGTTTTCCCTTCAGTCTTTATGAAAGACCTTAAAGTTTTTTCTGTCTAGTTACTTGACTTCATCTCTGTTGTAAAGAATCAGAGTCAGGGAAAAGAGTGGATCCTTGAGGTAACATTTTATTGACATTTTAAGGCATTCAAGCATTAGAGCATTAGAGGAACTGTCATTATTGCAGTCTTGGCTCTCAGAAACAAACATGCATTTACAAGTGTGTTCAGGTGATGAAATCTAAAACATTGGAGGTAAAGTCAAAGACATTCTTCAACTCCAGATTACATCATTCAAGTCCTCAAGTTTCCTACATCTTTAACACAATACCACACTACCTCTTTGGAAAATACATAAAACATTATTGGTCAGTACAGTACAATATTGAACCCTTGTGCCTTACTGTAAAAAAAAAAGTTGTTCTGTTGTCCTTAGAGGACAAAAATGTCTGTATGACATAAGGAAAAGTCCTATTATTTCTTTCACTGAGTTGAACGTTTCAACCAACTTCAGTCCTGCTCTGAACAACCAAATACCTATTGAATTGTAACCCTTTAAATACTCGTTTGTTTACATAAAGCCACTGTTGTTTTTGTATGAATAAAAATACAAAAGTTGAATTATTCTTTGCACAGTGAGGCACAAGGCTAAGTGTGGTGCACAAATGTGTCATTCCTATTCATAAGATGTAGAAATCATCTCAGAAATGGTTTCCGTTTATTGCACATAACCCACAACCGTGTCTGTCTTTAAGGCAGCAAAACTGTTTTACAAAGTCTGCAGTCCTTTAACTGGAAGCTATTTTACAATTTTTAGGTATTAACAAGTACAGAACATTATCAGTGGTACACAGTATCATTCTTTTTGGTTCATCTGCTCATTAATTCAGTTAAAAAACAAGCCGTCTAGTTTTAGTTCACGTTAGTTTGGTCTTAGAGCCATAGTTTACAGAGCACCCGTAGAAACCCAGACTGATATGAAAAACATTTTAAGTTAGTAAACAGAATCTCTTCTAGTGGTTTTAGTACAAGTTGAGATACTAATGTACCAATGATGATGTGAAAATGCATAGAGTTACTTCGAGCAGCTCCGTGTGGAGTCTGATGCCAGAAAATGTTTCAAAAGATCGTCAGTAAACATCAGGTTCTGTTGTCAGTCCCTGAGAGTCAAACAGAACCTGTTTTTATCTGCACAGCTGCAGAAAATAGACAAGAATGCAACTGTGTCAGTGACTGCTGGAAGAAATCAAAACACAGAAGCAGAAGTAGAATTGATGCACCGAGGGAATGTGGACCAACCTTCAGTAACTTACTAAATATTTCCTTTGACAGAAAATGTGTATTTGTTTAGAGCATGTTCTGTAAAGAGCCACATTTTTGGTCTGTCTTCATTTTTTTCCTAATTAAGACAGCGACGCCTGGTTTTGTGAATAATTCGCTTGACTCAAATCCTAGTGAGAACCCCCAAAATCATCTCATACACCTAACCATTCAGAGAACTTTCTCCCAGATAACTGGCATTTCTAGAACAAAGTGGATAAAAATCAATCATTTACACAGATTTCCTCACTACGAACTACTTTTGTTATATAAAAAGTATAAAATATTTCATTACAATCTGCTGAGCTTATTGATGCATATATATCTTTTTGTAACATCTTAAGGATTTCATTTACATGTTAGGAGCAACAATATTACTGTATAATCTGTTAGTTTGGCCTCAGTGTCATACAAAAGAATCATTGTGAATAGGAATGTATTAAATATACATACAAAAAAACAACTGAATCTGAGGTTTCACTATGTTTAGTACCAAAGAAAACAAACCGTAGGAGTGGTGATACCCATAATTCCTGTGTCTCTCTCTCATCATGAGCCTCTCAGCAGGTTCACGTCTCCACACTCTGATGGTGCTCAGAGGGTGTCAAGCTGTTTTTCTGTTTGGTCCCGTAGGTCGCCTGTTCCTCGGCCTCCAGCCGTCTGTATCGTGTGTGGAAGAAGATCACGAAGCAGCACGTGAAAAAACTGCACAGTCCCGCCATCACCAGCATCGGCACTGAGGGCAACAAAGGTTCAGATTACAACTCAACATCCCAAAAGCCCAAGTTTACAAGTTGTTAGAGTTTACAACATAATAAAGTTAATGTCTGGGAGGATGCTTGCTGGCCTGCAGGCTGATAAATAACCACATAAACAGAGGGAATTAGTGGGAATTTAATGTGATTAAGTGTTAAACCACTGGTGCATATGTTCAACTTCTGTCAAACTCACATAAATAAACAATGTGTTTTTAATGTGGCTATAATTGATTGATCAAAGCACAATCAAACACAATGAGCAACTAAATATGTATGTGTGTGTGTGTGTGTGCGTGTGCGTGTGCGTGTGTGTGTGTGCTTGTATGAGGTGTCAAATATCTGACAAGTGGGGGGGAAATCTAAATATTAATGTATAAATATAATTCATATGAGATGTGTCTTCAGATTAATCTGATGATTCATGCATTTTATAATGCAGTTGTTGGTAATGAACGAAAATATTGCTACTTCTCTAAATCTTCTTTCGGTTGCGTTTTTCACAAAAATGTACAATTTTATTCCCATTTTTTCCAGGTCTGGAGTTACATTTTGCAAATTTTGTGGCACCTAATTTATATGCAGGACCAAAAAACTATATTAAACACTGCACAGACTCCAACTTTGGTTGAAAGAAAGTGAAAACTAGTGGAGATATTCATTTTTGAAAATGAAAGATTCTTTGTTTAGGTAAAAAACAACTTTTTGTTGATTTGTTTACTGTTCACACATACAGTACAGTACACTCATGTCATACAATCATGTGACCTACCCTTCCAGCTCAGCACTGCAGCTCCGCAGGTGGACAGAGGAGAGTCTGCGAGCCGTTTGGTAAGAGCCTGAAGGATGACGATGTAGAGAACCGACTGAATCTGTCTGCAAAAGGTCACAGAGAAACAGTCGTGATTAATATGAATTCGAGTGAACTCATGAAATCTGTGTGGAAATTGGATTTAAAAACTACCATCTGTGACACAAACAGAATTTACTTCTTCACATACTGAGGGTTTCTTTTTTTCTACTGTGGTGCATAATCAACAGCTAATTTACATTTTCCATCATTTTTCCATTTTATTTTCTATTACATGAAACATTCTGAGCTGTGCCAGCTGAAAAAGGCCATAACTGAACTGAATACTGCTTTCTTTGAGCAGAAACAGAAATGTGGAAATAACATCTGGGTAGAAATGTGTTTAAACCTCTGAAGTCCAGGAGATTTTGGTTCAAATTTGTCAACTTACATCACATGCATGGCTCATTTTTCTCCACACAAACTTGGCTATCAGTCAGATTTTTCATTTTATTTTAATTAACAAAGTATGAAGCTGCTAGGAACCCAAAATACAAACAAAAGACACAGGTGTCTATGGAAAAGTAACATTTTTTACCATTTATACACAAAAAACAGCAGAAAAAATATTAAATAATAAAACTACAAACAGTCTATTTGCATGTAAATTAAAAATAGTAATAGTTTTCATTGTAGAAAGAAAATTCACAATTTAAAAATGGTCTAGAAACATAAATGACACACTGTGAAAGCTCCTATTGGATTGCACTTTTAACTGGCTTTCTCAGCTTGTCTACATATCATATATAAAGAAAGTTATTACTGTCAATAAAACATGTGTATTTTCAATAAATAGATGTACCCCAGAGGGTTAACCTCCACATTATTTATATTTTGACTACAATCCACCATTTTGTACAGTGTGTGTACGCTGTGCTCGTACCCTGATACAAAGATGAGTCCGGCTGATGTCGCCTCTCCGACAGGATACGAACACTCCACAGACAGCTCCATGGCCACCGGGTAAATGGAGAAACCAAAAAAGCCGAAAAGAGAGCAGACGACGGCCACGGCGACTTTCTGCTGCGGCATCAGAGACACCTGAGAGGAGAAGAGCAGCTCTGAGTGTCACAATGTCAACAGGGCAGGAAAAAGATTAATCATGAAACAAAAAGTTGCACCAACATTCCCTAAAAAGCTATATTAAGAAGTGATATCTCAGCTCAGAAAGCTGGATCTATAATAATGAACCATCCCTTTAAAGTAATGCCACATGTTTCCTCTGAATATTGAGTACTGTATATAGAGAGAATGACTGAAGCTTGATCATCTTTATGACGACGGGATATTTAAATATCCATGTAGATTTTTATCCTTTAAGTGCATTTACTTATAAAGTGCTTCCTCTACTGTAAATACATTTAGGGCTTCTTAATTATGAGCTTGACAGAAAAGGGAAAAACAAAGAAAGTTTTCTTTATGTTGTTGGTGTCCTCTCTGTAACCTCTTTGGGGATTTATTTATACTGGACTTAATTGAACTGCTGCATTAAAGGGAAATATAGGAACTGTCAAAACACACTGATGATCAAAAGCTTTCTTTAAAGAGTGTGCACATCAAACACAGACTGTATATTTGCTTTGTTTTTTGCACTCTTAAACTTTAGTCAAACTTTGCAAACGTGCCCCTACAACACCTTCAGAATAAATATACCACAGGATCGCAGCATCTTTCAGCTGAAATCTACCTCTCAGATTCTGTAATCTGAATGTTTATTTCTGTTCGTTTAGAGTTCTCAAAGGTAGGCTTTTAAAGGCAAGATGTTAAAGTAATGTGACAGTACAAAGTTATTTTAAACTTTGCACAAAAAACAGTAGTTACTATTAAAACAGAGCAAAGGAACTCAAAGGAACACAGCATTTTCTCCTGTGGTTCTTTATCTTTCTTAATATTTTCTCACCACAGAGAAGGCGATGCATGAAAGAGCAGAGAAGCTCATGTTGATCTTTGTGGCTTCGATGAACTTCTTGGTTTTGTCCACATAAACGCCGAGAGCAGCGGCGCCAACGATGCCGAACACGATGAAGAGAGCGCCACAGATACCAGCAAAGTCCTGCAGAAATGAGATGTTATAGGTTTATACTGCATCCAGTATGTAAAAGATAAAATGTATCCTTTTGTTGTTTCATTTCATTACTTAAGATCTTTGTAATATCAAAGACAATGTTATTTATATAGCAAATAACCATTTTTTTGTCGATCCATGTGTGTTTTTTTTTACTCATTTGACCCTCCGAACCCCACAACCTGCCAGCAACAAGCCACAACTACACCACTTATCATCGGATTCAACGCTCCTTGTGTGTGTGAGGAACACCTCTATCAGAAAAACCAAAACATTAAAACATTACTCTTTGTGCTCCTCAGTGGATGGGAGGCCATGAACAACCCGACAGAGACCAACAGTCACATGACAAAAGTTCAGTGAATATTTCAAAATGTGTATAGTTCAATATATGTATAGCTTATGAAGCCCCTTTTTACTTTCCTCAATATCGGTTTACATTTGTGGGCACTTGGAGAAGTTTTTTTTATAGATTCCATTCTTTCCAAGTATTGTGGAAATACATTTTAAAATACATTTGCAGTAAAAGAAACTGTGCCACAGTAAATGACATGTGACAGAAGCAAAACACAAAACGCCCTGAAAAAGCTTGGAGTTCAGAATGTGGATGCTAATTGGTCTAACTAGCACGTAATTGTCCCTTACATTGGTGTATCCTTGCACACACAGGATCTGTTCCAGCAGCGTGGAGAAGCAGGTGAAAGCAGCGATGCCCGAACCAAAGCACAGCAGCAGGATGAGGTAGGCTTTGTTCTTCAGTAACTACAGAGGAAACAGATAAAAGGAGTTGTAAGATAAACCTCAAAATAAGGTCACTGCAGCTACAGCATTCAACAAGGGAAACAAAATATCACAGAGAACACAAAGTGAGAAATAAAACTGAAAATAAGTGAATGAAGTGATAAAACTCAAATAGTAATTATGGTAAAAACTAAAATAAATAAAGTAGACTGTTAAAGGGTGGACTGTACATATTCAATAAAATTATTACATTCACTAATAAGACATTAAATACAAATGTAATGGTATCAATGCAGGAAAAGTAACCATCATTAACTGAAGGCAGCTTGAGTCGAGTTAAATGTTGTGGGAAAAGAATGTGCATGGTCAGCCGGTTTTACCTGGACTAAAAAATATTATGTGTGGTTGAGATTATGACGAGGAGTTTTTTTTATTTTTCACCTCAATGTAAATAAAGTTGGTTTGTAAAAAATGATGGATGTTTCCACATAGCTTGGGTAATATTTTAAACCCCCTTCAAAGAAAATCAAGTTTTTAACCTCAGTAACATCTCCACCTGATGTATTTATATGAAGACATATGAGTGAAATAAGCAGTTAACATCATGGCTCAGCAGGCTGAGCAGGCTCTCATTCATCATAAAACTAAGTGATGTAGCAGTCCTGTCAACTTGTGGGGTGTTGCTTTCATATCATTAACACTAGAGCAAGACAAGAGGTATTAAAGGAGAAGCCAGGTGAGCTACAGATCATAATTTTGCGAGTATGCACCACTATATTCATTCATAATATTCATAAATGACGGCAGAAACCATCATACTCGGATTGTGCCATCTGCTAGCATGGAGAGGGCTTGATTTATGACCTGCACTGCAGCCAGACACCAGGGGGCGATTGAGATGTTTTGGCTTCACGTTATACGACTCAAACATGTAAGGCTGAAACTCTCCAGTGTTTCCTCTGACACCAACCACCTTGATGCACAATGCTCTTTTATTTGCTAACCAAGTAGATGTACTTCCAGCCCATTTTCAGAGTTGTTTTGTTTTTTTTACTTTAGGGCAATCCATGGCATACAAAAGTAGTAGTACTTTTGCATACTTTGTGTGACTGGAGGGGACTTTAACCTTCACTTTGTTTGTTTAAAATCTGATTATTGGCTCACTTGTGATTCTTGTCTGTCCAACCTTTTTTCTGGAGATGTCTCTGTGTTGCCAGAACAATATTCATTTTGTTTACAGTGTGATCCTGCATTGGTGGTTAGACCTGTATGTGTTGTGTCCTCACCAGTTTGATCCCCTGTACAAACGGCTCGGAGCCCGAGGACTCTGCACTGGCCGATGGCGGCGTGGGGGGCGAGCTGCTCCGTATCCCCACTGTTGCTAGGAAACAGATGATGCATGCCGGGACAGCGTAGGCAATCAGCTAGAGGAGGGATGAAACACACATAATGTGATGATAAATGGATGTTAGCACCTGAAATCAAAGACAATTTATCATCATTAGCAGGTGAGATGCCACGGAGCAACAGAGTTCAGCTGTTGCAGTTTTATGTATTAGCAGCTGCAATCCCACAATGCCCTCTGGAAATCCTCTGATTCAAGGCCAACTGATGTCTTTTTTTCTTGTTTTTTTGGACAGTTTTGCTGTTATTTACAGTAGACTGTGAGAGGAAACATGAGGGAGAGACGGAGGTTTATATGCCCCAAAAGGCCCCAAATAAGATTCACTCCAAGGACATTACAGTTATCTGTATTATCCAAGTCCCATCAACCACTCAGCAAAAAATGCATTCATACTTTATTGCAATTTCACTATGACTGTAAAGTATAAGTATGTGAAATCAAGCAGAACCATCACAGTACTTGCACCCAGTTACTTTTAGCCGTACACCATTAGCAACACGTGCTGAGACTGGCGTGCAAGTCAGTCACACTACAGCACAAATGAAACAGAGAAACTGGGGAAAGAACCAGACAGAGGTTGCCTACAGCAGCAAAGGACTGAATGGTAACAGCCAAGATGGAACAAACTCTCCTTATAATGCACAAGTTTTTCTCTGTATTATTCTTAATATTTTGTATTTGCTGTTTTACAGCATTAGAGATGTTTTTTCAGTTGTATAGCCTGTTGTAGCCTGGTGCCTTTTGTGGACACTGTTTGTTCAGTGTGTACAGTGTAATACAGACATTTTTTGAAAAGTTCCTCCATTCCCAGCAAGAGGATTTTGACACTGGCGCTACTGTCTGTTCAAAATAAATAACAAGAAAATGATCCTTATATATTCGTTGTTGCTATTTTTACCACAGTAAAGAATCATGACTCAAAAGCTGGTCATCAGTTTCCTCGTTAAAGCTGCTTTGCCCACTTGAGGACAGAAAAACATGGTCCTCCAATATATTTTTAACTTGTATAGGTGTTTTTTTATGAATCTGGTGTCGTGTTTGTGTCCAACTAGTGGGTGCAAGTCCAATTTTCACTCTCCTTTTAGCTCTGGTCTCCACAAACTCCTGAGGAAAAGAGTCTTCACTCTTTAAATACTAAATGACCCACTTTCTTCATCAGCTAGCTGTCACACTCGTCTTTCTTTCATTTGGGTTGGACAAGTTGTTTACAGTGGGTTTATCAGCACTTGACTGCTGAAAACTGCAGCAAAATCCTGCCATGACTGAGATTGAACCATGCAGAATAGTGTTATGTCCTAGCTTCATAACACTAAACCTAAAACCTGACCAGACTACTACTCATTGGATTTTTATAGACTTTATCTCAGTTCAGCTCACCAGAGTTGGGATCTGTCCAGATTTTTCAGCCACCATGGGAGAGATGATGTTAGCGAGTAGGATACCCAGAGGATTGGCTGAGGAGGGAAAAGAGAAGTGTAATTGAGGGTTATTCTGGTTTCTGTCTTATGTTAAGAATCCACACAGCATCTCTACACTTTCTGTTCCCCGTTTCAGTCGAGCCAGTTCTTATCTACAAGTAATGGTGACGACATGGACTACAAGAAAAACTGTATCTTCAAGAAATATCTCATATAACTCTCATCTTTAAAGGATAAAAAGATACAATTAAAATAATTTGATATGCAATGGAAATGTATCTTTGGACACATCCTGCAGTTTGCTGTGTACATGTAAGAGTTTGCTGACATGCAAATGTGCTCCCCTGCACTTTGCAGCATGTGCTGAAACAGAATCACTTCCTACTTAAATTTGTAACACACCACAAAAACTGGGCCAACATCAGAGGCACCAGCACTGATGCATAAAAAGTATTAACGATGCAAGAATAAATAAATATTAATAATGATATAACAAGGTTTTTTCCCCAATTTACATGGAAATATGTTTAGAAAAGTAAATAATTGTGTTTTACAGTAGGCATTGCTGGAAAAGTAAAAAGCCAAACCAAAGTGCTCCTATTCTCCACAAAATAAGAATACATTATTTGAAGCACTTTCCTTTTCTTTTTGACAAAAGCTTTAAGTTTACATGTCACTGAGTTTATTCCTACTGAAGTTGAGAACGATTTTATAAAGGTTTATAAGTTGCTGTAAAATTTCCACCCACCAAATGTGTTTCTTTTAAATAAAAGAAACCTCTTAAATTTAGTAAAAGTATTATTCATTAACGGTGGAATACATTTTGATTGTTTTCTCATGTTGATACTCTAACACGTATCAACATAAAACGTTATATTGGCTCATAGTGGCTCTCTTTTTAAAATTAATTATGATCAACATCCAGAGGAACCCCTTTAAAAGGTTGTGTGGTCACAGCTGTATTGGAGCTGCATTTATATCCAGCTCTCAGTAGTAGTAGTAGTAGTAGTAGTAGTAATAATAATAATAATAATCAGTAAAGCACTCACACATAGAGGCAATCATATTAGCTGTGGCACGCTGGTGGTCAGGGAACCAGAGAGCTGCCAGCTTGGTGGGGGTGAAAATGATGAGGGGCTGAGCCAGGGCAGCAAGAGTCTGACCAAACATCACTAAAGGGAACTGAGCCTGAATACCCGCGCTAGGGGCCAGTGGCCCTAAGAAGCGCAGCACTGCTCCAAACATGTTCAGCCAGGCTCCCAGAATCAGCTGCAAAGGATCAAGAAGGCATACATTAATTACATTAATAACTGTACGGCACTTTGGTCAACTGAGGTTGTTTTTAAATGTGCTCTATAAATAAACTTTGACTTGACCATAAAGTCAAAATGTTGAAACAGATTCAAGAAGGAATCTATCCCTCCATTATTGGTACCAAGGGACAATACCTGTAGTGTTTACGCAATTTGTGGTAATGAGGCAGGGCTCACACTTAAAGTCCAGATACAGTAAAATCAGAGATTTGTATGAAAATATATTAAACATCTTACAAAATAATAGCTGAAACAACATGTCCCTCTATCCCAGTGAGGAAATAAAAATTATCGGGACGTTAAAAAATTGGGGGGATATCGGGGAGATTTAACCATAACCTTAATCTCTCATAGAGTTGGCAATGTAGAATTATGTGAAAGATCCCCTTCTGTTATGATGTTCATGAGAATATGACAGGAAGACAGATGGAAGGAGGATTTGTAAACAGTAAGTTAGCTTCATACAGTGATCCGTAGCCCGAGGGTGTCCAACATCCATGTGGTCCCAAAGCTCAGCGGTATGGCCACCACCATAAAGATCACTGACAACCAGTTGATTTCCTCCAGAGTGACCTTCAGAAACTGGGCAGACTGGTCCGCTACTGGTGCAAAGGTCAGCCATAACTGGTAGGACACATGAAGAGATTTATTTATTTGAAAAATGAGGTCTGTGTCCCAAACAGACAGGTGACAATTACAACCCCAATTTTAAAAAACCTGGGATGCTGTGTAAAAGGTAAAAAATAAGAACAGAATGCATTAAGTTCAGTGTATATATTTAGAAATATTATGCGTTTCCCAGTTTGAGCATTAGATCATTAGTTTAAAACATATTTTGTAATTGGTGCATAGTATTTTGCACCAAGACAACAGTAACATAAATGTAAATGTTTAAATGTGCTTCATGTGTGGAAATACAAAACAATAAAATGTCTCAAAATTGAGAAAAGTATGGTGAGTTATACAGCTAGTGGTTAGATCTGACTGTGCTTCAGATATAAATGATCAGTACAATCTTTGGAAAATATTTGTAATTCATGGTCTTTTGGTGTTTCAGTGAAATCAAACCAGACATGATAGAAGCCTGAGTACCCTTTTGGAAATCTGCAGTGTGAAGGTTTGAGTTGACCCCAGTCAGCATTTTAAAATGTCAACTCACTACAAAAAAAAGATAAAACTGGAGGTCTATTTTGTAAGACACCAATACTAAAATGTCTTTTTTTGCTTTCAGTTTAGAGCTAGGAGTTGGTTTTAGGCACTGTTATTTGATAAAATGTATTGATTACAGCTGCAAATCAATTTATTGAGCATTTAACAACTATTTATCAGCTGTATTTTAGTGATCAGAAGTAACTTGTCGCCATGTCGCCATAGAGGACAGACTTACTCATGTGAGAAAAAAAATAATTTCTAGGATTTTTAAAAGAAATTGTGCTCTCATGTGACACCAGTTTATATACATATCACTCTGCCAATGAAGGCACAACATAATGTTTTCATGCTGCTCGACAAACTGGGTGAATGTGACAGTTGAAGGCGTGAAAAGTGACTGTTTGCTCGCTGTTGTAACCATATCTCTAAAATGTCATGAACAAGGACTCTGGTTTCTCTGATTACAGAGGGAAGGAGGAGATGGAAAAACCAGTTAGGCAGCTTCATTTCTGCAGGAGAAACATGACTTCTTCGCAACATAGGCATAACTTATTTTTAACATGTGTGCATATGCACGACATATCTCTTTGGCAACAGTGCAGAGGGATAAAAGGATGTTTTATTATTATTATTAGCATTGCATTCTTGTTTCCAAAATATTTTTATCCAAAATCTAATTGAGAGCAAGCTCCTAAAAGTCTTTATATGTTGACTTTTTTGACTGTTTAACAGTGAAATGTTTGTCACATTCAAACTATAATAAAACAAAATAAGTCTGTTCTCTCACACTATAAACCCTGTAAGAATCTTGATAATAATGATTATACAGTTGCCACGTTGCTGCAGTTAATGCGTGCAAGTAACTGCCATAATCAGATTTTTTTCCCCAGGCAATCTGATTTGTTTTGTGCTTGTTAATGCAGCGAACCTACATCAAGGTTACACAGTGCAATCATAAATCTTATTACACTGAAATGTGACCAGTGCTTATAGATTAACCAGGTATTTAAAGAGTGCAAGACATTCTCACACATTAGTGTGGAGAACTGCAGGTAAAACAGCAACAAAAGGTGTATTTAGGGGATTGATTCCTAGACTGACTGAATAAATCTGACCACTGACACGGCGACCACAGAACCAGCACCAGTACAACTCTTCTGTGTGGCGGACAATAAAGAAATACAAACTCACGCAGCCGAGTTAACATAAGCTGGTCAGCTGATTTCGGTACACAAAGCCAATCCTGTCCCCTAAAAGCTGAAATGCTTGCACTTGGAAGACTGTTCGTTTGACCGTCTATTGATGCTTCACACAAATCTGGTCTGCTTTTTAACAAAACTTGGATCATGTTGGTTTGAAACTTCAGATATGGTTTCATTACGATACCACTCTGTGTCTCTAGTTTCCTATTGTACTTTCATATTGTACTGAAACTACAATGCTTCATTCAGATGCAGACTTCTGCAAAAATAATCAAAACAGTTTATAATCACAGAACAGGAAACACTTTTTTACCATTAAAAAAGTTACCATATCGACATCAGACTTAGAGCCATTGGTTGGCTGAATTGAACAGCTGATATTGACCTGTATATGTTGTCTAAAATGGGCCAATATGAAAACTCTTTACAGGACATAATGCAGAAATTGATGCTTATGAATGATTTGGGAATGCTATTAGCTATTTATTTCAGTTGTACTTATTCTGAATTCGTAAAAAGTTTGTTGTTGTATTTCTGTACATCTGATGTTTAATTTTCAGTTGTGAAAACCAATAAATAAAGTGGGGAAACTTTGCTTAAATAATACAGTCTATATCAGGGGTCAGCAACTTTTATGTGCAAAAGAGCCACTGTTGGCCAAAAAAAGGAAGAAAAATGTGGGAATGGAGCCGCAAACCTTCTTTCAAACCTTACAATGACGATAAAACAGCCCACTAAGTCTAAACTACCCTACCAGCTTTACTAATAGGTCATAATTAGCATTTATCAATATGATTTTGGCGTGTCGTAGACTTTTGTAAGCTATGATGCACATATAAATTGACCAAAAAGTAAAAAAATATATTTTTATGCCGTATAAAAGCTGCACATTTTTACAATTGAAGAACACGAATTGCTTTGGGTCTCCACCAATGTTAAATAAAAATTAAAACGTAAACAAGTAACCCTTTTCTTTCATATAAATGTTTTGGTCACAGTCACAGGGAGCCACTGCAGATGGTCTGAAGAGCCACATGTGGCTCTGGAGTCTCAGGTTGCCTACCCCTGGTCTATATGTTCTAATCTATTATTAAAATAAATAAATAATATATATATATATATTAAAGCTTTTGGTTTTTGATCGTTTTTTAATCCTGAAGTCTTCCCACATTTTAATATTTAAGTCTTCCCACATGACCAATACACTTTCTGTGGTTGAAAACAATGTTAGTCTGGTTATAGTTCTCAAAATTCATCCCAAATCAATTTGCAAGCCAACCATCAAAAGCCCACCCCCGATTTTAAATCCCACCCTGAACCCTCAGTAGTGCTTCTAATGTCAGGCTGATAGATGTCTAACTGGCTCGTCGGCTGTTATTTGCCACATCATGAATGACTCTCCGCCAGCTGAGCATCTTTTGTGAGTGGGAACACCAGCTCTGTGGAAACAATAGCTCCCATAGAGGGGACGTGTCTCGTGGGAGATGAAAATAGGTGAGGGAGGGCTCACTTTGCATGATTGAGAGGGGCACACTTGCCTCCAGGCACACTCTGCTTTACAATGACAAACATCCCCGGGGAATTATATCAAGTTCCACCCAAACATAAAGGAGGCCACATCATCTATCCACACCGTTCACAGCAACATCTGCTGTTTAACTCTAGAGAAAGAATTTCAGGGAAGGACAACAAGCTGCCAGTGAAATGTAATAGTTTAAGGTGCAGCTACTCTGCATTTTAAAATATGGTGACACAGATTTGTGTATAGAAGTGCAGATATTGTAATTCTAAAATGTAAACATCCCATGGCTTTGAATTTGTATTTTGTTATTTTCATAAACCAGGATGCTGAGTTGGGGCTTATTAGCAGTTATGATTGAATTACTCCACAATTACTCAAGTCATGTATTATAAAGTATAATTGCTTGTACTTTACTTCCCATTTTTATGCCACTTTATTCATTCTCTTCTACTACACTTATTTGACAATTTAAGTCACTCTATAATTTGCAGACTCAGATTAATGATTAAAAAAGTATCCATAAACTCCACCTTTGCCAGGTGATTGTGGTCATTATGAATAATCTGCAGATTAGTTTCAATTATTCTTGCTTGGTCAAACATGTCAGAAAATAATGAAAAATGTCCATCCCAGATTTTCAACCTCTTTAAAATGTCTTGTTTTGTCAAGATTTTTGTCAAGATTTTCAGTTTGTTATGTCATAAAAACAGAGAAAAGCAGCAAATCTCTATTTTTGAGAGGCTGTAAACAGCAATAGCTGAATGTTATTTTTTTCTGTTGATCAATTATTATCATGTTTAACCATTAGTAGGAATCTTTAAACTGTATTTTTACACTATGGGATTGGTGTGTTTACTTAAATAAAGATATTTTAGATTTTTTTATCCACCTTTATTTTGGCAAAAAAGTCTTCCGTACTTTAAGAATTAAACGTAGGTAAATGATTTCTACTGATCAGAGGTATTTTCTACCATTAACCCTATAAAGCCTGAGCCATGAAATAATTGCCAGAAAATTCAATTTTTGTAAAAACTGAGTGCTTATTAACCTGCTGACGAATTTTAAGAAATAAATGAATTGCATATATGAATTCTAATTTGTATCATATTTGATACATCAGGTCTTTTTGTGCAATTTGTTGCTCACAGTTTGTTTTTCCCGAACTAACAAAAACATATAAACCCTAACATATTTAGCCTATTAAGACTTTGACTTTTCCTTTTTCCTCAAACATGCAAAATACATATTTTTTCCATATAACACAACATCCTACATCTGCTGATATGAAGTTTTTTAATGCAGCAATGATCCATTCGTGGAACCTGCATATCATTTTTGCTACATCTGGTATTTTTGTGCAATTTGTTGCTCAGTTTGTTTATCTTCAACACATGTATACATCAGGTTTTTGATGATGTAGAGGTCTCAAAAATAACTGTATCTAATATGATACACTTGGCTTTATAGGGTTAAACAGCATGTTTTTAACATGTTTTAAATAGAGGATTAGTTTGTTTGTTTATTTGATGATGGAAGCTGTCAGTGCAAACAAACATTTACGTTACTAAATATTGACCCAAGATACAACTTTGGTATCTGCTTGGCCTTTAACTTATCGTCGGTTGTTATTAAGGGTCAGGTAACCGAGCCAATGCAGTTGTCACTCACCGTTGCGTTGGAGCAGTTTAATAGACACAGCACCAGCAGAACAAACCACCTCCTCTTGTAGACTTTGAAAAACAAAAGTTTCTTCAGTTCAGCGTTTGGTGACCCGAAAACACGAGAGCAAACCGTCTGAACCTCTGGGGAGGCGTCGCCCCCGACATCCTCCATTAGTATTCAATTAAATTACGGTGTTGACAAGTTTACCGGTTAAGCTAGGTATCTAGCTAGCAGCGTTAGCTAACACTGTAAAAACAACCGAGGCATAGTAAAGTTTATGTAGACGGTCCCTGGGTCATCTCAAATATGGTATAAACACGTTAAAATACAAGCTGTAAAACCATTGCGTTGTCTTCTGATGGAGCATAAAGTCAAAGAAGTTTGACAACCAGGAAAACCGTCAAACACCGACTCATGATTCAGGAGAGCCGCCGGGAGTTCCAGTACTGTACCAAAGATCTTCTACATTCAAGATGCGTCACTCTGATGTTTGGTTGGACCGGATGGGAAGTATAGGTCTTTCATAAGCTGTCTGTAATAATGAACAATGATCATAGACTGTATAAGACAATGATACGTCACTCTGTTAAAATAACCGCCTAACTCATTTTTTCAAGTCTTGCAGGAAACACAAAAAACTTCACCAAAAGTGTAACATATGACATTAATTGATCATTTCACTCAAAAAGGATGTAACAAAGGATGGCTATTGGCATAGTAATAACACTGTGTGTAAATTATGTAACTTAAGATAAATAAATGACTTAGGCAATTTTTTGAACATGCCTTTGTGACTTAAGCAAGATATGGTGACACTTTATTTTCAAGCCTGTCAGAAACATGACATGACAAGTATCATGAGCATTAATGTTACTTCAAAGTGTCATTAATGTTCATCATGACACATCCCATATCATGTTTATGACGCGCTCATGTCCCTCTTATGTAGACACCTTCAAAATAAGAAGTCACATTTTATTTTGACTTAGGCATAATAAATCTGCTTAAGTCTTACACTTGACATAGGCCATTATCTTAAAGGGGTAAAATCACATGATCTGATCAACTGAGGATGGAGGAGATTTATGAGATGATTTAGACAAAAAAAAAATTGACAAAAAATGACATAGGCGATTATTTTAACAGTGTGACGAATAATGATATGTCAATAGCCTAATAATTATAATCATAATAAAAATTATAATAATAAGTCGAGTTATGAATATTATTTTGGGTCATTGTATAACTTTTTATTTAGTTGCAACATATACAAACAAATAAGTCGTATCAGTTCATTTAACAGAGACATATAATAATTATTACATTTGTTTAATTTATTACAATAATTTACATCAGAAAGGTATATAAAATAATTAATATAATGTATTTTTTGTGACAGACTAAATTTTAGCTGTTCTTATTTGTTACAAACTTCAATGCCTCAAAAACAACATTCAGTTTAAATTGAAACCACCACTCCAAAAAAAGTTCAACGTGGTGCAAATTGTAAATAAAACAAGATGCATCAAATTCAGAATTCAGAGTACATGAATACACAGTCAAAAAATTAGACATGAAATATACTTGGTCTTGGTAGAGTTTTATTAATTAAATGTCAATGCAGTTTACCTAATACGTTAACAGTAATACTTACATTGTTATCATCACATTCAAGATAAGTAATATTTGTTTTCCTTCAATAATAATTGCATGTGTTGGTTTACACATTGGGCCATAATTCTAAAAAATCTTTCCAAAATGTTATATGTTCTACCATAAAACAAATTCCAAATCGAGTGTTTTCAGGTGACTCAGGGATCATAAGGAGTGGTGAGTAACATCTTAAATATATTGGAAATAGCAAACTTCTAGTTAAACCTTATCATTGCAAAATGTTTGTTTTTGCACGTTATTTGGTAAAGGGACACTTGTTTACATCCAGTTTAACTGTGCAAACATTCTTGCTGCATTATAGAATATTTGTTTTTTAATGTTGTCCTACTTGTGATTTTTCTTTTTGCCAAAAGGAACAGAGTGAGACATCTTCATCTTTCAACTTCTCTGCTTGCACTGAGCAGAACATGACAACATACTCCTCCCTCTCCTTAACCCTTTGTGAGTCTCTTCTGTGTTTAGTTTTGCTTTTCAACAAAGTTCATATTTGGGAGAAATTTAATCATGACCACTTTATATTTAGTGATTAGACTGTTGAGTTTTTTTTTTCAGTTGAACTCATCTGCTATCATTTATTCTGTCTCTCTCTACATACATCTCCTTCCACCTCTTGGCCTGGTTTTACACTGCCAGGCATTGAGACCTTTTTATAGACAGGTGTGTGCCTCCCTTTACCACAGGTGGACTCCAATCAAGGTGTAACATCTCAAAGATGATCAAGAGGAATCGAAAGCACCTGAGTTAAAATTCAGGTTCTGAACAAAGGAATTTAATTCTTCTATCAATGTGACATTTTGGTTTCAGTTTTCTTTTTCACAAATGACAAAAAATAAAAGAATTTAGCATAAGGCTAGAACAAAATATAATAAAATGTGGGGGTAAAAGTTTAGGGAGCTGAATACTTTTTGAATGCACTGTAAATGGGTAGAAAGTTTTTGCAAGGACATGCTTACTTTTTACATTGACAACCTGAGTTTGGAAAAGTTTATAATCTCAGATTTGATACTCTACGTACAAATCTATATATGCCAACCTTCCATAATTATAACCTGATTTTGGCATTTAATTTGGATTTCACCTTACTGTTATCACATTGTTTTAAAAGTTGTATTTATAGGGAATCCCTTGATAGTTCTCACTCTGAACTTGGTTTATATCCTCCTTTAACTTCTATCAGATCTTTAGAAGTCATTCCAACCGGCTTATCTGATATTTTGAACTCAACTCTGGAGGGAAATATCTTAAGTACATTGAAGCATTTTAATATTTGATTTCATGAAGTGGGTTTGAGTAAATATTTATATTTAAGGACATAGTTTAAAGTCACTGCACTTTAAAAAATCTAACTTAACTAAAATTTCCAGGACTGTAGCCTCTTCATACAAATGTTGCAATCTCTTGGAAGTGAGTCTGGCTTGATTAAATTAATCTAACCACAACCGCGGAAGGTTTAAATTGAGTTACTGTACATCCTGCACCAATAATAAAAAGATGTTGTATTATGGTGGAGAGCTACATCTGCAGCTGAAGAGGGACACTTTAATTTCAGCTCTTTAACAAAAAACATGACTGCAGCATGACGATGAATCATCAACAGGAACTTCACGGATTTGGAACCTCAGAGGGTCAGCAGATGTTGGGCTGTGGTTGGGCTAAAAACAGAGATTTTGGCAACTTTTTCAACATCATTATTTCCGATTAGTAGCGTGCAGCCATACTTCCTGACAATAGTTCAACCACATGTGTCCCACCCAAACGCTTATCCAACTATAGCCACACCAAATCTTTACCTCAACCCAACTATCCCCCATCTCAACCTCACCAGACATTTTCAACTTTATATTTCAAGGCTTGTACTTAGGCATAATCAGTTTTCCTTTTGTTCCAGTTATAGATTTTTGGTCATAAATCTGGTGGGATTAACCACAGAAATGAACGGCTTCGTCCTCACAGTTTCCTCCATTTGTGAATTAAGAAAGCTTTTAAATGTAGGGTAGGGGAAGTTTGAAGTTTTAGTATTCAGATGTATGATTTTAAATCAACCTTTGAAGGACTTCATCAGACAAAGTGTTATTTTCTATCTGATACTTATGTATTTGTACTGCAACTGTGGTAGAACAGTTTCCCTTGGTATGAATAAAGTTAAATCTTATTTTATCTTTAATTTTCATGTTTTGATTTGCAACCATTTCATAAATGCAATAAGTGACAAAAGCAATTAAAAAGATACGGAATCCAATCAGAATTATTTTCTGTCAGTTAATTCAATGGCCACAAATAAACCTATTTCTGCTGCCTCTCCCTGCACAACATTGTATGTGTTATCCTTGTCATATCTTTATATTTTATATCATACAAAAACTAAAAAAAAAAATACATAAAATACAAAGCATAGGACTGAAAAATAGTGAAAAAAAACCCCACTGTAACATTGCTGTAAGGATGCATCAGTTGCACTTCATGAGTTTAAAGAATATTATCTACAGTTGGTGGACAATATAACAGCAATGACAGTTTAATGCATTCCATCCATTATAGCCAATATACTTTCCCCATCACCTGACAGCTCCACCCATCCAATCACCTGTTCCCACTCCCCTGATCTGCTCGGCAGTTACATGAACTTCCCCTCTCACCTGCATCTCATTCCCTTGTCAGCCTCTCAGTTCATAAACCGGCCCAGTTCCACTTCTTCCCCGACAGATCAGTAAAGTTCTCACGAGTGTTAAACTTTTCTGGAACCTGACGTGAAACCTGACTCTGCCCATTTTCCTGGAGGTCCTGCCTGCCTGTAAGCTTTAATACAGCTCCACATCTAACTAAACTGGAAGGATTCTTTGTCGCTTTGTGTGTATTTGTCCTTCGATATTGTTGACAACCGTTCATCCAATGGACTTCACACTCTGCAGGTGTATTGCTGAGGACCCAGGGAAGGGAGTGTGAAGTTGGTTGGATGAAAGGACAGGACATGAACTGTGGACAGGCGGCATCAAGCAAATTTTTTTTTTTCAACCAAATGAAACATGCCCACATGCTTATTATGAAAGCATTGACAGCTGTTTTGCATCCATAGTTGCACAACTTGTACCCTTTGTTTTGTGCGTAACTGTTTTTTCCACCATTTGTTCTTCATATAAACTTTATCTTCAATTTTCATCGTATTTAAGATAAGAGAGACAAGGTATGTCTTTATTTATCCTGCAGTGGGGAAATTTATTTGTCACAACAGCTCAAGATACAGACACATAGATATAGAAGACAGAACAAGAATATATAAAAAATAAGACATTTACATACATTGTATACATACATTTCTTCTATTTGGCATTGATTATTGATGTATATATTGTTTGTTTTCCTGAAAGTACTTTACTTTGCATTTCACTGTTCGGTTCCTATGTCATTATTTAACTAGGTATACATAGCCTCTTTGACAAACTGGAATAAAGTTCTGATTTTTTTAAATTTACAACTGTCCCACTTAAAGGTCCTAGGACAATGAAACAGCTACTAAAGCTGTTTTGGGGACTTTTAATCATATCACATGGTCTTCCTCGGCAGAACTTGTGTTAATATTTCCATTTTTTCAGAGCATTTTGAAAAGTCGTGTTGGCTTTAAAAGTTGATAATGAAGGCTCATTCTTGACTGGAGACAAATGTCAAAACAAAAATCTTATCTTTATTCATCTCAGCAACCATTGCCAATACATTTGGTACAGAGATTTGTGCTTTCATAACTATTGATTATTTGTTTTGGTTTGTTCACTACAGCGTCTCATGTGTTGCATTACAATAAAGTCACAATAATAGACTATTCATTACAATATATTTTATAGCGAAAATCCAATTTGTACTTTCCTTATCATACAAATTACTCAATTAATTATGGTTTATTGATTTTATTTGAGTGACTAACATGTTTATTACAGCTTCCTTTGTGTTGACTTTGTGTCGGACACACAGTGAAAACAGCCACTGACTCAGGCTATTTCCTTTAAAATGAATAATGAATGATCCACTCAGTGGATCAATTTTAAATGTTTTTTTTGTGGAAACTTTATTAAAGCAATATGGTGCAGCTATACACCAACAAAACGCCGTCAGGGGGTTTCAACAATACAGAGGCAAGCTTTCATACAAAACATTGTAAAGTGTACATAAATTCAAAGTTTTTATAGCTTTCATGTTGGTAGATTTCTTAATAGACTCAATATATTGTTTGGTTTCATTTTCAAAGACAAAGAAGTTTTTGATTAACGTAACAACATTTATGGATATGCCATTTGGCCAACTGTATCATGAGATTGATGATATATTATTGTTTTTTTTAACTTTTGCAAAAGGAAAGTCAGTGAAACCAAACAAATGAGGTTCAATCGAAAAAGAAATCAGGTTACAAATATCTTCCCATAATTTAGTTGAGAAAGGGCAAGACCAAAATAAATGAAAAACATCTTCAGGGTGTCCTTCGCAGAAAGTCTGTCTTTCTTAAATCGTTATAAAAAAACTTTAGATGGGTAAATTCTGTGAATTATCTTAAAAGATTCTTCTTTAACCTTATTATTGATTATATATCTAGCAGGTAAATTCCAGATCTTTTTCCAGTTAAGGTTATTAATAATGTTAGCTATTAGGATGTTAATTAAAAAAAAAAAAATTAGTTGCACTCATCCACCCCACCCCCCTCTTCCCCCTCCACCTCCGGCTGCGTTCCGCGCATGCGCCTCGCTGCTCCAGGAGTGCTGTTTCGGCCTGTTCCGCGGCCGCTCGGTCATTTTCGCCTCTTTGTTGTACTGATAGTGGATTTAACTCGGATTCAACCCAATATCCAGCGGACCGTGCTGCTCCCAAACAGGTTAGTTCGTCCAACTGGACTTGTTCTTTTCATGTTCCGTGCTCGGCGGGTCCATCGCCGGTTTACGGTCCCGGTTTGTTGCCCCCACCTCCTCATTTTTCGCATGTCTCTTTCCGCTTGGTGCTACGGGGCATGCTATACGTGTTGTTTTATGTGTCTATGTGGTGGTGTATGGCGGCGCCGGGCCCTGCAGTTGCACACCGGGGATGGGGTTTTAAGGGGAAACGTGCAATGTAAAGGCGGCTTTAATGCACACGGTTAGCAAAGCCGGAGAAGAGGCTCCGGCAGCCGCCTCTCTGCCTGTCTCGTCATGTTTAAATGCTGTTGTTCCTCTCAGCCAAACACCAATTCTTCTTTCCCATTGAGCCGGAATGTTCTTGAAAAAAAATCTCATGGTCCACCATTAGGCTAACCTCTTCCTCCTGCCGTCCAAAGTTCAGTTAGTGTGAGTGTGTGTATGTGTGTGTGGAGGATCTACATGAGGTTTGGATTAAATCAAGACAGAAAGTTGGTGCATTTTTTCTCTTCAGGGTGGATGTCGCCCCTCGCCAGACTGCTGCTGCTGCAGCGAGGAGCCCTGTGTGACATTGTGGGGGGGAAAGGCATGCAGAGAGCAGCCAACAAGTCTGTGTGCAGTTTTCTTTAGTGGGGGGGATGTTGCTAAAATATCTTACCTTCAAACAGTGAGAAACACAGGACAGGAGCAGGCTTTAAAGTGTGGGGTTTCCTCAACTTTTTCTCACAAGGGGCTCACAGGAAGCATGGTTGGGGGTGATTGGCAGGTCAAAAGATGTAGGTGTCTCGGTTTAAACTGGGTTAAATGTGGTTGTCAATATATAAGCATCCGCTGAACCACATGTTAAAGGCTACGCTGCTGTAAACACCTCTCACTTATCAAGGCATTTCTGTCTGCAATTCAGTCCCCCTTTACTATGACTCCAAAAAGGCAGTTTTCACATCCATCTGCTGGAGAAGGAAACTTTCTCTTTGCTCACCCTAGAGTTCGACACGTTGAGGAGCAGGATTTTGTGACATCCCAACTAGTTTACACAATTGTGATGTGATTTTTGAGGCGTCCAGTGCACAAACGGAGTAGGAAACATTATGTGTCCAGTATAAACTTTTGAAATTCTGGATTTTCAAGTGAGGGAGGGGAAGATGCATTTTTGACAAGGTAATTAAGGTGTATTGTGGGAAAATCTTATCATGCACATATGTAACCATTCAAGTAGAGTATGTTTTCTTTATCTTAAAACATGTTTGGACCTTTTTCTGTCGTTTAAGTTTGTTTTCCTTAAAACACACAAACATTTGTCCTCATTCTGGTACAGCAACCTGCCTTATTCATTATTCATATAGATACTGACACTTATTCCTCCAAAAAATGTTTTCTATTAGCAGTAAATATTCTCTTTACAGACACCAAGTTCTCCAGGGTTCATACAAAGTTTGGTTAATTTTAACCGCTATGTTTCAAAGATTGGGAATATGCTTGAATTCAAATATACTCCTTGGGGAAAGGGTTTTCAACATAATCTGGGGTTTCACCGACACACTCATTTAAAACAGAAATCTTGTCACATTTGTTTGTTTGTGTGAGTCACACCAGAAGCAAAGTAGGCTCTAATCCCAAATGAGAAAATGAACAAATTGAATAAGTTGCGATGAGCACTGAACTTTTTCTTTGTAGTTATTTTCTAATGTCAATATTCTTCCAGGATAATCAGATCATTTGATCTTTTTTGTTGCTTGAACACAACACATATTGCTGTACTTGCTGTAATTTGCAGGCTTGTAAAATGCTTTTAAGCGATTTGTGTCCACTCGCCATTCGTAGCTACATGAGTCTGTTGATCTCGCACTCTGAAAAAGAACGAGCATCAAATAATCATGATCAAAACGCACCATCAAAGTTAATAAATAGTTGAAACATTGTGTTGCTGTGTGTATAAAGTAAATGTTATTTTTTCTGCAGTTGCATTTATTGTAAGACAATATGTAACGATAAAGGCTTTGAGAGACTGGAAGTTTTTGGTTTGGGTGCCTTGAAGGTGCTTGAATTTAATCTTTTAAAAGCTGTGTGAACCCTTTTATATAGAAACTTTTTTTTAAAATTCTGGTTAAAAAATAGACAGAAATAACTTGAGTGTCATGAGTTTTGCAGTATTCATTTCAATGTGCTGTTAAAACCTGCTACACATTTAAACACACTCACTGAAAAGCTGCATGCTGAAACAACTCTGACATGAAAACCACAAGTCTAAAATCTTTTGCTTTACAGCCAATTGCAGCCTGATTGTAGCAGAGACGTCTAGGCATATTTTAATCTGCAGATCACCAAATCGATGCTCGCGTGCACTGTAAACCACAGAGCTTCATACTGAGCAGACCTTTTGTGCAGGGAAACCTAAGACTGTTAACCATCTCAGTCTTGAGTTCAAGTCGGGGCAGTTTCTGTATATTGACATGAAAGCTTCTCCAGGCTTTTGTCTTGCTCGTTGGCTGCTTCAAACAGGAGTGGAAGGTAACTGTAAAAATAAATGGAACCTCTGTAACCTGACTAACAGGGTGGTTTTTTAAAGCGCTTGACTCACATTTTGCCCGCTAATTATGTAATTTGTATATTGAAAGTGCACACGCTGCAAGTGTTTTCTCTGCTTTTGTGAGCTTCAATTGCCTTAAATCCTGTAACATGCTGCTACTAAACTGCACCCAGCGTGCTGGTGTTTTTAACGGCCCACCCGCTCTCTGATGCTTTATAAAATCAGAGAGGAAAGAGATCTGAGTCCTGCCTCTCCTGATGGGCCTTTCAATCATTCTTTGATTTTTTGCCTTTGGAAAGGTGTACCAGCTTGACATCAAAATCCAAATCTATAGTGTCAATCAGAAGTGAAGGATGCTCCGAGGCCTATTTTATAATGTAAGCTGGTGAAACATGTATTTCTACATACATATGTCAACCTTTGTAGCTAAACCTCATCTTGCTGGGCTGCTTTCAAAGCACTGAAGGACCTCACTGACCTTAATGATGGTTCCTGGCCAGCAGAATGCTGCTTGGCTCGCACTCAAGAGATACCATATGATATGGCTGTTGCATAAGACCGCACATACCGTCCAAGCATGTCAGGTTTCTGCTTACTTTGCAAGGAAACCCCAAATTACCCTGCAGCTTCTCTGGACAGCTGACCTCTGACCTGAAAGTGAATCAAATCTAATGAGTTTTTTTAATGCTGTGACTAGATTGCCAGTGCATAATGACTACAAATTAAGAAAAGGGACATTTATTTTGACCTATTACCCCAAAACATGCGTCCTCGGCTCTGTTTAAACAATGTTAATGGTCCCACTGGGCAGTCAGATAAAACTGTCTGCCCTACAGGACGGGCAAGCAGGATATGGCCTCTTTAGAGCCAGAGCTTCTTGATAATGAAAAAATAGTGATTTAACCTCCAGAAGATGCATTTGTCTTTTCCTTGTGACAGGAAATTATCTCAGGCAGCTTCCTAAATGAGCTGATGAGTAACTGTGGAGAATCCCTCGCCTACAAATCAAGCTGCAGTATGGAGAAGCTGTTTAAATCCTCGGCACCGCACTCACTTTCTCCTCCTCAACACTGTATTTCTTTGAACATTCGATAAGAACTGAGAAAATAATTTTCTGTAGAAAATAAAGTAGATTACAGTTCCAGTATTCAGCGACACTGTGGAGCCAAAATGGTATTTGTCCCAGACAGTCCAGTATGATTTATGTCCTGTTAGATTCAAAAAGAAGTCATTGACAGATAAAAAGGTTTGGTTATCTACACTTGATTAGACTATACAGAACTATTTGTGTGGTGGAAAAAAAAAAGCCACTTGGGCCACACAGAGAGAATCCGACAGTAAAAGGTGTTTAAAAAGTGCAAAGAGCTGCATCGATGAGTTTAAATGAAGTTTAAATGAAACCTCCCATGGTTTTATCATATCATTAGGCTGCACAGTTGTTTATGATAGACAAGATTTTACAAGTCTGTAAAGTTATCACAGCAACAATCATTCTGTCCTCCTGCAGCGTGACGTTTAAAGCATTGACCCTTCATTTAGTTTTTGCAAAAATGTATCCAAGTTCAACTTCTTTACTGTAAAGCTCTGTGCTTAGTGACTAATGTTGTTCCAACAAAGAAGTCTCATTGAATGGCATGAAGTGACATGAAGGCCCTGTCACACTGATATTCAGTGAAATTTGCTCAGTAAACCCTTGTGACTCTTCAAGACTCAATCAAGTTCAACTTTGTTTGAGTTTGACATGCTAGTTTGCAGCGTTGGCCTGCAGCGAGCAGTCTTTATAGTTCCGACGTTTGAGGGGAAAGTGAGTCCAAAATGACAGATTAACTGCCATTTGGCAAGCTTGTTAGCTTGTTAGTTGTTTGGGAGCTTGGCTTGCTGGTTTTTGTAAACATGAAAAATTCTCCAAAAACAGGCGTTTAGACTCGTTATAGACTAATTTCCCATTGCCAGCAGCCAGCCATGCTTTTCTGTTTTTCCTCTGGTGTCATTTTTGACATCAAAAAACAAAGTTGAAAATGGGGACTGCCCAATTGGCCTAATGGCCTATTATTCCAAACCCCAACAGTCTGAAAAAAGGTCCCACTGGGCTTCAACAACATTAGTCTTACGGCCGGATATCCTGCTCCGAATGCTGAAAGGGGAAGAAGTTAGTGTATCTACCTGCGAGTCTTGTTTCCATCAATGCTGATCGGAGATGGAGCCAGTAAAACCCATCATTCGTCCAGGAAATTAATACCAATTGCAGCCTCTCTCACTACAACCAAAAACTACATATTGTGGGTTCTTTGTCCAGTAGGAAAGGAGCTAAACTAGTTTCTCAAATCACATACTGAGCAAAGAATAAATTTTGCTGTGCTGCTTTGTGATGAGACGAGGCCTTAAGACCTGAATAAATTGCTACTAGAAGGGCACCTGCACAGCGCAGACCTGCACCAAGGCCATGCTCTGTCTCACAATGTTAACAAAACCCTTGTGATTCTGATCCACTCCAAAATTTAGTGAGTTCGGCTATGGCCCATGCTTCACCCTAACACTGAAAATTCCTGAAAATAAGGACATTCTTTTCACAATCTTGCTCATAACAAAAAAACAAAAACAAACTGAAAACATAACCTTCTTGGTTGAGGGCAAGAAAGCTGAATTTAGAGAATGAAACATCTTTTCATTCTCTTGAAAATTTCTTTAGCTGGATTTAGCTCCAGTGAACAATAGCACTGCAAACTGTAGCAAGCAGTTACAAAAGAAGACTTTATCAGCCAGCAGATATCATCTGAAGCAGCATCAAGACCGTAGGTCAAGAAAACTGAAACTGAATCCAGTAGTGATTCATTTCCCTGAGTTACTGTTTAGACCAGAGGACATACAAATCCCTGACTGCAAAAAAAAAAGTTTTCTTCTTCTTTTGGCAGTGGGATAAAAAAAATATTCTTTGTAGCCAAAATATATATATGTATAAGATGCAGCATTTAATCCAGAGGACACAAGAATACATGTGAAATAAATGCAGATTAATATCCTCATGGTCAGGGGGGGTCACAGTGGCCGTTCAGACTCTCCAGATAAGATTCACGGCCTCGCTTTTGCTTTCACTGATCGTATCTGTTTTATGTCAACATCTTGAGTAACTGGTCGTCAACAGGTTGTGTGAATTTAAATGGCTTGTCTTGCTTTTATGTTGACATTAAAAACACCAGCTGACAGAGCCTGAGACAGATTTAGGTGGAGAGAAAACAGCCGGTGTTTCAGAACGATACTTTCTCCTCTTTCCTGTTTTTAAGTTTGATGCCCTGTCTGCTTTATTCCCTGGGCTTTTAGTCTTTAAAAATGCAGGGAGAACACCGTTTTTTCTTGAACGTTGAAGTCACTCACTGCTCAGTGGTACATTTTTGAGCTTGTTTGTTATGTAGCGCAGTGACGGGCTAATAAACAGCAGCTGGGCGGCTTCCAGACTCACTTGTTAGCTCAGCCACTGTAATGAAGACAGCATACATTGAGTTTATGGATGCTGAAAGCTACTCTGGAAGGGTTTCTCTTCTGGGCTTTCTTGCGGTAAAGCCTCCTTCTGGTGGCAGCCTGCCTGGATCCAGACCTTTTAATCCACCAACACAACTATGGTCAATGATTTATTTGGCATCATGACATGAAACAATAGTTTTTCTCGGTTAAAAGTATTCATTATTAGCGCCACAAGTGGGGAAAACGCAGTTTTCAAGCCTGTCAATATCGATTGACAACTTTGCAGGTTGTTTTACTTCACTGCAGTGTTGTATGTTCTGGGTCTGGGCTCATTGGACAATCACAACCAAGTTAGTCAAACTTTTGCTTACGTCTTGTGCTCTGCCAAAGTCTACTTCATCAATACTCCTGCAGCTGAAAGAGTAGATTGTTTCAGGCCTCACAAAATGACTCACTCAATCGTTCAATTTGGTTCGATAACAATTTGAAAGTCTAAAAGAGCTGCATGATTGAATGATTTTATCCTGATTCAGATTACCATAGGGCTAAATCAGAAGTGTTAACTTTGATCCTTCTGTAAACCCGTTAGATGTGTGTTTAGCTTGTTCTGTACAAGACTTGTTTATGGTTAGTAGTCGCTCTAAAAAAGTTTGCTATTGTGGTAGCTAAAACCCCCAGCTTTCTTATATTTAGCCACTATTCCACCAAAAGCTCTCTTTCAAACAGCATCGACTCTCAATGCTGTGAAGTTTGTGACTTAACAGCCAAACCTGTGAAGCAGGAAATCACCAAAATTGAAGGCATATCACGTCCTAAGCTGTAAATATTTTGTTGCGGTCATTTCTGCCTCAACTCTTATCTTTATGCCTCCAGGAAAAAAACAACTACTTCTAACTCAAGTTGTTCCTGCCTTCTTAGTCCAGATACAATTATATAAAATGCACGATACTTGACTGGTCTGTCTCATATTTATTTTAATACTAATTATTGGAGTCTTGTTGCCCACTCAGCTTTCAGTTGAGTGATTCACAGGAAAGTTGAATAATAAGTGTTGTGGACGGAGAGTGCTCAGCTTCTTCTCACTGGAATGAAATAAGACTTGAGGAAGCGGTATATGATCAATAACATTTGATCTGAGATTGAAGAGTTGTTTCTTTTATCAGCACACCTCCACCAGTGTATGGCAACAATTACACCGTTTCCCCCGGCAGTAATCTGGACCGAGGCCTTCTTGAAAGAACTTAACAGACAATAAACAGGTCAGCTTTTATTTAGTGGTCTGTCAGCTGTTTGATAAACCTGGTCAAGGGTCAGCTAAGGTCTGCATTTGCACTAAGTTCCCCTCAAAGTCTGCAACAGAGACATACACAAGTGACAGCACTGTTTAGCATGTGTGTCAGTTTAACGAGGCCAGAAAGCCTTTGTAAATGAACGTCGGTGGGCCAAATGAGGAATTAATTACTCGCTTGCCTTCTATTTGAGCCCTGCCTGTACAGTAAATGGGTAATAACTGTCATCTCTGGGTCTGTGTGCGACTCACCCTGTCTGTGCCTGCGGCCAAGAGCCCACAGTTTGTGGTTAAAACTGGAAAAGCAAGACAGCACTACACGGATGCGAGCCTGTTAACCAGCAAACCCACGTAATGGCTCATTGCATCCTCCGTGTTGCAGCCAGACTCCTCTCCGCCACAGACTGAATGGTGCATTTGAATATGTTTATTCTGAGAAATCGAAATGAGAAATAGTTTCCAATTGTTTAGGATAAAATTGAATAGTTTGGTTGACAGGTTGCTGTTGGGAATGGTGCTAAAACTGCAAGTGTGCCTACACACATCATCTATCATGGACAACACATTTATTCCCCTTGCAGCAATTATTCAGTGGAAGGAGTTGGTGTTGAAAATGATTAATAGATGAGATGATCAATCAGAAAATTAGCTGAATTGTTCATTAATCAAGGAATAGCAAATATTGTCTGATTGTGCTTCTAAAAATAGTATTTTTGTCACTTTTTGTTTCATATTAATTAATATTTTATTAACTATATGAATAATTGCTTCAACATATAAATCAACAGATAAATAAATGGTAAAATCAAATAGGTTTCCCTTCATCTTCCTCTTCCACCTGCATTGTAAGTGACGTGGCCTCCAATGACCCCTCCTGGCAGAGATAATGTCACTCAGTACGTTTGCATGACACGTGAAAAAAACGAATTATTGCCTTAATCTGACTATAACTGGACAACTGAAGTGCATGTAAACGTGTTAGTCCGACTGAAGTTGGATTTTTCCAACTCCGATTTAGACACTCAGATAATGCGATTGGAATAGGATTTTCGCCGGTATGTATGACAAAACATGTGCACATGCTCCACCCCCGCGCTGGCGTATGACCCCGGAACAAAAACATCCAAGAAAGCCGGCCGCACATTAACCGGTCACATTAGCCGGTCGCATTAGCCGGTCGCATTAGCCGATCAAATTAGCCAGTCGCTGGTCAGTAGTGACGGCACAAAGTGTCGAATTGAGGTCAACCGGAAAGGGGGCCTAATTAACCCGCTGAAACGACGCATATCGCCACCCAGTGTTGAGGAGGAGGACACGTTCCCGTCAGTTATTCGATTTCTCAGTTGCATGTAAACTGGGACAAGGACAGAAGCCCTATTAGACGCCAATATCAATTTTAAGCATAGCTCGATTAAACTGTCCATTGAAACGCACTGTAGACTGTAGGTGGACCTTTCCCCTCCCCCCAAATCCTCTCTGGCCTTCAGGGTCTCTGGTGTCACTATCATGGAGGTCAGCAGGCCAAGAGCTTCAGAAGGAGACCACTTTGACCCGAGGGTTTGTCTCTAAACAGTGTGTTACATCAGTGACAGGTGTAAGCTTGGGATGACAGTTAGTGAGTCAGCTTTAGTTTTCAGAAATGGATGATAAAAAGGGTCACATTCTCTGTGATACATGTCAATATTTGATAAAACATCAATATTACACTATTAGCACCAGTAATAATCCAATGCTCGTAGGTTTTTTTTTAATCCTTTCGTTAATATCTCCAGTTAATGAAAGATTTTAAAATTTCAACGCCTGGTATGCAGTCATGGGAAAAAAATATTAGACCACCCTTGTTTTCTCTGATTTCTTGTCCATTATAACCAAAATCATTATCAAGAAAACCATGGAAAATAGCCAGATACCAGCTCTTAAATGAAACTCTTATGAGCTATTTTTGTTGTTATCATTATATTTTTCCAAACAAATGTACCTGTAGTTGTACCAGGCATTAAATGAACAAGAAAAGGAAGAAAACAAAGGTGGTCTAATCATTTTTTCCATGACTGTATTTGTCTCTGGAGCACAGGATATGAGTTTTTTTTGTGTTGCCAGTTTGTTTTAAATAAAGAAAATAAGTGAGGAGTGAAACAGATAATAAGATAAATGTATTCTACCGAAACTCACATATATGTCATACCCAGAAGTCAAAGAAGAGCTTCCATTTTTATAAAAAACTTTTATGGCACAAAATGAGAACCTGTTTTATACACCAGTCCCAGTTTTAATACAGTGATTTATTCCAGGTTATGTTTCACATCCACTGGGTTGGGTTGCATTGTGGCTTACAGTTTATTTACTTTAGACTGAAATGAAAATGATTAGTCAATCTACTGTGAATAATTGTCACATATCTTGATCATTAATCAATTGTGTAAGAATCATCCTTGAAGCAAACTTCACACTCACTGGTTTCAGCTGTGAAGTTTGCTGCTTTTCTTTGTCTTTTAGTAGATTTAATATATTTGGGTTTTGGGCTGTCGGCCGTAAAAACAAATCATTTGAAGATGTCACTCTGAGCTCTGGAAAATTCAACTTTTTAAAGATTATTTTCTGGCATTTTATAAAAAAGAAAATCAAGTAAATAATCAAGACATTGTTTGATAGTAAAAGTATTTTTTAATTTATGCCATATTTTACATTCTACAATGCTAACTGTGAAGTTGCATTTCCACATTATCTTTACTATGGGCTGTCCTCAGATTCTTTACCTGCTGTTTTAAATCGGTGCAAAAAATTGAGGGAAATAAAGGGCAGCATCCTTTTTACAACAGGAAGGCCATAATTAAGTCTACTTTAAAATACTGCATGTCGAGGCTGTAACTTAAATGGCCAAAGGTCATTCATTCAAGCTATTTACTACAATACTTTTTGTCTTCTGTGGCTGAGAAAACCAAAGTAGTAAAGTGGATAAACACCCTCCACCTGTCTGTCCTGAAAGCAAAGCCTTCCTGTCCCACCAGTAGAGTTGCTAAGCTGCAAGCTGTAGGTGACTGTGGTTTGACTGGGTGTAACTAAGAATATAAAGCAGAGTGATGTTGAAAGAAAATACACGCTCAGCAAACCCTCCCTGGGTAAATAAAGGTTTAAAATACAGTGTATCACTGCGGCATTGTCAGGATAAGTGGCAGGTGGTGGACTCCTGAATACTGTCAGCACAGAGTTCATTAAAGAAGTGACGTTTCTGACAGGGACCTTCTGACAGGCGGGGTAAGTTAAGTGATTCTTTGACACTGAAGTGACATGTGGTTGGTAATTAGAAAACTTAAACCTTCAACATTAAAACTACGTCACTTTAACCAGAGCCGCTCATAAATGGTGGGGGGTAAATGTGTACCACAATTTAAATTTTTACAATAAAATCACAGTCTGAAGCTTTGCCATAGGGATGGTATTAAAATGTCAGACAACAAATTAACCTAAAACTGCTGTGGCTGTGGTGTAATTTACCCTCAGCAGTCGTAAAGCATAATGGCGTAAGTCCGTGACATTTTATAATATTATGAAGCATTAGGTCACTAAGTTACGGCCCTTGAAAGTCTTTTATCTAATAAAATCTAATACTTTGATTTTCCTCTGCAGACAAGTGCTTATTTCAGTCTCCTAATCATGCTTTTATACAGATTATTTTCATCGAGGCAGGAGGGGAAGGGCGCTGAGCCTCAGGACGCTGTCACAGAAAGAGAGCATCCTCTAAAAATCAGACTTGTGGCAGACGGTTAATTTAAGTGAGTGTGTTTGCGAGGCTGTAAAATTGAACTCAGCACACCGCAGTTTAGAGGCACCGCGCCAGCGCCGTCTCGGTTAATGACACCGCTGTCATTATCGCAAACAAAATCTTTATTTGTTGTGTCATTGGGTGTAATTGCTTGACTCAGATATTTTCAGCTGCAGAACAGCAATCCTGAAGTTTGTACCTGTTCAGTTCACTTCTGTGCTTAAATTGAACTTAATAACAGTTCACATATAGTCAATGTCCCCGTCCTAGACCGGTGGGTTCCAGTACTTGGCTGGATAAAGCGTCCAGCTGGTGATAATCAGACTTCAGCCTGGTGTCTGACCTGCAGAACAGCCCTGAGATTTTTCCTCATGAGCACCTGATTGAGCTGTTTATCTCCTTTATCTAAAAACTTTCCCAACAATGTGACATTCTGCTCTGATAAACTAACAGCTGGCGTACAATGTGATTGATCTGTCAATCAGTTGCTGTGCTGAATCTGACAGAAGTGTTTGTGAGACTGTACAGTTAATAACACCAGAAAACCAATAACTTCTTCTCATTGTTGCTCAACCACACACTCACTAAAGCACGCATTACGCTGCTTTTATACCAACATGATCTGTGAACGTGTGAATTGCACTTGAACCTGGCCTTCAAATGGCAGTACTGCGAGCATCAAAGCGTATGTGCATGGCATCTGTGCAGTGAAGGACAGGGGCATAAAGTGGGCAGGGCCAAACTACTTCCAGCGTCCTTTTAACTCAACACCTTAAGTGGAGATGGCAACATGTGACTCCGAAAAGCATACATCTGCTTTTTTATTCCAGCTTATAATCATTTACATGAGAAATTGGCTTAGTTGGTAGAGCGTCCGCCCACTGATCGGAATATCGGTGATTCGATCCCTGACCATGGCAGCCTATATGCCGAAGTATCCTTGTGCAAATCCCAAATTGCTCCCGAAGCTGCGTTCATCGGTGTACGAATGAATTCCCAATCAATTTGTGTGTGAACGGGTGAATGAGTCTGTAGTGTAAAGCGCTTTGGATAAAACTGCTATTTACCAGAAAATTAACCAATTTGTATGAGAAATTACAAAATAACAATTAAAATGTATTATTGCAGCGCTAAAATAATTCAGTCACACCTAAAAGTATGGTGTTTCAGTGCAGCTAATGTAAAAAAAATTTTGCATTGGTGCATTTGTGTCTTCCTCTGATTTATTAAAAATGTTAAAGCTTCAACTAGATAACTTGTGGTGACAGGCATCAGAGTGGTGCTCTGCCGTCTCGAGGGTTTTCGTCTCAAAAATCTGGCTGGGACGTGGAAAGTACGGCCAATGTCACATCGTCTGTACTATGCTTTAGTCAGAGCCTTTACAACAAGTTTAATTTCATTAGTTTCCTTCATTACAAGCAGTCAAAAATTAAGCCACACAAAAAATGTCATATTTTGTCTGAATCTCGTGGTTGTGTATTATTTGCACTTGTGAATGTGTCAGACTGAGCGTGTAATAACTGTTATACTGTACATGACATACAAAACATTTGTGGTCGTTATGCACGAGTAGATTATTTGAAGTGTAACTTAACTACTCCCATGCAGCTGTCAGGGTTGGAAACATTTGTTCACCTTTCCAAAGTGCATCCATCTATTCATCTGCCAAAAGTATTTCATCAGACAAGAGGGCTTTTTAGAGCAGAAGAGAGACAAGTTGGTCATCCTCCAATATTACTGGTGAACTACACATTGGTAATGCACCAGCCGCCGCCAAAATAAAGCACCATTTGGCCGGCTGCTGGTGGTCCCGGGATGATTATCTGGGATAGAGAAGAGCTGCTTTACATCTTGACAACATGTAGTGAAGATTACACTGTTGCACCAAAGCCTGGCTAACTGCTGGGACTGCAGGGAAGAAAGGCAGTATTTGACATTTCTGTGAGGAGACAACAGACACGTTCAGTCCTCCGACAGCCTTTGATATAATCCACTCGTCACAATCGGTTGTCAATGGAGCTCACTCAGGTTCATTTATGTTTTTCTAGCAGCTTTTTAGTTACTGTTATCAACCCATCTGCTACGCTGTGATAAATTCTGTCACACTCCATCATAACAAAGTACTCCAAAATATACGGTGTAATCTGACTGCTTTATTATCTGTGATGGTAGATATTCTGGAGGCTTATACATTGAACTTGGGGAAGAAGCTCTCATATCTTGACATCTTAATTTAACTGTAGGACAGTTGAGAACATTTTCAGTCTCCCTGTATACGGTGCTGAATATGCACCAATATGAACTCTTTAAAAAAAAAAATCAGAACATATACTACAGCAAAGGATTAATAAGCTGTGTTGTAATCACCTAGTTTGTTCAGCAGAGCACTGGGCCAAAAATGATCTGTTCTCTATCACTAAAAGAGACTGAAAAGATTAAACAAATGGGCAGTAAGGTGTGAGACAACTTACTGCAAAGACCCTCATTTAGTTGACAATGTAGTACATCGTATGAGCAATGTGAATGAATATTAATAACTTTTGTTCTATGTGTTCTATGTATGTTCGATTCCTGTGCTTTTTTTTTTTTTATGTTTAAAATCAATAAAAAGTTGATTACAAAAAAAAAAAGAATATTAATAACTTTTAGGTGCCCTTCTAGAAACCCAAGGAAGCTTTACATGAGACACAAGGGACAAAGGAAATAATGTTAAATATGCTTTAAGAAAGTTATTTAAGAAGGCAGCCTTCTAAGTATCTTTGCATAGTTAGATTAGATTTTATTGTCTCCAGGCGAGAACATTTTTTCACAAAAGCAAAATGTGCAAAATCCACATAGAATAGACCTATTCTCATTCCACCTCAATAATTCATTATGCTGGTTGCCATATTGGTAATCTGTGAATTTTTCCACTCTAAAATCAGTATCGGCTTCACACCTCAAAAATCCCACATTTCATTATCGGATATCGGATTATGGGGATGGGAACAATTACTCGATGATCGATTGATGGTCAGTAAGAATTTGGTCGATCACGTGGAATTTTTAATCGATCTGTGTATTTTTAAATTTTGATCTTATCTCTGACTGCATATAAAGACTCACTGAACTGAAACACGGCAGAGCATCAGTTCTGCCGTACGTGAATAAGCCAATGAGCTGAGAATAAAGTTGGATAAAGCTACAGTTTGAAAACTGAAAGTTGCAATAACAATTGACTTAGTTTTACGATAGACAGGATCAAGTATTTTTTCGTCCTCTCAAAATAAAAGCGTCCATTATCAAAACAGGCTTTTGCATAGTACTGAATATAATATACTATACTATACTATAATCGATTAATTGAACGTTAACTTTATAGATAATCGAGTTGGCAGGATTCCTCCAAATGCCCATCCCTAATTGGCTACATGGAAAAAGGCTCAAATGTCACAATATTTTTCACCAAATACAATTTGGGGTTGGCTGTTGGTGCTTTTGCAAAAATATTTACACAATGAGATTTTGATTAACAAAGTGTGTGAAGAAAACAATATAAAACATCTAGATTAAATCACTTTACTGTTATTCATCCTTTAGAACCAGGAAAAGAAATCACTGATGCCACATTATGATATTACGATATTCAAAGTTAAAATGGTCTACACTTATATAGTGCTTTTCTAGTCATTGTGACCACTTAAAGCGCTTTAACACTACAGACAGCGCTCATTGACACACTAGTGGCCGAGGCTACCTTAAACGGTGCCAACTGCCACTATCGAGAATTTGGGGTTTATTATCTTTCCCAATGATACTTAAACATGTAGGGTGCCATAGTCAGGGATCGAACCACTGACCAGTGGGCAACCGCAATACCAACTGGCTGTTGATAAAGCAATGTTCATCTTGCATGTTTCTTGGAGTCTTAAACATTCTTAGAGTCTGTGCTGCAGCAATAGGTGTGGGTGATCCAGAGTCCTGCTGCTGCATGTTGATGATCAACATGTCGACAGGGACCAGACTGTAATTTGTGGGAAAAAAAGATTCTCAATATTCTGTGTTCATATGAAAAGTCCGTCCTGTCACTTGTTAATGTAAAACAGTGTTGATGCAGCCTATAGCAGGCTCAGAGGAGCTGTTTCATTTACTGTGCAAACACCCGGCATGTAGTACATCTTTCCTAAGAAAATAACAACGCTGTCCCTGAGGACATGATGCATTTTATGTTTCCTCTGACAACACTTGTTTGTTTGGGATAAACTGAAGAGGAGTCGTGTAGTGTTGCATAGAAATTAAAAGAAGAAAAATGTAGTAATCATACTTAAATTGACAGGGGATATGTTTGAAGGGCACAACACAGATACAAGCTGTAAAAGCAGCTATTATCAATATTTTTATAACAATATTCATATGAAAACAATGTTTCAATAAGAGAGGCTGCTTGTACAGTTAATATCGCTTAAATCTGCAGCTCCCCTCGGCTTTACAGAGCTTTACACTTTCAGCTCATTGTTAAGCTGTCCGGCGGCAACTTTACTATTTTGGGTCCCTCTCAGTGCTCTCATAGCGTGGCTTATATTTGCAACAGGCAACTATTTTCAGAGAAAAAGCTGTCCACTATACCTGCTCAGCACAAAACAGCAGCCAGACACAGTGGGTGAAAAGCTGCTGAACATAATGGAGCATTTAGCAGCTAAAGAGGCAGATATTCCCCGGTTCGCAGGAGAAATATATGTAAGGATTAAGTGAAAATGAATTAAGTGGAGTCTAGTCATTTGAATAAGCCAATATAAGAGAAATGTAATTATCAGAACTTGATGTATTTATTTAGCAGATGGGGATTGAGAGGACTGGAGAAGGCACATCATGTTACAGCAGATTTCTTCTCTTATCTATTTTGTCTTCCTGCTGCTGCGGCGACCGATGTGTCCTGAGCCTCTGGTTGTTAAGACTGTTTACTCCTTCATATCTTCTCCTTATGTCAAGGCTGTTTGTGTCTTTGTGTGTTTGCACAGTAGGACCAACCCCATGCTCTATAGTGGCGCCTGTGTTTAATAGCTTGAGCTGGATAAAGAGCCTGTTTGGCACTGCTAATAGCATATGCCATTTAATGGAAACATATATCCAAAGCTCCTTACAGTGTCATGAGTATGTGCATTTTTGTGCTCATGTCTCCGATGGGAATCCCCAACCCTTTTAGCATGAGTGCCGACTTCGAACCGTGGAGCTAGCAACAGAGAGAAACCACTAACTCCAGACAGCTTTACTGCTGTAATCTCCCCTATTCCCCTATAGGATCAGTTTGCTCGTCCCACTTTGAGCCACACATGACTAAAACTGGTGTAAAACCCACTGCTGGTCTACAAAGTTAGCTGTTTTGTTCCATCTCCAGAAACACAGCTTCTATCTACCACTGTATTGAATTTTTTTGCAACATTTATAAGTAAACAGGATCTTCCACATGCTGCATAGAGGTTGTTTTGCTTGCTGTCTCATCAGAGGACATCATATCCTGGGATCAATAACATCATTATCATGGCCTTCATAAGTAGTTACTCAAGCAGAGGAGGTGAAAACACATGTGGCCTGCGTCATAGCTGTGACCTTGGATACAGAACATGAACACAGAGCCATGAAGTGTTTCTTTGAGCTTTGATACATTATGAAAATGATGTGAAACCCTTTTTTAGTGCAATTGATTGGCACAATCCGTAGGACCGGGACATTGTTGGTGTGAATGGGTCAATACAAGTTATTCAACCTGCTTCAAAACTCTGCTCCTCATCATCAACAACAAGAAGGCTCAACTTTGGTACAAAAGGTACCAAGGAAGAACACTGGTTGCAAAAATGATTTATAGGTAACTCTAGAAATCACCATAATTTTAGTCTTCTCAAGCATAATTCAGTGACCACAAAGTTGAAGTTGATTGTAGAGTGCTAGTTGTTGTAAAGAGTTGTTGGTTTTTTAACCTTTTTTTGTTTTTGCATCATACACCACCTAGCTCCAGTCCAAAGCCGTTTCCTCATATGAACTCCAGACAATATCTGGACCTGATTATCCGGACCTTGTCCAGAGTTACTCATGTAGCACATAACGGAAAGACTGTCCATGTCAGACGTGTTCTCATGTGCTGGAAATACTCTGAATACACAGTGTTTTGTTTATGTAGCTGGTAATTTGGTCACGAGCATCCAAGTGTCTTGCTGTTCCTTGTTTGATGATTCTGGCATTGGCCTTTACCGACAGAAGGTTTCTGAATCTCTCTCAAGTTCAGATTTTCTTTGGCGTCATCCTGTAAATTACCCTTCACCTGCAGATTGTATTTTTGGGGGTTTTGAGGCAGTCTTATGATAGAAACACCATCAACATGCGCACTTGCTTGCTGTGAATTTTCTAGAAAATTACAGGTTCTGTTTTTACCATTAACCCATGTACGAACGTTTAAAAAGGGCAATGCACATTGTCTCAACTCAGTTATATCCTTGGTGTAAAAGTGTTTCTGGACTGAAATCTTGTCAAAAAATAACCATCATGACATATAGGAATTGCTTGTCTTGTCCGAAACCGAAATATATTTTTAATTTACTAACATAGAACAAAGAAAAGCAGCGATGCCTCCTATTTGATGAGCTGTAACCAGAGAATATTTGCCAGTTTAGTCTGAAAAACAAGTTAGCTGAATATCCAAATAGTTAAAGGATGAACTTTCTGACATTAAATTATAAAATAGTTTCAGCTACCCTGACTTTATACAGTTACCCCTGCTGAACATTATCCATTCTGCTGCATTGAACATTAATCCGAGATTTTATTACCGGAGAAATCACCCGAGGTGCAGTCAGTGTCCGAGATCATTTCTCACTCGCTCTGTTTGGCTTTCCTTCCCTGATGAGCAAAGATGGGAAAATAAAGTTTTTGTTTGCCTACAGTGTCTGCAGAACTAAAATGTGTGTAATTGATAGATTCTTACACTTTTTTCAGATAAATTTCCTCTGATCGCTGGTGGGTTACCTTGCAAAGCTAGTGTAGACTAACTCTTAGTTTAGTGGTTTGACTTTCTGTCTTGTCAGTGTGATGCGATCAGTCTGAATGTTTTTGTTCCGCTGCCTCTGGGAGAGACTTTATGACACAAAGAGGTACTCCTTGTACCATCTCTTCCTCCTCACTGCTCCCTCTGATACACTCACAGCTTGAAGTAAAGATTGAGAGAAAATATCTTTCACCATGGCACTTCAGTATTATACAGTAAATGATCACATCGGAAGAAATGTTGTCAAATGGTTGCCATGTATCCTTCTGTAAGACCGTCACTCCTCAGTTAAATTAACATGCAAAAAAATGTAAATCCAAGGCAGCAGTTTTGGGGTCTGCTCTCTCTGTGTTTGGTTCTGACCTGCAAGGCGTATTACACATTAGCTTCCCTAACTTCACTCCTGGCCTTCACAACCTAAACTCAAAGCTCAATTATTCAAGTGTTGCTGCTTTTTGGCAGCGCGTCCGGCCTCCTGGCTGGCTGCAGTCTGCTTCTTTTTGGATCGCGCCTATTGTCTGCCTGATTTCCCCAGGCACCCAATCCTGGCTGGAGGATTGAGGGCCATCAAACAGAATTAAGAGGAGACAATAACTGTGTGTGTGTGTGTAACGGCGGATGTGTGAATACTTACAGTTGAGCAAGAGCATGTTGAAATTTTTGTGTTTTTTGTCGAAGTGCGTGGAAGTGTGTGTGTGGCCTCAGAGAGTGTGTGTGTGTTTTGAAGTGAAGCCAAAGCTGCCACAACAAGAAGAGGCCTCTCCTCCTGGCTCCGTCCACTGATGCAGGCCTTCAGTGTCCGTCGCTCCAGCTGGCAGCCAATTTATACCAAGGCCAAACACTCCAATACCCACAGGCAGGCCAACAGGGGCTCTTTGTGATGCCAGAGTGTATGTGTGTGAGTGTGTTTTTCTTTCTGAGTGTGTGTTTCTGTGTGTACTTAGCAGCTACTGAGACAGTTGTTCAGCTTATGATTGACTGCAAATGTTGTTAATCTCCAGACTTGGCTGTATCCAGAGGACTTTTATCAGTGTTTTTGCATTGACTTATGCTTGACCTACATTATATTAGTGGCTCAGGGTTGGCACTGCTGCCACCCAGAAGTCACACAGCTTCAAGTGCATTCGCGTCTTGTTACAGTAGCAAACTAAAGACACGGATATCACTACTTAAATTTGTTAACATACGTAAAAGGAAGCGTGAAAAAGTTTGGACAACAAATGGCGGTTTGAGCTGTAAATCTTCCTCTATCATCACATTTGAATTCAATATTTGAAAAATATTATTTTTAATCAAAATTAGCTCATTCAGAATACTTAGTATGCACCTATGCACTATACCCATTCTTATGCATCGGTTGACTACTAATGTTTGATTTCCCAGGAGAACAATAAGTTTGAAAGTAAGAAAAAACGCATAGAAAATGGTCAAAATGGAGCACAATTTAATCTATAGGATTTAATATTGTCCGGAGAAGAGTGTGTATAAAGAGCCATTTGAAATCGTTTATCATAATTTTTCAATAAACAAATCCTGCTGAAAATCAATATGTACACAGTGGCAGAGTAATGCACCACTGTGTGCAATGTAAATTTAATACATGATCCTCAAAGCGAAAATGGAGCAGTTGTCATCAGATCGTTTGTGATTCAAAACTAATTTGATATATAATTCAGCTGTGATTTGACATGTTGTTTTTTATTAGGCACAGAATGAAGGTTTGTACTGACAGTAATAATGTCTAAACACCAACATCATGTCTCAAAAGTTGTCGACTGCTGCAGCAACTAAAGTTTGTATCACACAGAGCAACTTTTTACCAGGAGTGCAGTTTTTAACGTCTATAAAACATTAAAGGAAGTTGACACTAACGACAATTGAAAAGCACTGCTGCTAGATCTGTTGCTCTGCCTCCAAACCTTTATGGCAGGTTTGGAGCTCATACTTTTTCCTCAAAAGAAATAATACTGAACATGGACTGTCATTTTTGGTATTTACTAGAGTCTCAGGCCTGTTGACAAAAATGTGTTTCCTGTTCCTGATCTCAAGGATTCTGGACTTGTATTTGATGGCACAGTGCACAAAATTAAGCCTGTCCAGCACTGAAATGCTGCCAGCTATGGCATTTTAAACATTGCTAAAGGGGCACATATCTTTGTGAATATAACATATAACAGTAAATAATTAGTCTGTCATTGAATCTGAGCTTTGGCTGACAGACGAAGAGCTTTTTCTCCACTTTGTTGTTTGTTTTTCCCATTCATAGCTACACAGATGACCAACTCGTTCTTGTTTACATTTATTTATTTAGCACTAGAAATGATAGTACACTGATTAAATATGAGGTATAAAATTGTGCTTTGTAGACTGGAACTATGAGCTGTGAAATGCCATTTGATACGCTCAGTTTGCACTTCTCTGGGATCAAGTAGGGCATCTGACCTCTCACCCTGAAACAGTTAGACCACTGAAACCATCATCCGTCACCTGCGCTGCTATTTCTGCCCAACTTCACTTTACTCTGCTTTCACTTTGTTATATATGGCACCGAAACTGAAATCAACCCTCAAAATCTTTTCCATTTAATCCATTTCAGCTCATCCTCTGGTGCAACTATTATCCATTGGGCAGCAGCACAAGCAACTGTCTTTATTAAGGAGTGGATTGGAGTCACAGTCCTGACAATTTTACTATGACCTCAGAGTAAATCATGTGAAAGAGATGACTAGAAACCAATTTAAGTTCAAGTATGTTTAAAAAAATATATTTAGACTTGAATCAAGGTCAGGGCTAACTTAGTGTAGTGAATGACCTCAGTGTTTTGACAGTATAGTCAAAAGCAGCAGTATTATCAGTCATCCTCTTCAGCCTTTTATGGGGAGGAATTCTGTAGTTGTAGAAATATTGATTCGTTAGAAGCCATTGTGATCATTTGGATTTCATTCTACCTTCGTTTTCCCTTCAGCAACATGCATTTATTTACCAAAGACTGTATGGAAAACAGGCATACAGCTTCTGTAAGTCGCTTGCAGATTACTTGGGTTAGTGCAGGGGCTCCCAAATTTCAGGACTAATAAAATGCAGACTTCTTGTGACCCCGTCATCACAGGTGAATCTGCTGTTAACTTGGTGTGGAAATGAGCTGTGAGCAGTTCAGTAAAGGGATTTGTTCGGTTTTATATTTGTCTTATTTGAAGAGATTAAAGTGTCTACTTTTTTACCAAAATAAGAGCAAAAATGTGTTATAAGTAAGAAAAAATAAACCAGTTGCCAATAAATAAACCAACAGATTCTTATCCCTTCACTCACCTCGTGGTCCCAATGTTGGGTTTGTTGTCAAGACCATTGCTCAACACTTATTAAAGGGGACATATTGTACTCATTTTAAGCTTCATAGTTGTATTATGGGGTCGTCTCTACATGTTTGCATCGCTATTCCAGTCTGTCTGAGACCCATATCTCTTTAATCTCCCTTCCCTAAAAGCCCAGTCTGCTCTGATTGGTCAGTGTTTCCCAGTCTTCTGAATCTGAACTCTCCCATCTCTTTACCACCACCACTGCCACTGCAGCTGCGACATGACTGTAGCAGAACTGCGGAGGCACTTTCTACCATGAAAAAAATCACTAATAAAAGCTACAAAACCAAAAAACTGTCTGATTGAACATGTTCCAGCAGGAATATGATCCAAAACTGGGGAAAGATTTGGCAACATTGTCAGCCAAGATCACAGGTTTCCCCGATGATAGCATGTAGCTACATGTGGCATTGCATAAAGCAGCACAAATCGATGTCAGTTCCAGCCAAGAAGAGAAGAAACAGTTGGAAACGAAGTGCTCAGAATGCTCAGAAAGCTCAGAAACCTGAGATTTTGCTCACAGGGATTACTTTGTTTACTGCATTAATTTAAGTTCCCTTTCACTTAAGGTTTTTCAGAGCATATTTCGGCTGTTTTTAAGTTTTTCCTGCAGCCTTTAAAAGACCTACATCATAGAACACTGAGCATCTATCCACAGCCATCACCTCCAGACTTCACATCATTAGTTATACTGCTTTAATAAGCCACAATATGAACCATGTTCCAGGATCCAACACATGAGGAAATAGGGCAGTTGTGTTGTGATATTTGTGGCTGTTGTAGGAGATGATTGATAAAACCAGAGCGACTGGTTTCCGATCGTGCTGGTGGTGTGAATGCCGAGTGTGTCAGTGGGTTTTCTTCGGAAGCAGTTGCTGCCTAACAGGTTTCAGTGGGAGGATGATGCGTGATGATGAACCCACAGTTTCATTGTGATTCACCACAGTTGCACTTGAATACACCCAGGCCATCAGCTACCTTCACTTTTATATGATATTGTGGGTAATTTAAGAGTCATAAAGTGGTCTTAATGGAAATAAATGATTTCTTAATGTAGACTTTGGTTTAAATTGTCCTTTCTTTGAGTATTGTTTGGATGTAATTGTTTTTAGAGCTGCAATAACAAGTCCAGTAATTGGCCGACCAGCAGAAAATCAATCTGCAACTATCTTATATTTAATTATAAGAGCTAAAATGTAGCAGAACATCTTGTTATAGCAGTGAATATATGCTGTTTTTGTAAATTGAACATTCATTGTGTCGAAGACAAAATTAAACATTCAAAGCTGTCACTTTAGACATTTTCACTGCTTCCTAATATGGACGATAGACCAAATGATAAAGCAATTAGTCAAAAAAGACAGATTAATAATAATAATAATAATAATTGTTAGTTGCAGCCCCAATTAGTCACATTTCTGCAAATGTGTAAATAGTCTCAACATACATTTAATTATCTCTGTCTCTTATAAAGCTGTATGTTGTTGTCTTTATAGAAAACTGATGTGAGTAACAGTGAGAGCTCTTTGAACAGTATTGTGCAGTACTTTGGTAGCTGTGGTTAAAAAAAGTTTCTACTTCTGCCACAAAGATGAATATCTGACATTCTGCTTTAAATTTCTGTGCAGAAGAACAGAAACCAGATGTGAGAAATAAACACAGTAATGAGGAATTGTATGAGACCCTTGATGATGAATACATGGAAATAATAATGCACAGCGTGGCTCTTGATTATTGTAGCAAATAAAGAGTGTAAATAAGCATCTGCTTGCTGAGAGATCACATTAATTTAGCAAAGATGTAACATAAGATACAACAGAAGTTATTACCTCTTCCTCCCTGAGAAAACAGAATATTTGTGCTCTGCAAGCTATAAGACGGTCCATCTTATCTTCTTATATTTTCAGAGCAGTTTCACAGCAGTAAAGTTTGCTTTAAATATACCGCCGTCCTAATATCTGGTGTGTTACGGCCTTCATTAGACTGCTGACAGGTGAGACAGGCGGGAAATTAGCTGTGGTTAATGATGCAGTTAAATAGTCTGCATCTAGACTGTCGGGATGTGTCTAATATCTGACTTTTGACAGAGATAACCGTGTCTCCAATAGGATGGTAAGAGCAGACTGTGCAGTGCAATGGATGCAGGCTGTCATAATGTATTTCAGTGGCGCTCAAATCACTGGTGTCCTCATATGACCCTGAATGCAGCAGCCTAAGCTCTGGGCTGAACTGAGCTGAACTCAGAGGGGTTTATCTTTTTATGGTTTTATCCTTTTATATATATTTTTGTCTGCCTTGTTATCCCTCTAATAATCCAGCAGTGGTTTAAGATCACCTCCGCTGGGGATCTGACTGACTGGGATGTGGGGGGATCCAGCGGAGATCTGACTGATAAACCACTTAACATTCAGGCCGTTCTTTTAATATCTGAGTGTAAACACAGTGTTTCCATCATGATAGTGAAAGCACGTCATGTATTGCAGTGGATGCAGGCTCTCTGTTTAATGTATTTCACTGACGTTCGCACTGGTGTCCTTAAATGACCCTGAATGCAGCAGCCTTAGATGAAGCTGAGCTGAAGTGAAAGGAGGGGGGGGGGTTGTTATCTTTTATGTTGTATCTTTATATATATATATATATATATATATATATATATATATATATAGATATATCTATATAGATATATCTATATATATATATATATATATATATATATATATATATATATATATATATATATATATATATATATATATATATATATATATATCTATATAGATATATCTATATATATATATATATATAGATATATAGATATAGATATATCTATATATATATATTTGCTTCCGCTGTTCTCCCTCTAGTCACCCAGCCGTGTTTCAAGATCACCACCTCCACCACTGCTGCTGCAGAGGACAGAAACTGAACAAAAATCTGCAGCCTGAATGTCAGATGAATGTCTGTTGTTCAGAAGGTTTCAAAATCATCAGGGTGCAAAGAAAACTGGACTGTATTTCTCACATTTTTTAATATTTGGTTTGTTTAAAGTCATGATGTGTTCCAGAGCTTGCAAACAAAGTTCACAATGACTCATAAGTACACTACATGGCCAAAAGAATGTGGACATCTCTGTTCTTGATGATGCAGCTTACTAGAGCTGCAACAATAAGTTGATTTACGCGATTAGAAAATGAATTTCCAGCTGTTTTGATTAAAACAAAACTATTGCACATGTGCTGCTTTTCTTTGTAATATAACAGTATCCTGAACCTCTTTTTTATAAACTATATTATGACATTTTTTGCATTAAACAGTTGATTGTCGAATAATAAACCATCAGCCTGAGTGGTCTGATGGTCTGAGAGACCATCAGACCACTGTTTAGCTTCTGGGGGCAGCAGCTCATATATTTATTTCATATTTCTGGAGTTCTGGTGCCAGCAGATAACCAGATAACAGACATCCGGGCCAAGACTTCCTCTTCAATATGCCGACCATAAATGTTAACAGTTCGATTAGTGACTTCATCTCGACAATTTGTAGGTGTTTTTCATCCCGGCTGCATTTCATCTTAACTTTATTAACACATATCTGTATATGAATACAGATAAATACATTTGAAAAAAGCTATATTTTTATAAGACAATAGCCAATGAGTTCCAAGGTTGCATTTCAGCCAATACACTCTGCCTCTTTTGCTCTCCACGCAGACTGTTTATGATCATTCAACCAAACATGATTGGTCAATACTACTAAAACTACAAACATGCTACTGATGCCAATATATAGTCCCGTTCTTCATTCATATGCAGATATCTGTTTATAAAGATTAATCATTAGCATAATTGGTAGTTGCAGCATGCAATGACAGTATGTCTTCCTCTGACTTTGTGTCAACAGTTTGTGCTATTGGCTGTCAGTGTTGGGCCTCACTAATGCTCTTATAGCTGAATCTTATAACAAATCAATGCATCAAGACTGAAACATTTGCAGGAAAGTGCGACACCAGAAGGAGGCATGCAACAATCCTGTAGATGTCAACTTTGGGTGTCCAGTCACACACTCTTGGCTCCGTAGCACTTGGAGAGCTTTGGTGTCTCGTTTTAGTCAAAATGTTTCATCGTTCACTTCACGAGCTATTTAACCTTATGTTGACGTGACATCTGCTCATGATCCATGTTTTCAAGCCTAAGTAACAGCTTGACAGCAGATGTCAACATCTGTCTTCTTATTCCCACTGCACTGAAAAATTTGGGGTTGTTTTATGTTGTAAGTGCTGCCAGTTTGTGTTCCCACACCTGTCTAAGCAGCAAACCAGACAAAAAGAGGAAGCCCTCCTGAGTTTGTTTGGTGCGAACATGACCTCGACTCAACCCCAACAAGGCGCAAATAAAACATTACATCACGGAGGAGTCGCCGGCGTCATGTGACGATAACATCTGTGTGAAGCTCAGCGGCGCGTGGCGGCTCTCTAATAGGCAGCGGTACGGTGTGTGTGTCCTCAGCAGCCCCCCGCCACATTTCATCTCTGTCGACTAACTGGGCTAATTTCACGGTCTGATGAGCAGACAGAGGCAGGCTGGCAGACTTACTGTTGTCACCGGAGACTTTAAAGCCTGTTGTTTTTTTTTAACTGTGTGTGTGTGTGTTTGGAGGAGGATGAAACAGTGGTGGGTGTTTGCCTGGCATTCCCTCTCCCATCGTGACTGGAGTGGTCCGACTCCTACAATTAAGCAATGAATCACACAAAGTGACGGCAGGACGAGTCACTGCTGCCTGGCTGCAGGACTGAAATTTGTTGCCCTCTGTGGAGGACGACCACAACTTTCAGGAGCGCTGTACAGTATTAAAGCTGTGTGTTTTAAGTTGTGTTACGTGAGATCTGCTTTTTGTTTGGAGCTGTGGTATTTGGCTCGTCAGTCGAACAGTGTGGGTGGCTCAGTGAAGTATTTGTTCCTCTGAGGGCCCACTGCAGTTTGACTCTCTCTAGGTAGCTTTGTTTGGTTTGGCATCTCAGTAAAACTCAACCAAATGTGGAGCTTTTCATTAAAGGAATTGTTCGAAGTATCTTGTTCTCTCTTGGACTTAGATGAGAAACCTATATATCACATTAAATATGGAAAATGGACTGAAAACAGCGGAAATCAATCAATCAGTCTGGCTAAATCTAAAGTGGATGTGTGTTTGGAAGTAACCTGCCAACTCAATTATCTTACCGTTAACGATCAAATTATCATTTAATCTGTTTCAAAAGTCTGTTTCGATAACGGACGCTTTTATTTTGAAAGGACCAAAATAGACCTTAATCCTGTCCATCGTAAAACTGACTCAAGTGAGATTAAACTGTAAAGATAAGTTTTTGATCAAATGAAACTTAACTTCATGTTAGCAAGGTTTGATACAATAAGCTAGTTTTGCTCAAATTAATATTGTATTTCTGTGTGTTTTATAATTGTTTTTGCAACTTTCAGTTTGCAAACTGTAGCTTTATCCTACTTAATTCTCAGCTGATTGGCTTATTGGCGTACGGCTGCAGAAATGAACGCCCAGCCGTGTTTCAGTTCAGTGTGTACCGATATGCAGTCATAGATAAAATAAAAATAAAAAAATACACAGATCGATTAAAAATTCCACGTGATCGACCAAATTCTTAACGACCATTAATTGATCATCGCTTAATTGTTCCCATCCCTAATCTAAAGACAACAAACTTGGCCTACAAACACATCTATGGCACCCAAATGAATCCACTTTATCTTGTATATTTATGTCATGCAAAAACTCAAGTGTACAAACGCAAATTTGCCATTTTATTTGTGTTATAATGTCATGTAGTTCCGTACAAAGAATATCCTGTAAAAAGCAAACTGTTTTTTTGAACTTTTGGGCGTGCTGGTCAGCAGATTTGATCAGTCTTTCTCCTCTAACACTGGACAAGAAAGCATATAAGTATGTTTTGCAAATATGCTGCACAGTCCCTTTACAGCTGAAGCCGTTATAGGCAGTATTCTTGGAAAGGATCCTACATTTGGATCTTGTCAAGCGGCAGTCTTCTGAATGTGCAATCAATCAATGAGCTTTCTGAATTAATCTTTCCTCTCTCTGTTCCAGGCTCCAATGAGAGGCTCTCCATGATGAGGAGCTAACACTGTCGGCCGCACAACCACAGGAAGAGACGTGGCTGCTGCACCATCCACAGTCGACGCATGGCGGTATTAGGGGTAAGAACCACTCCGACTGGTTAACGCCAGTCTCTTGGTCATGTAGAAGAATCCTGCGGTGTTTTCTTAACCTCAGAAGGAAAATGAATGAACATGGGTCACCAGTTTCTGCTAAAATGATCAGTGAGCCAGTATAAGAATATATGGGTAGGGCTGATGTGGTCTTGTGTCCTCCGGACAGCATCACTATGAACTAGTCGTAAACGGGGAAATGGTAGCCTGAGGCCTGCCTGCATAGAGAGAGTCCTGCCTGGATGATATTCATGCATGAAAGACTCTTTCCAAATCAGAGGCTGATTGTTTGTAGCCTGAGAAGCTATACTTTTGCCCTTGAAGCTGTGAGCACATGACAACAGTTGAATGCAGAATAGATGCGTGTATTTGTGTATTCAAAATCTAAATTCATCTGGATTAAATAGGATGAATGCAGGATAATATGATTGACTTTAAAATGATATACTGTTGATGTTTGGAATCCTTTAAACTTGCCCCATCATCAGTCTAAAAGGGTTTTTTTCAGTCATTGTAAAGATGACATTGGATGCTTTAACCTGGTGAACCCTCAGGGCGTTTTTTTTGCTCTTTTACCTTTGACTCACAGTAGCATGTATTCCACTGTAATATATAAAATATATATATAAAGCACCCGTTTCACACGGGACAGCACCTTTTCAAAATAAAAGCATCACAACATTGTTAGACACCTAGAAAATGTACAAACATGAAAAACAAGCTATAATACAAAAACACCAATAGGAACCTTGCTAAAGGTCATTTACAGTTGTGTTTAAAATAAATGGAAAAGTGATATAGTGATTGGTGTATACTACTTTTTACTGCTATATTTGATTTACTCCACATTAACAGTCTTATCATAACATGTATTCTATTCTAATCTTCTCATAGCGGCTCAAAACCAGATGATTTACTGTATTTTATAAAGAGATTAAATTAGTATTGAGCAGAATTTAGTTCAGAGTTTTGGTCCGGCCCCTGCAACCTTCGTGGTAATGGTCATGTGGCCCCTTGCAAAAATGAATTGCCCACCCCTGGGTTAACTTCTCCTGCTACAGCTGGGAGAGACTCCTGTGGGAGGACTTTGCCACTTGTGAGTGCTCTGGGGACGAGGGAGGGGCCGCCGGCAGCCCCTGCTGCTTGTTCAGAAGAGTAGGAACGTGTCTCCAAAACTCTCTAATAACACCAGAAAAAGTCACTAGATTTCTCGCTAGTTGCTTTTTTGTAAGAGTCGCTAGAAGGGTCTGAAAAGTTGCTAAATATATCGAAAAAGTCGCTTAGTTGGCAACACTGCTTGCTGGGTCGGTCTGTTTTCACATTCAAACTCCGTTGGTCAGCCGCTACAAAAGTACCTGTATGGAAACAGAGGCCGAGGGGAACTAACCAGTGGACATAGCCGAAACACTCAGCCGCTTTCCAAAAAGTACTCAAATAGAACTCAGTGGAAACACGCCTAATGCCTGTTTTTACAGTTTCGTTCCACGATAAACAGTAATTTATTGCAATCGAAACATACGTTCCGATCCCTCCATCTGGATACAAAGTTAATGATTATATCATCTTTGCTTGTCTACAGTCTCTATCTTCTTTATATCTATCTTCAGATGCTTTCACAGTTTTAGCAGTCAGTGAAGGTTTGAGAACAGGCTGGAGCCTCTAAATGATGGATGTCAGCTGTCTCACATAATGGCCGGTTGTGGCTTCTGAGTTAAGACACTGAGTGGTGCCTGGGTGTAATTTCACATCTGATGATTCTGTGCTGCAACTGTCTGTGTGTTGCTGTGTGTTGGGTAGTCCGCCTGTCACACAGCTGCTCAGTCAGTTACACAATAAACCTGAGACAAAAACATAGTAGCAGGTGTACATTCATAGCATTTGGTCTCATTGAGCTGCTGCAGCTGCCAAATATGCTGAAAACAAACTCTTGTTTAGATTAGACTGATGGTGAAGATGGATGCAGTCAGGCTGCAAGTAGGTAGGTTAGGCAAAAACATCAAGTAAGATGAATGTATGGTGTGAAATAAATACACCCTTAATGTAAATATGAGTGGGGGAGAGCTTGAGGAGTCAGACAGGCGAGCCGTCTCCTCAGGGCGTCTCTGTTCTCACACTGATACCACAGGGCCGTCTGCTTTCATCTGAAGAATCCAGAGAGCTCAGTTATTCTCTTTGAATTTCTTGTTATTTTAAAAATTATACCTGCTAGTTAATGAGGAACAGAAAGCCGATATACTGTCTACCTAATTAAAAAGTCTGTCAACATTTACCACACGTCCATCAACATAACGTTTTAGAGCATTTCTGCATTTATGTTTCATTATTTCTTTCAGAAATGGCCGCGTCAGCATCAGCAAGCAAGCGTCTGATCATGTGTTGCATCAAACTTTCACATGCTTTATATTATGATATTTACTGGAAATGACATATAGGCAGCAGCAAGTCAGTTGGTATTAGTGCGTAGACCCGTCAAGTCAGTACTGTGATTATTGTATCATATGATATCTGGACATGACCACGATCATTTTGTCTGACTTCAGTATCACCAGTTTAATTTATAATGTCAGGAACACGTTAGCCAACATGATGTTTGACAAACAGCAAGTTTTACTGACTATTGTAAGACCAGGGCGCAGCACCTAAGCATGTTCTCACAGCGCCTAAGCCCAATGAACAGAAAGAACAAAAATAATAATTTCTGCTCTGTTGTTAAACTTAGTAAAAATATATATATATTTTTTTCTCGCATCAATTCATTTTTAAAAGTTCATTGGTTCTTGAAAGGGCGTTCTTGCATTATAATCCTGTTATATTATTATGTCAGTGACATAAATAAAAGTGTCTTTATTTTTTTTGGATGATATATTGTACCAGAAATAATCGCGACAAATTATGGAGTTTAGTTACCGTGGCAGGCTTTATGATAGAAACGTCTCCCCTCAGCCAGCTGCCATCACATTTAGGTTGTCTTACTAAAACGAGAAGATATTATGTGTTTAATTCCTCTTCAAAATTAGCCATTTCCCGTCTACTGTGATGGTGTGAAGACAGAAGTGAAGAGAAAAAGGCGTCAGACAAAAGTTAAACTCAGAACAGGAACTCTAAAGCATCACTTGCAGACAGACAATGCAATAGAAAACAGTGCAATCAGACTGATTTTGTTGCTGATACTCACGCTGATCCTCAAACGATGTTGTGATTAAAAACAAGGAAAAAAATTTACCTTGGCTTCCTACATTTCATCAAAATTTCATTTTTCTGGGTGGCCGACCATAATAAATCAGTATATTGTAGCACCTGTGTCACACTAATTTACCCTAAAGTTAATACCCACGGGATTAATGGGCTACTTGGGGATATCAAACTACAGTGCACCAGTAGAATATGGTGATCGGCTAGTGATCAGAAGATTGAGGTACGACAAAGGAGGGAGCAGACAGAGACTGAGGTTTTGCTAGGAAATGGTACCATGTATTTTAACAAATAGTGAATGAATAGCCACAACAATAAAAGTGCAATTATGTACAGTGAAGCACCGATCTGAAAAAATAGACAATTGAGGTAAGTTAACTTTCTTTCAATAATTGGCATATGCACCTCAAGCTTCAGAAACAACAGATATGCATCACAAGTCAAGTCAAATTTATTTATATAGCACATTTACAGATGGTTGAGCCGTACCAAAGTGCTTCACATAAAAGTACAAAAAGTGCAATAAAATACAGAATTGACAAAGGTAAAAAAGAAACAAACAAAATAAAAAAAAAAATGAAATCACAGTCAGCATTGCATCAGTAAAAGAAACTAAAGTTGGTTAAAACTGAAATACGCACACACAGGAACCATATCTGCTGTTGGTGGTCATTGACAGATATTTGTTAGCTGACAGCCCAGTTGACCGTTTGCACATCAGCTGTTTGCTGAGCTGTGTGAGAACAGAGAGGACTCCCACTGACATGTCGATGATGTTACTAACAGAGTGAAACCACAGTTAGTCATTCAGTTACTCAACACACTTCTGCAGAGCAAATCACTGCTTTCAACATCGCTCTCATTTAAATCTTTTTAAAGCATGAATCACCAGCTGAGCTCTCTGTCGCTGCCTGTCAGGCCTCTCTGCTCGTCTCTGTGTGATCCTGCAGCTACACGTTCAGCTGAAGAGTCGCTGTAGTGCAGCTGATCTGGGTTCACTTGTTCTACACTCTGGCTTCAGATCAGCAAGAAATGACTCTGTATAGGTTTGGCCGGGACCCATTTCATGCTGTCGTACATTTCTGATATTTCACTGAAGTGTACGGTAAATTATGGTATTTTTTCATACAGTATAATGTAAAAAAAAAAGCATGCTGGCTACATGCTGTTTTCCCCCCGCTGTCTCTATGACATGTCCTGGCTGCCGGCTGATCTGCTGTCCTCTGAACAGCATCACAGCGTCCTTTGAATTTGCAAAATAAAATGAAAGAAATTTGCCCCAAAACGGCTCCAAACATGTGGACTGTCTCACCTTTACCATCAAGATTAAACCTCAAATTCTAGTTTTATTAGTGCAGTTCGTCGCTGTGTTTCCCAGCTTCTCTGGTACTGGGAGATTGTGCGCTTTTTTTTTTCTTTCAGTCACTTTAATACACAGACTGAAAGAGCAATGTCTGTATTCATGATGGTATTGAAAATTAGAGCCTGACAGATTTATTGACTGTCAGATATTAGCGGCTGATATTGGCCTATAAAAGGCATATTGATATCAGCGTATATGCCTTTGATAAATGTGCTGTTATGAAAACTTTTTTTACACAATACATAAATGCAGAAAATGTTGCTTGGTGTGATTTATAAATAGTGGTATTTATTCATTTATTTATAAATAGTCTGCAATTGACTGAAACTATACGGCTATTTTCTCATATTCATCATTTATATAATTGGCTTACAGTGTCATACATTGTTATAATGTATAATCATAGATATTGTTTAATAACGTTTAAGGCTCGAAAAAGTAGCTTTCATTCCAGCTCAAAAGAAATTTACTAAATCGCTTATTTATGAATTTCCCCTCTACAAAATCAGTGTCGGCATCAGTCTCAAAAATCCCATATCGGTCGGGCTCTATTGAAAATCACACCGTTAAGATGTGTAAATCACCTGTTATACCATACAAATGTAATACTGTCCTCACTCAGCCTTATTAATGATGAGCACTGCCACACAAATGGACATTGTGAAACAGGCCACTGGTGCTGCAGCAGACTCTTTAAGAAGTTGTCTTCAGACAGACTGTGGCTCTCCTGTGTTGTGTAACGGTGGTTGGCAGGAAAGCAGGAATGATGGTAAACTAGCTCCTTGGGTGCAATAGGAGCAGGCATAGAAAACAATGAGGCACAGCTCACTGACATAAAATGCTGCCGTAATATCCAACATAATGTTCCATGTTGTGATTATGGCTATAATAACTGGCCGTGTTGTACTTGCAGCGGCTTTTATTCAATGCTGTGTTGTTTTTTTTATGGTGAAGCACCTTTTGAAACTGGATTATCTTTCTGTTCTCTGCAACATCATTCTGGGTGTTTAGAGGAATTAATGCTGCTGTACATTTGATTTATCTCCATTTAATTGAGGATTTATACATTCATATACATCATGTTATATTTGCTTTTTGGGAAAATGACTGTCTCTCTATGCGTAGATCCCCTGTTTTTGTTTATTTGTAGCGCTTGGCAATCTGACCAAAATCTAAGGTAGCCAGGGGAAGAATACCTTCATTTTACAGTTTAATCTCTAAATGAACACTGCAGGTTATCATCAAAAACAAAAGACATGAAGAAGAAGAGTCCTCTTAACTGCAGGGAATGTTCCAGTTTAGGTTTCAGTAACAATACATATTACACAAGTTTTCTGGTAATTGTGCTTAAAAAAGTCTTTATAAAACATCATCATAGTAATGCCTATTTTTTTTTATACTCCTGTGTAAATTAAATACATGACATATGAAAAGTGCAAAGTATTTTGTCATTTAATTAAGAACAGTTTCAAGTAAATTTTATAGAGCAAAACAAATAAATATACATATCAGATTTTCGGAGAAATTTGAATTAGTATTTGCTCATTATGATAAATTTCTAGGACAAAATTGTGTACCACCTTATCTCCATAGGATTTTTATCGTCATGATTCCATTAAAAGATGATCAATTATGTTGAATTATTGCTCTCGGTTCTATTTCTATCTTTCAACATGTGATACAATGATTGGTCAGAAAAAGATTAGACTTGCTTATCAATCACTGACTTATTCCCTGGCTCGCACGCTCAAATATTAAACATAATGCATGACAGGAACACATGCATATGACGGCAGCAGATATAAAATAAAAACCTGGATTTCTAACATTGCATGGAGGAGATGCAGAGATCAAGCCTGCAGAAGCTTGTACATATCTTGCTGTGTAGAGTCAGACTTAAACTACAGTTTTTGTGCTGCAGGTGCTAATAATCTTCTGTTTTGATACTTGCTATGCTGTCAGTCACACATGTGCTGTAATCATAGGGATATTCTTGGTTATTGAGGCTGCATAAGTGCAGCTAAATTTTAAAACCATCAAAGATTTCTTTTGTATCCTTCCTGCCCACATACTGCAGTCTGTGCCACTCTGTGTTTTCAGAAACACATTTGACTTCCTTTATCTGAGCTTCTGTGATGTTATGCAATTTACACTTAAGCCATTTAGCTGCAATTGTAAAGCAGCAAACAATGAGTGAGCAGAAAGTGGCACACAGGCTAGTGGGACCAATGAGCAGCAACAGGGACTGAACCTGAAACCTTCTGGTGAGAGGATTGTAGAAGACTTGGGTGCACATATTTCTTACGCCAAGAAATGTTTGCATTTTTCAAAAAGGAATTAAACATTTTTCACATTATTTTGGACCATTATTGTAACCACATCTGTGTAAAAAAGATAGAAAAGCTACTGCAGAGAATAAAAACCATGTAAAGCTTGAATAAAACCTGCCAAAAAAGTCCCCTGAGGATAAACTATAAAACATCAGAACTGGTAAAAATGTATTCAGCTGGGTTTGATTCTTTCCTCATTTATTTTACATTCATTTGGCTGAGGTGGTGCTCAGAACAGCTTATGTGCTGCACCTAAGCCTAAAAATGGTTGTTAAACCCTGGAGATCCTCTCAGATCATTTTTTCTTTTCCTAAAAAGTAGCACCGTAAATAAAAATGCAGTTTCTTTAATAGTTGCATGTAGTTAGTTAAGATAACAACAAAAAAATAAGATGTAACTATTTAATATGTAACATTTTTGCAGTTTTGTCTATAACCAGCCAGACCTGTGTTATATATTTTGTTTAGCTGTGTACTCGCATTATCCCAAATGTTTCAAACAATTTACAACCAAGAGAATCTTTCATTTCTATCAAGGTAAAGGTGCGTTTACTTTGGTCACCTGTTTATGGTGTCATTTCCCTGTTGTATATGTGTCAGTGTTGTGTGGCTCCAGTTTTAAATGACGTTTTCCTGCATAACCAGATGAAAGATTTTAGTCAACAAACATGTGGATCTTAAGAATCCGAGAAACAAGCTGAGAAAATGTTAGCAGCAGCTCGCCTCGCACCCCTTCTGTGTCTGCAGAACAGCATGGGAGAAACTCTGATTTTAACATGTTCCTGTTTCATTGAGAGAATTAAATATTGTGCATTTAATGTGCATTTAACAAAGTTCGTACGGTGCTTGAAATCCTTGAAAATGTCTACATTTTAATGTTGTATTTTCAAGGTTTGAAAAGTGCTTGGATTTTGGATAAAGTGCTTGAAAATGCTTGAAATTCTTACTGTATTTCTCTTGCAATCTGACTATAGATAATCACATGTTCAATGAAAAAAATAATACATTGAATATTGAAATTAGCAAACTGTACTTTTGGTTGTTAAAAGCGTAATACCATCGCTGTTGGTATGGTTGAGTGAAATTACCCCTTTTAGCATGCAAGTACTCGCAACTTACAACCGTTTTAAGGTCCTGGAAAAGCTTGAAAATGGGCCTTGAAAGTCCTTGAAAAGTGCTTGAATTTGACCACTCAAAAAGTGTATGAACCTTGATTTAATAATGTTCAAATATCGTAGTTTTTCACTGAAATATGAAGGAAAATATTTGGAACAGCACAAAAGAAATATGTTTGTGTATGTTACCAATGAAACAGTTTTAACTGTTTTTCCTAGCACCACACAGTAATTCTACTCCTTAAAGAATTGTCACTAGCACTTATTGCTGCACTAATGGCTCTTACTGCACTATACCTTGATTGTTTGCTTTTATCTTCCTGTAAGTCGCTTTGGATAAAAGTGTCTGCTAAATGACTAAATGTAAATGTTAACATTTCACAGACAGTGTGGACATGATAATTAAACATGACCTAAAATATATCTATCGCTCTTCAGCGGCTGCAGTGTTGCTTCGTGTCAGCAGCAGATGTTTGTTCAGTCCAGATGTTGTTTCTTCAGGTTGAAAGTTCGCTTTAAGCTTTTTAATCCTCAATTTAATTTTGTTGTTGTTTCTCCTTCTCCAGCAGAACCCCGACATGCTGACGAGGAAGATAAAGCTGTCACACATCAACGCCCACATCACATGTCGTCTGTGTGATGGCTACCTGATCGACGCCACCACTGTCACCGAGTGCTTACACACCTGTAAGTCCCTGCTCGCTCACACACTTCCTGTCCGCCAGTCAAATATTCTTTCTCACTTCTGCCACCCTTCTCTTGGTTTTCTTCCTGTTTTTACTTCTCACCTCATCAGTTTCTCTTGTTTATTCGACACGTTGCTTGTGTCTGTCTCCGAGGGGTTTTTCTCGGCTCAGGGGGTGTTACCTTCAGGATTTATCTCCCGACGGGAGGAATCCTGGAGCCACACTGATGCTTCTGTGATCCCTGCAGCTCTGTCTGCAGCTGGAATTTCGGTCTGCACGGTCCCTTGTAGCAGCAGATATGAAGTCTGTTTTGCAGTCTCGCCCATAAAACAAGCCATTCTCCTGGTTCACATAACTTTTATTTCACAATAATGGACCTTAGGGCCTTAAACCTTAAGTACAAGCACAAAGAAACTCACAGAAAATGAGATTCTCGTCCACACGAGGTAATCTGCTCATTTATTAGCTGTCATAAGAAGGTGGGATGTCGTCTCTCATTCTCACAGTGGTTCATCATTAAAGCAGGATAACACTGTCTGTTTATATCTTCAGTTACAGCCATTATAGTGTCCGGTCAAAGCCTTCGCTATCTCTTCACATTAAACTTCTCAAGCCTGAAAGCTGCTTTTATGAAGCATTTTACCCTCCTCTTAAAACAAGATTACTTCCAAGTGAATTCTGCAGTTTAGATCCTCAAATAACTTCTGAGTAAAACTATAAATAAAATGTGTTACTTGTTGCACAAACATTCACAGCAAGACAGAGATTCTATGGATGAAATGTTTTTATGAAAGCTCTCTTATCTCTTGATTTGCAGCAAATAAAATGCAGAAATGCAACATTCTTTAAAGACAAAGACAATGTAATTAAAATGCTTCAGTAGCAGTTCAAAAATTAAAATGGAAAGGCCTCATAAAGACCACATGGGCCTACTTTTATTTATTTTCTTTCTTTTTTAATGAAACGTAATTTGTAATATGAACATAATTAACCATTGAAAGGTGTTTTAATGGGATTAGAGAGTTGAATCAGCAGCCAATTTGTTTTGCGTGTTTTGATTAATGAGCAAATAATTAAAGCCTGTTAGAACGACGCTGCATGAGTTCAACAGCCGCTGTTTCTGTGTCCAATCATCTTGAAATATGAAGTTTTGTCAAGTATGACTTCACATCGGGAAGTGTGAAGTAAGCAAAGTAAGTCAGAAGAGTTTCATAGAATATGGAAAACAAAAAGAGGAAATAAGTGAGATAGACATGACAGACACAAAACCTCAACATCTAAAATGTTTAATATCAAGACTTTGCAAATAGGCAAGAAGCTTTAAAGCGGCATTACATGAGCTGAAGTGTGATGTGTGAATGACTTTTTCGGAATGTTTAGTGTTGAAGGAAAGAGGATTTGCTCATTGTCAGGCAAAGTTTTTATATATATATATTATATTATATATGTAAGCTAAACATTTTTGCCATATATCAACTTTTTAAGCGCAGCCTCTTTTAGAAAGGCAAATATTTTCTCTGGTATCAGAAATACTTTATTGATCCCTGGAGGGAAATTGCTGCTGTTACAGTTGCTGCTGTATAAGAAATAGAAACAAGTATGTAATAAAATAAAGATAAATACAGATGCAACAAGACTTAAGTAAACAGACATTATGCACAAATGGGAAAAAAAATAGAAATACATGTGAAGCAAATAGAGATGTGATAATGTCAATAATGTAAACTGTTGATAATCAATAAAATAAAATTTGGAGCATTTGTTTAAATGGAAAGAAACCTTTCCAACAATATATTGAAGTCGTCTGGGTAAAAGAAATGCAAAAATGATTATATTTTTGCCCGGAGACTAAAATGGATAGAGATATCTTGTGAAGCTACTCCAAATCTTGCAGTAATATTAATATACTGCAGACAGTTCTATTGATCCTGACAAGGTTTTATAATATATTGATCGCCACAAACTGTTTAGAATCGGACAGAACTGGATTTACCGCAGCTGCGGACCATGTGAGGGCTTTTTGGTACTTTCGTTGATCTTGCGAAACAAGTTCAGGCAGAACTTCCTCTTTAGATTCCTCACTCATCTATCCAGATCCTTCCTGTTGAACCAGCGAGGAGGCCCTGTGTATCTTTCAGTATTTCTTAATCAGCAGAAGCTTCAGGCTGCTTCTACAGATGAAACCTTCTCCATTATACTGCACGTTTGTGTTTTACCGAGTGAAAGAGAAGCAGTCTGACCTTGAATTAGCCGTGTTGTAAGACCTAAGGCTCGCTGAGTTAACAAGGTCTCAGCCTGATTACCTCATCTGCAGCCTGAAGTGCCCTTTAACGCTCACATGAGATCTGGGCCATGTGACGGCAGTCAGTAGATGTTTTCAGGGTTCTTGTTGTGAAATAATAATGCTGTGAAATAATGAAAGGGGACTGTGGATTTTGAGCCTGAAGGCATTCTCTCTCCCTCCTGCTGTGTTTGGAGCGGGTTAATCGAACTCAGCACATTTATTCCTGGTACACTGCCGTCAGGGTCGGTGAGAATAATCTAATCAAACTGGAGTGTGGACCAATCAGTTCCTCTCTGGTTTGTCCGAAACAGATTGAAGTGAAAGCTTTTTGTGATTTTATGGGAAGAAAACCTTGAGGCTTACTTCCAACACCCCATCCTGAGTATTTAATTCGGTAAATTTACAAAAACCTTTTGGACAAAATAATAAGAATTAGTAAGAAACAGTTTAACCCTTTGAAATACTTGCAAATTCCAAATTTCAACCCTAGAGAATATTGGAGGATATTACATACAGCCAGAATGTGGACTGTGGAATGTGTAAAAAAAACATACAGATCCGGGGGAGGTGAGTGATATTTTGAGAAAAAAGTGTACAAGATTAAAGTGGCAAATTACGACAAACAATCGGCAGATTTATGAGATTTAAAGTGATGAATCTGCGAGAAAAAAATTGCTTTCCCCACCACTTTTTTCTCATAAATCTGTCACTTTTTGTTGTAGATTTGCCACTTTAATCTAATAAATTTGCAATTTTTTTCTTTGGAATTTGGAATTTGTGAGGAGTTTTACTGCAGCATTTTGAACTAGTTAAAGTTTGGAGAGGTTGTACTGAGTGAGACAGTGAGATAAAGTATCGGAAGGTGGGATGTTATGAAACCTTTTTTAGATTCTCAGCAGATACATTTTTTTGTTGAGATATTAAGAAGTTGCAGAAACAAGACTGGCTTCACATTATCAAAGACAAACAGTCAGATTTCTGGATCTATGAAAATGAGGCCTGAGTTTATCTGAAGGTTTTGACCAGAACCGGTTTGTAACATCTGTAAGACAGACGCATTTAAATTTTGAATTTTGGAAGTCAAATGAGAAATAGATCTGCGAGTTGATCTTCTAATGTTTGAAGCATAAATGCGTTTGTATTAGGGTCAATGAGGTGATCTAATCCATTGTCAGTTAGTGTAACCAGTATTTTTCCCCCCATAAAAATCTGATATCTATATATACAGGAAAACAAAAGTGAACTAAAATGAGAAAAAAATACAATCCACATTTACATTGCAATATTATGGTATATAACAAATTCTACATAATTTGTCAAAACTTTAGAAAAAAAATGGTTGTTTTAAGAATATGTTGTGCTCAATATTGACGAAATGTGTAAATGTAAAAATGTTTTTTTAAATCAAGTAATTAAATGTATAAGTCCATCTAAATACACTGTAGGTGGAAAAGGTTTACATAGATGTATATATTTATAATTAATTTGTGGTTACACCATTTGACATCTTGCCAACCCTTATTTGTCACTGACCCATTAGCTTTAAACAAGATACTGAAGCTAAATCTAATTTAAATGGTAACATGAGCATGCATGCTGTGTTTTATCAGAGGTGTAAGATGAACCCAGACAGTGTAGTACCGCGTCTGTCCACCAGAGGGAGCACTTCTACCACAGATGGAAGCAGCTCCGCTCACTGTAAACATCAGAAAGCAGACGAGACGTTTTGATTCTCGCTCTCACTTTGAAAACCAGGAGCTCCACCATCACTGAGTGGAGACAAAGAGATTCACATCACGTCATCATTGCAGCTGTTCAGACACACTGAGCTGCACTGCAATAAAACTGTGATGAAACATGTTGATGGAGGCACATGTGTAGGGCTGGTTTTTTAATATATACAGTGTTATGCACTTTTCAGTAGGTGAAAGGCAGAGTAAGTTTTTTTTTTAAATCATTTTTAGCATGAGATTATTCACCAATGTCAGAATGTTGGAACAGATGTGGAACCAGTTATCTGGACGCTCATGAGTTTGTTTTATTGCATCATTTTCTGCAGGAGCATCACGTTCACACTCTTATTGCTTTCCTTTTTTTCACTGTGCAGTTGATTTATTTTTTGTTTTGATTGGGATTCCTTCTTATTAAATACACTTTCTGTCAAAGATTCTCTGATCCAGCCTCTCTAGTGTGAAGATTTGCAGCTTTTCTTTGTTTTTAAATGGAATATTTTGAGGTGTAGGGTCAGTTTGAACATGTCACTTTGAGATCTGGGAGTTTTTGGTGTTGTTTCTCTTGATGGTCAGTATTGTTAGTGGAAAGGATCAACACCAGCATGCAGGTTTTGACTTTTTGGCCTCAGATAGTAGTTTAATTTTCATTTAGTTCAGTTCTTCTGCAGACAGTAGTGTGAATAAACCCCTCTCAGCACACAGAACACTGGCCTTTCTTCATTCTGCTGCAGAGTGAAGCAGACCAACCTGTTCACTGTCTTTTTTTACCTCCTCACCTGCTGCCTGCAGCCAATCAGGGAGGAGCTATAGAATTACCGCCACTTTGACAAGGTGGCATCAATCTGCCCTGATTTCTCACTTGAATGGTTGTACTATTACTGCAATTTTCCCTCTCAAAAGTAATCAAGTCAAGCATGAATTGTTAGTGAAGTTGATAAACAAGTAAACTAAACACTAAAGCAGAAAAATTAGCCACTGAGATATTTTAAAGGGGAAGTAAAGTGAAGTGAATAACGACTTAGAAGGGTCACGCAAATTCAAGTCCCTGACGGATAACTTATAAAAACAATAAATGGCAATATTACAATAAATGCACAAAGCTTAAACAGAAATAAAATGTATACTTATGTATAAAATATTCTACTAAGAGCAACCAAAGACTATTGAAAACATGCACGTTTTGAGTTGTGTCCTAAAAGTGGTAATTGAAAGGGAACATTTGATTAAAGTCGGAAGGCTTAGGCTCCCAACACAAAGGCCCGGTCTCCCTTTACCCACAAGCTGTGATCCTGGAACAGTTGAAAGCAATTGATCTGAGGATTTAAGAGGCCTGAAGCTGAATACATGGTAGGAAAGTTCTAAAATGTACATATTTGTGAATTTAATATCACAAATTGTCGTCTGACTGTTGCTTTTTAACACTGTCTAAATGTAGCATATACCTTTTTTAATAAGGTATACTTTGTTAAATGTTCTGATCATATTCTGGTCACAATTCTTTAATAGTGAATATATACATTTAAATAACTCAACAAATGACGGGTACAAATGACCTCAAATACACGTTCTTCTTCTCCTGTAAAGACATTATTTGTTAAAAGTCTGCAAGTGTATACAGCATTATGATTAATGTCTTTAATAATCTCATAACAGCCTGGCCAGTTTGTCAGTCTAGCTCTAATGACGAGCAATCGATAGTGAGGCTTTGCAGCTGAGAATGAGGTGGTGAGAAATTGTAAAATGCTGAATGTGTGTCATCCATAATGTTGTTCCTCCAAACATTAAAGTGATTGTGATCAGATTTTCTATCAGATAATCAGGACGACACAGTCACACAATTTTTACTACAAATGTGATTCGTGTGTTGTTTGAAAACACAATAAATACACAGTGTCGTTATTAGCTAATGAGGTTATTTATAAATCTGTAGCTTGGAGAGTAACCTGTCTCCCCTGTGTGTGTGTGTGTGTGTGTCTGTGTTTGTGTGTGCATCTCCAGTCTGTAGAAGCTGCCTAGTGAAGTATCTGGAGGAAAACAACACGTGCCCCACGTGTAGGATTGTTATTCATCAGAGCCATCCACTGCAGTACATCGGGTGAGTGAGCTGCCGCAGACCCTACACACACATGCACACACACTCACACACACTCATACACACACCCATGCGCGCACACGTATATGTTTCTGTCTTTAAGTGCATTCTCCTTCTCTGTCTCTTTAGGTTTCTTTCACTTACTCACTCGCATATCGTGCACACGTACACATCCGTTCACACACACACACACACACACACACACACACACACACACACACACACACACACACACACACAGGTTGCTGTTTTTAAGTGCATTCTCCTTCTCGGATCCACATGTCTCCCCTCTTTAGGTTTCTTTCACTTACTCACTCACATATCGTGCACACGTATACATACGTGGACTCCCATGCATGCACACACACACACACGCTGGTGTCTTGTCCATCAGTGTGCAGGAAGCCGCTCGCTGCCTCTGGGGGCATCAACAGTGCGCTGCCAGTAAACAACCACCAAGAAAAAAAAAGTGCTGCCGGTCCTTTTTCATTTTATTTTGTCTTCTGCAGGAAAATAACGTCAGTGTTCACTCTGCTGCTTGTGGTCTGAATCTCTGTGCACTTTTCTAGGCATGGACACATAAATAAATGCTACACATGATAGCATTTACAACCAAAGCCTCATTCTTTTTCCTGGATAATCTTCTAGAAAATACATACAGTTTACGGCACAATAAATAGTACCTGCAGGTACTCCTCAAATGCATGAATACAATAAAAGTACTTTTAGTTTCATTGTACTTTTATTGTATGCAACATGTATTTGTAAGGTACAGGAAAAGCTTGAAAATGCACTTTGAAAATGCTTGAAAATTGCTGGAATTTGACCTAAGAAATGTGCAGATTTTTATATGAAACAAACATTCATAAACATAATTTTACTGACCAGGAGAACATAAGATGGCATTTTTTAGTCTATACATTTATCTGTCCTTGTCAAACCTAGTGCATACATTACCCACAATGCAATGCAGTAAAGGCCCAGTAAAACAAAAGTTAGACCATCTTTAACTTCCAGTCACACTATTATAAACCTGTCATGGGCTTCAATGAAAAAACTGTAAAATATTTGAAGAATTTTTCTCCAAGAGCATCAAAATTGAACCTTCTGTTCAACATAATTAACCTTAAATTAAAACTTAACACACATAGACTTCAACCTGTTATTGTAAACATCAAATAAGTTGTTTTCTCTTGAGGTTAAAATGAAAAGGTCACATTTTAGAAGTCAAGTCAGCCTCTGAGTGTTTGGGGGAAGACTAACCCTGCTCTCTGAGGGATGTTGTTGTTGTTGTTCGTGCCCCTCTGAGCGCTCATGCATTAATGTCTGATTAATACGACACACAAACTTAATGTGTACCAGCAATTTAGTCATTACCGTCTAAACTGCGCTGTCTGCAGACTCATTGTTGTGCAGGAAATGCTCCATTTCAAACACATTAGCTCTTTGCACAGCTGTTTTTTTTGCCTCATTGTTTGCAGGAAATTGGTGTTGATGGGAAACATCACAAGTGATTTGAAGGCAAAACTCACATCAGATGACGGATAAAACCCCATCTGCTCATCAAGGAGATTGATCAAAGTTGATGTTTGAGATTGAACTAAAATCAGACGTCTTCTCACAGAAAATGAGCTCAGCAGAACTAATCCAGCCTCTTGTACTGTCAAGTGTGGCTTTCCTTGATGCTTTTAATCCACTTAACTTTCACACACTTGAAATTATTCTTGTTGGGACAATAAAACCGTAAAGAAAAATCATACTTATGATACTTATCATTACGCCTTCAAAGAACAGTCTGGCTTTCATTAGTTCTGGAGGGGAAATTAGTGGAATAATGGTCTGTTAATTATTTACTTGTTTTTGTAAATACAGAATTCAAGATACACTCACTAGTTTTAGAAATATTAACCTTAATATATTGTTGATTTGAACCTTCAAGTAGGGCTTGTGTGAATTTTCAACAGTATGGAAATTACTTGAATTTAACTGTTGTTGTTTTCAGTGTTAGGAATATGTTTGAATTTCAAAATAAACTAGTGTTACATTTACAGAATGAACACACAATCTTTTAATACTTAAAATAAAACAATCCCATGGTGACAGTGTGTGAACTCTAACATGTTTTTTGGGGGGAGTTTTTATTTAAAAACTTTTAGGTTCCTTGAAAGTGCTTTAAAAGTGCTTGAATTTTGTTCTTAAAAACTGTTTGAACCCTGATAAATGCCCTGCACAGCTGTGGTCCTTTTTTTTTAATTTGGCGGCAGGTTGTTGCTGCAGTAATGTATCACTGCTGGATGAAAATGTAAAAAAAAAAGTATAATATCCTTTTTCTTAGAATAATTTAGTGACTCTTGCTTTACCAAGTACTCCAAACTGCCTTTTCTGTTAAAATATGGCTTTGTAAGTAAACTTGCCTTTGCTTTACTTTTTTGTTAAACCTTTATTTAATGTGGTTAAAGTCTAAATGGGATTAAAATCTCTTTTTTCAAAGACAACACAGACATCCTACAGCTATAGGGTAATCAGACAGTAACACAGAAGACCAAATGGATTCAGACATTTAATAAGCTTATAGGATACCTATATACCTACAAACAGGTTACAGATGAAGAGAAAAACCTCTGGAAGCAACATGTTAGACAGTAATTTCTAACTCCATATAAGGAAAAATCTTTCAGAAGTATAATGTTCGTCCTTCCAGCAGAGTTCCACAGACTTTTAAAGGTCTTTCTTAATCCTCTGGAGTCCATCTATTTATTGAAAATACATGTTTTATTTACAGTAATAACTTTCTTTATATATGATATATATGCTTTATACTTTGTTAATTAAGATAAAATGAAAAATCTGACAGCCAAGTTTGTGTGGAGAAAAAGGAGCCATGCATGTGATTTAAGGACAGACTGAAAGATGCTAAACAGAGACAAAAATGAATGCTAGGAAGTTGACAAATTTGAACCAAAACTCCTGAACTTCAAAGGTTTCATTTAACCAGCATATCTGTGACCAATCTGTCCACAGAAGATCTCTGTCCAGCAGGGGTCAGTGTTCTGCTTCCTTTCAGAGGGAGCCTGAGCACTGGGCAGCTAATTCTGGCCCCAGATAGAACGACTCTCCCAGCGGACAGCAGAGGAGACAAACATGCCACTTTTTTTCCCTCCATAACATTGCAGCGAACCCAACACGTCGTGTCCGTTCTCTGGCTGTCGCTGCTGCTTGTCAGAATGCAGCAGCATGGCGGTGGCAGACCTGAGCCCACACTGTGCATCTGTGTCACCTGCACTGCCAAACAGGGAAAGGCTATTTAACACTCTGACTGACAGAGCATATGCTGCACACCGGCCTCTGTGAGCAGGTGTCATTGCTGGTTTTCAGTCCAACATGTTTGACATTTCTCAATGAATGTCAGTTTGAGAGTTTCAACTTTTCAACAAAAAGGTGTTTCAGTTTGTGGTACTTTAGATAAGGGTTTCCAGACCTTTGGATTTTGTCAGTTTGTGGCTTTTCATCACAGGTTGCATGTCTGGTTCTGACCAGTTTAACCAAAGATTACTCCTCCTTAGAGTATTGCATTCAGAGGCCTGAATCAGTGATCTGACTTACAATAACTGAGGAAAAATAAATTATACTGAATGTTTTTATCCTCCTAATCATCTTAAGGATGCTATACAATTTTAAACCACAGAGATATAGTACCAGGAGGATAATATCTCACTAATAACAATGTGTGGTTTATATATTTGTGTGTGAAATTCAGAATAAAGGCAGTTCTCATGAATTAATAAGGTGACTAATCAGTTTCTGTTTGTTTTTTTCCAGCCATGACAGAACAATGCAAGACATTGTCTACAAGTTGGTACCGGGACTTCAAGAGGGTAAGTGTCTCTTTACGATGCAACCAACAGGAGATCCAACAAGTAAAAACACTTAAAACTCACATTTTACTGTGATATACTGGAACAGAGTGCCCCAGCTGGCCACGTCTGGGTGTAACATTATGAGCAACACAAACTAAAAGTTTGGATCAAGTTAGGGTTATGAGTCGTGCTCAGTTTAGACTTAAAGCCCTGGATGTTACTGTTGTGCCTAGTATGAAGTAGGCACAAGTTGGAAAATCAGAATAGCATCCATGATAATAACAACTTATAATATTACCAACACAGAACCAGACAAGAAAAACAGTGATGGCAGATCGTCTTGTTTACAGAATCAATAATGAAGGGGCAATAAGCCAGAAACAAACAGAAAATGCTCAAATATGGAGATGTTTTGCATGAAAAATTACTTTAACGATTATCAAAATAGTGGTGATTCTTCTGTCAACTGATTAATTGATTTTATGCAAATGTTGTTGATTTCTATGCTGAATGTTTTTTGTTTGTTTGCGTTTAATTAAACTTGTCTTTACAAGCTGCCTTATTTCTCCATCAGTTAAATGTATTTCCCTATACATATCTTACCTATGGCTTATTTGAAGGAACAAGTTAGTGCGCTTTGAATAGAAGTGTGATGCTGTGCACTAATCATTTTCTCCTGCATTTACATGGAATTCGGTGTGCATTTAAATCACACTATCTGACGTAGCTGAGAATGGCGTAAAATTTAAGACCTTTTACTCCCAGCTGGTGCACTCTCCTCAGAAATGGGCTAAAATACATTTTAATTAAATATTCTTGCTGTCATTGTTGGACGTGGAAAACCTATTGAAGCAAGTTTTAGTGCGCACACACATAATCACACACACCATTGAATTTTACAGGCCCTTGAGAAAAAGACACCGTCCTCTCTAATTCTTCTCTCTTTCTGCCCTCTCTTATACAGCGGAGATAAAGAAGCAGCGGGACTTTTATCAGAAGTTGGGGATGGAGGTGCCTGGAGACATTAAAGGAGAACTTTGTAACATGAAGACTCATCTAGACCAACGCAACGGTACGGCCCTCCTTCAGCTGCTTTTAGAAACGTTCTGTCTTGGTTCGCTCCGGTTAAACGTGGAAATTGTCTCTGTGTGAATCCAATAATGAGCCTTAAGTAGCTTGATTTATTTATTTCTCACTGTTCAACGTGACCTAAAGGTAGTACACAACAGACATGGGGCCACAGCATGCCAAAAGGTGTTGTTTACCTTTATTATGTGATATGAGTTTGTGTTGAAGGTCCTCCAAATAGCAGTGGGAGTCAACTTGGCTGAGGTGATCAAACGAACCAACAAAACACACCAAAAAAAAAATGCAACCTGCAAGTGGCAGAAGATCTACAAATTAGAATTTACCCAAACGGCACACAGTTGAACACATTACAAGATACACATTTATGTGTATTTATCATTTGTTTTGATTGCTATCACTTGTTTATAGTTGATGCAAAGGGTTAAAGATATACATCAAAAGGGATGTTTTTTGTTATTTTTTTATTGCACTTAATGGATTTAAATTTGTGTTGATCATTTGAAAAGTCTTCAAGGAGCACACATCCACTAATCAGCTTAGTGTTTTAAGTACTAAGACTTAGGGTAGGGGATTTGAAGGCCCTCTCCCAGGAAAATTTCACATTTTCCAATACATATATGCAGTTTCAATCAGTTTAGACCACCAACATTAGGAAAAGTTACGGCAAATGATAAAGAAACAACATGCAAAAGACTTGAAGATAAAACTTGCTAAATAAGTTCACTGAGGATGAGTTTCAGCCATTAGGTCTGGGAAAATTTGACACTTTCTGCTTTGATTTTACATTCATTCTGGAACCAAAATGGCTTGGGTGCTGCATCCAAGCCTTATTATTATAGGGGAAAACCCCGGCTTAATCATCTGTATAAATCAAACTAAACATCTGAGTGGTTTAAAGACTCCAAATATGAGGAACCAGAGGCTAGATATTCTAAGACAAGGACAAACAACAATGTCATTTTTCAATAAGGGTTGTGCCAATTTGAGCCGTGAGAGACCATGCTGGGATCTGATAGTATGAGCACGATGGGAGGACTACATGTGTTCATGGCTTGGCACAGCTTGGCACAGTTCTGGATGATTAAAGCAGGCTAAATTGTGCCTGTAGAAAAACAGCTCTATTTTTACATTTTGGATCAAACTCTGTAAATGTGCTGCCACAAAAACTGCTCAAATATGTCTCAAGGAAAAGCCTTCACCTCGGCAGTGTGTGTCTCGCTCTTGTCATTCTACTAAATAAGGAGTGAAGCCCCTGACTCGTAATGAGTAACATTAGAAGCAAGACCACAAGTAACAGCAGAAGCCATTAAGCAGTAGAAATTAAGGCAATTTAGCCAATCAGAATGAGTCCCTGGCCTGCTTGTTGTGCACGACGGCTTTTCCGTACCAGCTCACTTCCAAGGGCTGGCGTAAATGTGTGCCCAGAGGGCTGTCACGCCGGCAGGCCTAATCGCTCGCTTAATCCCCCTCTCTGATTTTGGTAATTAAGGCTCAAATGGAAGTGGAACTGCTCTCCGGCTTCCTGTGCCTCGCTGCTCTAAGTCAGGTTTAGCTACAGCACACACTCACACACACACAAACACACAGACATGTTCATACACAAACACATTTTAAGGATCATTTGCACAGACGCCAACAGAAATAGAAACCGAGGGACTCCTCGATTGCATTCCACTATCATTTCCGTCCGGTGCGCTAAAAGACAAACAAACACGACGACTCTAGCCTCGGGCAGGGATACAGATACTTTTTGTGTGTCAAAAGTCCAAACTTGTAGAAAATCCATGTGGTTGGGTTTCATTTAGAGGCTCATTGACCAGGATACTTTCTCCCCTGGATCAATACAGTTTTTTGTGGATTTGAAGCTTTTTGACATCTTAAATTTTTTATTGACAAAAGAGTTCTGTGGTGGATTGCGAGTGCAGTTGAGAAAATAAGTCAATCGTCTGCTCCACCTTGAAGCCGATGTGAGGGTTGGTGTCCCAGCTCTGCACACTGGAAACTAAAAGATGTGTGTGCCATCATCTAGCTTTGTCTATGTAGAAACAACATTATACACCCACAGCTGAATAGGAATACATTATCGTGGTGATAATACATGCACTGAGATCACAGTACAAATGTTCATCTGTTGAAAACCTGCATTGCAAGGGACCTTCTTCAAAATGAGACTAGTTTGAGTTGGTGGCGTGTCACAATCCCAGCAGCACTTTCAGACATCACTAGATTCCTTTGGTTTTTATCATGGTAGCAGCAGTAGCTGTTGTCTGGAAGGATTCTCATGTTTTGACATCCAAGTCTGGAAAAAAACCCCTATGAGCTTAGGATCGAAACCCAGATGGTTCATTACTAGGAAAGTGTTGCAGCTAGTTCTTTGAGGTGCTGTCAATGCTATGACTTAGTTACAGAGTCTCTGTTTTCTTTATGGCTGATTAAACGCTTTATACGGATTTGTGCATACAGATTGAAGCACAGCATCAGCAATCGCTGGTCCGAGTGAAAACATGCTCCGAAGTTAAGCCAAAGCTGATGAGGTAGTGCAAAGTTCTTCATCATTTGGCATCATAGTCTAAAATGCAGCTAATGACCTAGATGCTGTACAGTCTCCTAAAGTTAGAGACCAAAAGTATCTTGGTACTATTTCACACAGGCCTTAGCAAGAGTTTGTATATCCAGCAACACCACATGGGCTTTAAAGTAACTTTTTGCAGTCAAACACAGTCAGACTGCGGCTTGTTTACTTCTACTTTCACTCTGCAGTCTCAGAAAGTGGATGTTCCTCATTAGTTCTTATTTAAAGAACTGCAAATTTAAGCTAACTTATGCAGAGATCACATAACACGAACTGCACCCGACAGTGGCCACCCTGTTGATGTTGCCCCTGCCAGCTGAACTGAACTGCATTACACTTAATTAAAGCCTGAATCTGGTTCTTGCACATTACGAAGCACACAGGACAGAGCAGCACTTTCTATTTCCTCAGAGAAGAATTCACGACCAGAAATATTAAATGTTAAAACAAACAACCTAGCTTGTGGGTTATCTTCAATGCATTTATTGTTTTTTTTCCAAAAGGGAATTAAAATAGTTTAATAATTAAAATGGTAGTTAAATAACAGCACATTTATGTTAAATAGTCACCGTATTATGGAGCCCAATGGCAAAAATAAGCAATAATGCTCTAAAACAAACTGCAGCTGTGCTGCCAATAGAACATATCATTTCATTCTTACCAAAGGATTTTCTCAGTTAAAAGCCAATACTCTACTTATTTATGAATCCATGCAATTTTTCTGCATTTTCAACAACACGATCCTGCAACTAAATGCTAAAGGGCTTTTATTGTGAAACACAAACTCAAAGTTTTGCATTAAAAATATTTATTTTTTTTCATGCCTGTGACATATTATACAGACATAGGCATTGAAACTGTAGTGAAAGGTGTATTGTTGTTGGTGTAATGCCAATATGCATCTGATACTGAAAAAAGTAGAAAGAAATGGAGCGTTTTCAAAATCAAAAAACAAACGCTATGCACCATAGATCCATTCATCAACCAATAATGGCGCTGTGACATTAACAGATCACATCACAAAGGAGCCTTAAGCTCTATTCTCTGTTTGAAGTGCATAACAATGACTTTTCTTGACACCTGCAAAAGAGAAACTTTCCACCCGTACACAATAGACTCATTTTCTCTAAATTGCCTACTTCCCTTAGCACTTAATGCAAGTAAATGTAGGGATGTGCTGCTGTGATGAGTCTGCAGAGTGCACTTTTCTCTTTTCATGACAATATAAAACTCCCACACACACATGAGGCTAGTTTACTCCATCTCAATCCAAATTTAGCCTCACTTGATGTTGTCATTCCACATGGCTTTGTGATTTAATTGTATGTCAGAAATCCCAACTGAGTGAGTGAGTGGGAAAGAGAGAAATCCTGTGAAAGAAAAGCTTAGTTTTTAAAATCCCAAGACTCAAGCAATCATGTCATTACCTCAAACACAAACGGGGTCTTCATTTTGTGTTTGAGTCGCAGAGAGATACAGCAGGGTTTGTTTACAGGTGAGAAACAACAATAAGAGCGAGCCCCTCTTGATAAGCAATCAGTGAGGCCGACTCTGGAGACATCAGAGCAAGCCCAGACCTCTCCCGCTTAACACTCGCTGGAATTGGTGACAGTTAGCCCAGAAGGAAAATGGTCACAGAGGGGTGAACTCAATCCTAGATACAGCAAAAATAAACTGTACACACACACACACACACACACACACACACACACACACACACACACACACACACACACACACACTCACCATGTTATTACACCCACTGAATCCAGGAAGAAAAGACCAGATTTTTATTATATATTTTTAAAGGTTACAGAAAAGCAATACCTACCTGTGCAGCAATTTTGTCACAGCATTGCAATTTTGACTTTGATAACCAAGTTTCATATCTAAAAATTCAATACCAGTACAGTATTACAGCCAACAAGAAAATCCATTAAAAAAAATAGATCTATAACCAAACCTGTCCTGGACAAGTTTGTAGCAGCTGCATCACAGAGAGTTTAGGAATTGGTTAGGTATCCGTCTTCTACTGTGTTTTTGTGCACACAGGAAACCAGATTAAGGCAGAAAGCTGGAACTCTAAAATCAATAGCTCAACTGAAACTGAAACAAGAATATACTTATTGTATCTATCATGGGACAGATATAGACCAGAATGGATGCAAACACAGCAATTTCAGGACTGAAAATCTGTTAATTTGGCCAACAAAATACCAGTAGGGTAGCTGTTGTCATGTTTTCCACAGTCCCTCAAAAAGTCAGTCCAATTTTGGTTTTTGGCACCTCTGAGCCTCTCAGCATGGAAGTCTTGGATTGGGGCTCCCAAAAATGACACCTTGTCCATTGTTAGAAATAATCTGTTATTCTGTCTCTGTTTTCTGTCTCTGTGCATGGGGGTCACTGTTTGTGTGACGAAGGTCACAAAGTGCGTAATTCACTGTGTGTGTGTCCTCTCTCTATGCATTTATATATTAAACATGTAAGATGCTTTTGATACAATGATTATGATCATGTGCTAATATTGTTTTTTAAACTATCTATTACTCTAGACACATCAAAACTAAATAAATACATGTATCCCAACTGTTAAACTTAGTAAGATTCTATAATGACAAAAATATTTTGTATGCTTTGTATTTTATGTGCACATTGCAACATCTGTGTCAACATTTGGCGCGTCTCCCGTGTTAAATCTGTCGCAAGTCGATTGGCGACAGTTTTGACCGTGACGTCACATATGCGACGGTAGAAAACCATACGTCACCTCCAGATTCCCCCTAAAGGAAACACGGCTATTATGTAGTATTCTAGATGTGTTAACTCTAGTAATGTGGTAATTGTCAGCTTTTTTTTAGGACAAATATAAAGTGCATGTACAAGCACATATCCTTGGCCCTGTAAGCAAATCAGGTTTATAATATATAGTTAGGTCCCGGTGTCACTTTTTAACAGAAACCCAGCCTATCAAACTGGTTAAAAAGACCGTTTGTTTTCTGATGCTGTTGATATTCTGTCAGCTGATTGAGCTCTGGAGACGAGAATCCTTCATTGTTGTTTTTTGTAGTGTTCAAATCCGTCCGTCCACATACAGTGTTAATCTCAGCAGGGAATAATTAAAGGTGCATTCAGATTGCAGAACTCATCCATGAATGTATACAACTTTCTTTTAAGTCGTACTCCTCCTCAGGCAAACAACACAATTTCCTTTAAATTTTCATACAAGCTCCTTTAATTAAGTCGACTCGAGGCGTCCTGCATCATTCAGGCTTCTTCTCTCCCTGAACCTACGGCTCTGTGTGGTGTTTTGTTAAACAGTAATTCACCTTTCTTGCACCACTCTGAACACATTACCTTCAGTTTTACAGTGAGAAATCGCTCTTACCCTATTTTACCGTGTGTTCACCAGAGACTGCTGCTCTCTAATATCCGCCCATATCTGCCTCCATTTTCTTGGAAAAGGGCACAAAATGCAAAAAACAGACAAACTCAATTAAGGTAGAGCTGATGCCAGCCCTCATGTAGGCTAATCAGTATGGAGAATGACTGTGGGTTTTTTTTTTCTGGTTAGAAGTTGTCCTGTATTAGAGACGTGCCCAGACAGCGGATAAGTCGTATAAAGGATGCTTTGACACCCTCGGACGTGTAATTGCCTCATAAATGGAACTCTACAGGAGGCGTTTTTTACGCTCCAACAGGCTCTGGCTGTTTAAATACTGCAGAGAGACAAACATGTCCGTTTCCCCGATATCAGACAAGTCCTGTATCAGGAGGGTCGCTATGGCTGTCACTTTGGCTCAAACCTCTTTACTTAAAGCCAATGAGCGTGTTGAGAGAAACTCACTGCTCGATCACAGGGTTAACTGCAGCATGAACAGAGAGAATCAAGTGTGCTTAAACTATAAACTGTAAAAAAAAAAAAAAGAGAAGAATTATATATAGTGTGTGTATTCATAGATAAATGTACCACTAAATTTTACATTCAAAAGTAGGATATCTTATTTAATATTATATATTTACATAGCATTTAATGTAATTTAACATTCAAGTCCATTTAGCAATTTAATAGTACTGTAAAAAAATATATAATTTCCCATATAATATATAATATAATTTACATATTTCAGATTCCGTTTTATGGTTCATATTTGTAATGAAATTAATCTACTTTTTATGGCATATGCACGCAATGTAGAATTAAAAAAACTCAAAAAAACCTGCACAGTTTCTGAAAAAAATTATACAAATGTTTTTTTCAGTGTACAATAAAACCTTTTTTGCTTCTGTTCATGTTTGGATCTGTCAATTGTTTTCTGAAGTTACACCACAGCAGCTCAACTCTCTTCCCCACTTCTGTTTTTCTGCACAGGCGACACAAAATCAGAGGAGACGGCCAATAAGGAGGCAGGAGAGGAGAAACCAGAAGAGGACAACGACTATCATCGTAGCGACGAGCAGGTAAGCCTTCACTCGGTGACGGACAGCGAAGCACAAGTTGCCGTCCATTTCCTCTCCACAGGGACTCTTAAAAAGGTTTGCATAAATGAGAGAAACCATGAAGACAGTTTAGACTGTCTTTGCCCTGCTCTTTCTTAAATAATTCAACAGCTTATTTCTGCAAGTGTGTTTACAGAAAAGAAGCCCGCGCTCCACTGAATAATCGTCAGACTGTCAAGAGTTTAGAAACTTCTTTCTACCAGATAAGAAAAAAGCCTTATGAGCTTTGAAATGTTTTCAAACGGGCTTTAGTGCTTCATCTACTGCTTTTTTTTCCTGACCGAGCAGCACTTCTGACTCAGAGGACCCCAAACGCAGGGCTGTCTATCAAAAAAGCTGGGTTATGTTTGCCAAAATTAGAATAATGCTCACATTCAATAGTTTATTTTGAGTAAATGAATGAAACTATCTGCATGGATAGTCCAGCTAGATGCAAGTGGGGGTGTTTTTTTTAAAGATGTATTTTATGTGAAACAGCCCTTATAATAAACTAATTTAATAAAATACAGGGAAGTGACAGAGGTGGTACACATTGGTTTGTGTTTTAGCAGAGATTAGAGGAATCTAAATTGGATAAAATAATTGTGGGTTACAAAGCAGTCTGTCAGGAACAAAAGCACCAAGGGACAAAAATACTGTAATTGTAGCTACAATTGCCTTAAAAGCCTGCACATCAATTATTGCCTTTATAAAAGTGGCCCCCCAGTGAGTTACCAGGCTGTTTTACAATTAATGGCTTCTTTTGTCTTCCGTGTTGTGGCTGTTAGATTTATATAGATACACTTAGTGACACACACCACCGCCATAAACTGCTCAAGTTAAAAATGGAAATGGGGTTTTTTTCTTGATTTCATTTGTATTCCGGCTCATTCTCAAGCACTGCGAAATTATATTAATAATGCAGGGAGAGGGGAGTTATTGTTGTGCTGGACAGATGCGATCAGAAACACAAAGCGTCTTCCCTGCAATGTTGCACAGGATGAAGAAAATTGGTTTTACATCAGTTTAGTTTCTGTGTTTTTGAGATGACAAACCCAACGGGCGGATTTTTGAAACAAGCCAGTCGTCTCCAATCATCCAGATCTTAGCTGCCATGCGGGGAAAGGCAAGCTGCCCCCTATGAGGGCAGAGATCTTGCCCTTTGGATATTCAGCTGCGGTGCACAATGCGTTCAGAATAGCTAATAGGGCAGTCTGTGTGAGCTGAATGCAGTCGTGTCAAATGTCACTGAGAGGAGGAGGGAGCGAGAGAGACGAGGAATACTAGATGACTGATGAAAATGAGAGATTTGCACGACTGAGAAAGAGAGAGTCACAATGCAGGGTGATGAGGTGGGATGGAAAAGTGGAGGAATGAATGTTGGAGTGAGGGATCATGTGAGTTAGGAGTAAGTGGTGAACATTGAGACGGTGAATATCGTCTGAACAGACAGAAAGGAAACGGCTGAAACGAGATGATGAAGAGAAAGGACTGTGTTGGTGTATGACTCACTATGCTGGAGACATAATATAAAAGGTTTAAGGTCCATTTATTCTCACTGTACAGCACAGGGTTGCACAACGAAATGCAGCAGTAGACCCTTTTTTATTGCATTGCTGTAATGCATTTTTAAAATTTGCATCAGGAGGAATATAAAGAGCAGCTGCAGAACGTTGGGAACATAATATGGGTAGCATCTTAACTTTAAAATCAGACACCAGGGAAACATTGTAAGTGAGGTGGGGAAAAAAATCTATACCGTTCTGCTGAGTCCTTATCAAACTTTAAGAAGAGACTGAAGACCCAACTCTTTTCTGAACACCTTCACTCTTGATCTAAACGGATGACTACGACAAGTATCGCACTTGCGTCCTAATGGACTCAAACTTAACCCACGGCTCTTACTCTTGCTATGTTTCTTGACTTCATCCTTGCTTGTGTTGTATTAACTCTCATTTGTATGTCACTTTTGGATAAAAGTGTCTGCTAAAAGAAAAAAAGAAAAAGAAAGACTGAAGTGAGATGAATAGACTGAGAATTTTCTCTTATTTAACAAAACAATTCCTGATTAACTGCATTTTGTGTCCACAAAATTAAATTCAAACAGTTAAATCGCCAAAACTTGTATCGAAATACTCACCATATCGCAAAAGTTAAACATAAGTTAAACATAAGAAACGCTTGGGCAAGTATCCGCAAGAAAGGCAAGTATCCGGTTAAAATACTATTGTGGGGCCTCCTCTGCTGATTCACACCTAATTGTGAACATGTTTTGATCATTGACATCAATTTTGAGGTCGCCTCCCCAATGTCCCCTCTGAGTCCTGTGCATGAAACACGCCGATCCAGGATGTCACGATTGAGCCGAGCGTCTGCAAGATGTGAGCCCAACAGTGTCCGATTTGTGAGCAGGCATCATCCAAGGGCAGGCTCAGCAGTGGAACAGCCCTAGGTCCAAGACGGGCCAGCCGAGCTTTTGTCCCAGCTGTCTTCCTGGGCGCTCGGCCTGCTTGAGTGGTAGGAAGATGCTGTGGGCAGTGTCCGTCTATGGATCTGCTGCACATAATCCAATCCCCACGCTTCCTTCTTTAATGCTGATTAATGCTTCCCTGTCATTGGCCATATGTGCTCCAGTAACAAAGGCAGAAAATTAAACAAAAATGTTATCGTGCACCGCTATCGCTGTAGTATGGATGTAAAAGAAGAGATCTTTGGGATCAAAAATGAGACAAACCCTCCATGAACTGTGTTAATACAGACACTAGCACTGTGTCTTTTCATTCATTAGGGTGAGACCACTTACACAGGGTTCTGGCAAAAATCATAAGCAAAAAAAAAAAAGCCACAGTGGAACTCAGTATCATCAGGCAGGGAAGTGTACTTCTATAATCATCCTCACAATCACAGGATAAAAAGGGTTGCTGCTGTGATAACCTCAGAGCTGCAGAATCGTGTAATTTCCTCTCATTCTGTGTAAGACTAAAAGGATTGCAGAGGTGCTATCAGCTTAAGGAGCCAGGGGAGGACTTCCTATAGATCATCCACAGGTTTTTCTTCAGCTGCAGAGGTTTTTACATTTTATAGTTGAGTCTCTAGATGGACGCTGCAGGTTATCGTCACAATTAGTTGTGAAAAAGAATCCTTTGAACTTCAGAAAATGCTCTAGTTTAGGGCTGGAGAAAAAGGCCAAAATCTCTAATCCTGTTATAAGTCATTACATATCACAATGAAGATATAGATCACCAGTTGCTGCCTTGCGCATTGAGAGCAACTTGAGGTTCAGTGGCTTGCTCAAGGACACTTTGACGTGCAGAGAGGAGGAGCTTCGGCTCAACCTTTGGATTAAAGGACGATCCTGCTCTACCGCCCAAGTCTTTCATCAAAAACTTGTGAATATCTGGAGTTCACATCTTCACAGCACAGAAAAACTGAAGGGAAAAAATGACAGTCTTGAACTAGTTTGGCATTATAATTATACAGATAAGCGACAAAATACAAACCATTTCCTCGACTTTCAAGGCGTATAAACGACACCAATAAATAAGGATAAAAACTATAGGGAAATTTCGACATGAATGAAGATCATTTAGTGTTTTTTCTTTTTTTGGGGAACATCGTGGCAGGGTGATTTTTGACCCGTAAGACAAAACAAGGGTTAACGGTCTTTAAAGCCCTTTATTTTCCAGAATGTAGCAACCAGCCCACATATCATAATGGACTTTACAAGAAAGAAACAGAGACTGGTGGAGAGAGAAGATTGGAAAATGCTGAAAGAAGACGATCCGTCATGGTGTCACTGAAGATGCAGAAACCCCTCGGATGTAAGAACCGGCAGGCAAACCTGCATGCATGGCCGGCTTCCAGAACACTTCCCCGCTGTCTTCTGGATGACCTTTCAGAGTGTAACCTCGGGCCGTGAGGCAGTGCCAGAGAAATCTAATGAAAGCAGTGACACACCAAAATAAAGCCAGGATTACTAGAGAGTGACAATTAATTAAAGAAAGCTACTCTGGTCGTGGACTTCAGGAGCTCAAATGAGGTATGGAGTCTAAAGATGTGGGATCACCTTCTGGCTCTTATGAAACTGACAAGACCTCCATGTGGGAAGAAAACGTTTTGTAAATTTAATAAACTGCAGCTATTTTGAGCTTAAAGAGTCGACTTTGGAGAAATTGGAGAATGCAGTTCTGATTTAAAATATTTATTGAGCGTGAATACTCAAAACAGCCCTCACACAGAGACTTGAGCTTTTCTTTTACACACACAAACTTAAAGCTTGCAGAGGTCTGAGGCAATACGTCTGCTGGTTTTCTTCTTGAGGACTCGGTAATGAGCCTGTGGAACAGTGCTGCACTTTCTTTGACTGACATCAAAAAGCCACATACATTTTCCTGACATGCCTCACCGTTGGTTGCATCAGTGACATCTGTGAGTGAGCATGGCTGGAGCAGGGCTCTTTGGCTCCATAAAGACGTCACTAATGCACCGTAATGTAATGAAACTGCAGTCGAGTCGCTGTGGAGTCCAGATCACCACATAGGCTTTTATGTCACATTACGAGCCTCCCAGATATATGACAGTGCTGCTCTTTGCTTATACAAGAGCAGCCTGGTGTTTGTTTAAGATGATTTCCAAGCAGAAAGCAGGGGAATGTTAGCTCAATAGAGAAAGAGAGAGACAGACAGGGGGAGTGTGACAGAAAGACGCCCACAAATAAAGAAATGCAAGCCCTGTGTCCTCCTCTTCTGATCTGTGGGGGCAGGAGCTCAGTGGCAGTAATGCATTCTGACTCCTGCAACCATCGACTGCCAAAACCACCTACCGTGTCACCCCGGGGGGAAAAACAAAGAGCACGGGCCAATGATGGTGCTGCTGCTGCTGCTGCTCGGTCGCATGAAAAGAAGCCAATAAGCAAAAACACAAAGAGACAATACAGGTACAGTGGGACAGTGGTCCAATCAGCACTGGAGCCAGGCTGAACTAACCAGCTATCATAACACATTTATTATCCTTTAATGTGTTTTCATGAAACATTAAAGGTGTTAAGTAATTCTCAGGTCATTTTTTTATTTTTTTTACAGCAGATTGTAATTACTCAAGTGCTCCTATAAACTCAGCATATTTAGCTGCAGGCCACAGTTATTGATCCTGATGTTTTCACACACAAGACTACGGGTGTTTGGCCACCTGTATTTTAGTCCTTTATAATCAGACTCTGGTTTGTTTTCGCCTTTGGTGCAATTAGGGCAGGTCTTAACATAATAATGACACTCCGATGTTGACTAAAACAATCACACAGAGACCCTTAAGAAGAGGTGGTCTTGCATCCTGGGATATGGAAGAACATGCAAAATGTAGTAGAAGAAGGTAGCCAAAGAAAGAACCCAGCACATTTTATTTACATAGTGTGAAGCAATTTAGGACTTTTATGATGTTTCCTCAATGTGCATTCTGCTGGTCAGTGTTTACCTGGTATATCGTCCAGGTAATAACCACGATTATGAGCTCCATTTGAGATTTCACAGCAATGTTTCCCCTACAGAAGTATGGACTTGTCCAGAACACAGGATATTTTTCCTGTATTTACTTTCCGGCTCCTGCCCCGGACACATCTGGCCAATAAGAGAAGAGAATGTGCTCACATGATTTGTCATAATTGTTTTGGTTGACTTGATTTGTCTCCATGTGAAAAGAAACTTAACCAAGGCGGAAAAGAAACTTATCAAACAATTCAGAAAAGATAAAACTTGCTGTGAAAGGAGTGAAAATGGCTTTAAAAGTCTGCAGCAAGGTAGCAATAGTGTGAAGGTGAAAATTTCATTACGAAACAAATGTTTACTTGTTGAATGGATGAAAAATGGAGAGACAGCTGCTTATTATATTCCCCAAAACTACTGGACCAGAAAATGCAAAGTACTGATGTATAGGTATTGATAAAATGTAAAAGACCTTCTTATTGAGGGTTGTAGAATGCTGTGTTTGGTGCAGACTGTTTCCCACAAATGGATGATTAGCGTCTGCTCTCTGTTGTGTCTCCTCTAACAGGTCAGCATCTGCTTGGAGTGCAACAGCAGCAAGCTTCGAGGTCTGAAGCGCAAGTGGATCCGCTGTTCAGCACAAGCCACAGTCCTCCATCTCAAGAAGTTCATCGCCAAAAAGCTTAACCTGACATCATTTAATGAGGTACAGACACGTAACACACAACAGGACACACATTATAAACTAAATGAAGAAAAAATATTAATTTTTCACCTTGTTGAGGGATTTTAACATTCAGCACCAGTCAAATTGTTTCCTTGCTTCGAACTGCAGGTATACACTGATAAAATACTTGAAATGCACAGTCTTTTTCACAAAAAGGATTTTGACTGAGATGAGGGTGACCAAAATTCATTTTACAGCATTTTCTTGCCAAAGTGAGTGTGACACAGTCATCTAAATTCCTCTACTTAGCAAACAATGTCGATATAGTCATCTGCGCTCATTAAATCCTGACAAAATGCTTTTTGTTCTTTTTCAAAAATTGGATTTGTAGCAATTTGGAACAAATGTGTTTAATTAGTTTTAACTTGTTTGGAAGCAGCAGCTGGGCGGCGCGTATCAGAAAGTTTAGTTAATCACAAGAAGTTACATAAATGTGGCTTAATTATACTTTTATGCATTGACTCATACCAGTCTTTTTGTGTTTGTTATATTTAGCAGGAAACGAGCCCTTATGATATCTAGCTGTGGTAATTTTTCTATTTATTGTCTTTGCCGCCCCGTTCAGAGCAGCAGGGGGAAGAGTGGGCGATAATTTGACAGATGGATTTTTTAGAACGCCGTGAATAATCATCACAGACGCCTTCGTGTCTTCTATTTTTTATTTCCTGTCTCTTTTATTTTTTACTGGCTGTCACAGAGATGAGTGGGCAGGCTCCATCATATCGTCGGCCGTAGCACAACTTTGGCGAAGACATCCGCTCCCCCCAGCAGCCATTGTTGTCCTCTCTGTTGACTATCAAAAGCTGTCGCTTCGCACCGTTTCTGTTTTGAGCGTCGAGCCGAGCACAGAACTTTACAACACTCAGCTTTGTCAGAGAACAGTTTCCTCTTTCCTCATGTTTGTAGAAGTCGCAGTTATCATTCTGTCAGCCATTGAAACGTCTCTGCAGGAAGTGAAGGAATGAAGAGAGGAAACACCAAAACTGACCAACCTCTTCAAAAACTTCGCCTTACTTAATATTCCAAAGCAACTGTATAGATAGATAAAGTGTAGGAGTCGTCATTAAAATTATATTCTACACTATGACAAAGCCCTAAAAGATGGCGCTTCTCAATTATCACAGTCATCATGCTGATTATTTAACATGATTGCTCAGTTTTCTGTGGAATTACATGGATTTACATACAAAATATAAGACTGAATTGAAATGAAATGACTGAGATAAATGATAAAAAGGTGCAATTTCTCCAAACTCAAGTTGATGAATTGAAATATGTTGGGTTTTTTTCTTCCAACTGTCAAAAACATGACCAACTTTTATTCTTTTTCTCCCGTGACAGTAAATTAAAGCAAATACTAAGATCTGAGAAGAAACAAAGTGGCTTTTTTGGCTTTTTTTTTTTGCAAAAACTCTTCTGCAGGTTTTAGTTTTCTGAGATGTCAAACTTTCTGGTTTGTACAAGGACATCAAAAGGGATCAGGGATGTTCTTCTTGTATTTTTTTCCCCTCTAATTCCTTTTATTCTGAAACAAAAGCCCTCCTTGACTTTCAAGATGAAAATCACAGCTCTCCAGCGCTTCCTCTGGATTAATGTTCATATCCTCCTAATCGCAGATCTGGGCAGTTTCCACGTCTCTGTCCGTGCTGATAAAAGCTGGCTGCTGTTTGTCCAGTCACAGCCAGCAGGTGGCGCTGTGGCCGTGCTCGCCTCTCTCCCTCTCTGCCTCTCTGTGTTGACTGGCAGATGCAGATGTGAGGCGCTGCTCAGCACAATATCAATGCCGGCTTCGCAGGGGGAGCAAGCTTCATGTTCAGTATTAAACTTTTGTGTTCCACCAAAAAGCCCCTCTGCTGCTGCTCAGCAGCCAGGGGCCATAAAATAAGCTTCCTCTCCAGGAAACAGCAGCTTGCATTAAAAAATGAGAGCAGAGGGGGCAGCGTATAGGTGGAAGTTTTATTTCTGCATCACACAGCTCAGACAGAGGCAGAACGCCCAACAGCAGAGGAAAACTAGTGTTTGTCATGTTGTTCAGCTCAGTTCAAACACTCTGAGGTCATAAATTGTTCAATAATTTGCTTTTTTGTTGTTGTCTTTTCACAGCTGGACATTTTATGCAACGAGGAAATCTTGGGAAAGGACCACACTTTGAAATTTGTTGTTGTGACAAGATGGAGATTTAAGGTAAGTCATGTTTCAAAAACATTAATATTGGGGTTTAATTTGGGGGTTTAATGAACGATTTAGGGTGTTACCAGAGTGTATCAAACTCTGAAATTAGTTTCTGATTGAAAAGGACACGGCCGCTCATAAAGTTGGAATAAAATATTTTTTTACCTCTTTGCATGAAATTATTGTGACAATGTGATTTATTCTTGACAGATAAAGTGGATATCTTCTCAAAACTTTGTTAGTTGTGACTTCCTTTTCATAGTGATATGTTTGGAAAAGATTGATTAACAGAGGAATAATAATAGTAATAATAATAATAATAGTTTGAATAATAATTTTGTTTTCAGACACAAGTCTGAAAACAAAATTATTATTCAAACTATGGGTGACCATGTATTTATAGTTGAAAGGTTTTCTTATTAAATTTTCTTAAAAAAGTTTTCTTTAAAAAAAATCCCTGATAATGAGTCTTTTTTAATGTTATGATATTAATTTTCTATCAGTATTTCAGCCTGAGTTGAAATTATTTAGATTGTCGGTTAAGCTTTAAATTCTTGCCTGATTTACAACTCCAAATGTGTGGTAATTGTCTTTTTCTTATGATTTTATCCTTGATTTCAGGCATAAGTACACACAAAACAGCTCTTTTTTTTCAATTGTCTACTTTATCAGCTAATCATTGCTAGCTTAGTTCTGCCTGAGTTGGTGGCAACTGGTTTTAAAGTAAATTAAACAGTGGTCTTGTGTCTTTGTTTCCCCCTGCAGAAATCCCCTCTCCTGCTCCATTACAGACCGAAGATGGATCTGCTGTAGCTAAAACGGACAACGGTTGTTTTTTTGTTTTTTGTTTGTTTTTTGGGGGGGGGGTCCAGTGGCCGCGGACTGTGCCGAAACCTTTTTAATTTATGCAAAGACGATCAACCAACACCAAGCAAACACCCGACGGTAAAAGTCAACACAAGCCAGCAAATCGGGATCTAAAGAGGGAGGGGGGGACAACTACAACAGGAACTGGCAACCTCCAGCACAGAAACTGCAACACTGGTGTGTTTTTAGGAACTAAAACAACCTTTTTTTTGTCCGCTACATCCTAGATATGTGAACAAAACAAAAAAGAAAAAAAAAAAAAACTAATGGAGAGAAAGCATATATTTATACTTTTGTACAGAAGAGACACATGGAACCAAGACACTACTGGTGCTCTGTTTACACGCAAACAAGATGTCGGGAATCACGTGACCGTCTTTTTGAGCTTCATGCAGATTTCATCCTCCGAGACAGAGGAGAGGAAGACATTTTTTTTTTTTTTTTTTTACAAAAAGGTATTTGTTCTTTTCCTTCAACAATACACGTCTTGGGAGCACAGAAAGTATATGGAAAAAGTTATATAACAGGCATCAATTTTAAGCTGTTTATCAAGTAAATTGTCTCTGAATTTTTCTTTTTTTATTTTCAATTTGTTGGCTTTGTCTAATTTGCTATTGGGTTCTTGATGATTGTCAATTGTGAATAGGCTAAAAAAATTTGTGTAGTAATTTATGTTCTATATACCAATATTGTACATAAAATGTCATTACAGAGAGAGAGAGAGAGAGACTGAAGAGAGTAAGAGAGACTTTAGACTGTTAAAAAAAAAAGAGTGGATCCCAGAAGTGCTATCTATATGTTGGGCGATAAATTAGGATTTTTAAAGACAGACTCACTATCAGTATCAAAAATATATAGATGCATTTTTATGTTGTCTGAGAAAGACACAAAACAAATATATCAAATCCTCTGCCATTTCTGTGTGTATGTGGGTATGTTACATTGCTCTCATAGCATTACGAGACTTCAAGAAAGCTTCCCCCCATGCTCCTCATCTCGCCTTTTTTTATTTGTTTTTATTTGTTTGGACATCATTATCAACCAATTCTGTCTTAACAATAACGCTACTCAAAACACTCATGTTCAAAAATGCCTGCAAGACATAAAAAATGCAATATTTGGGCAGAGAACTTTCATTTTTATAGACTTCACACCATGCAGTCCTTAATAATATCCATCCCTGTGTGTTTCAGCAGCACCAGGCAGGCAAATACTGATACACCCACATGTTTACAGCTTCTGGGTTGAGCTGCCAGCAGCAGATGTTGTTTGCACCCCGCACATCTTTATAACCATGCATTTCATTCTGCTCCCCCTTTCACCGCAAAAGCTCTCTAAATGCTGAAAATTATTCTGCAACTTGTAAAACTTTTCTTAACCGCTTCAACGACTAAGTGGAGAGTAGAGTTATCCTATTCGTCCAAATCAAATTCTGGTGTCAAGTATTGGACATTTTCTCGCCCACAGGAAGTGAAATAAGATTTGTTAATGGTGAAATGTGGTAACCTGCAAGCTTTCCTCGACTTCTTGGTATGAATCATCACAGACGGCTCGGTTTCGATTGACAGGACTGCAGATAGCTGACGTCACGTTGTGTTTATGGGGTATTTTTAAGTTACTTCTCACTGCCAGTTGGATATTATTTTTTGTCACAGAATCAGTATAAAGGCCGGCTGCATTCACACCAAGTTAGACACAGCAGTGATTTGTGCAGGCTTGTGTGACGGTGTGGGAGTGTCATTCATTTGTGTTCCCCATGGTGCTAACATTTAGCCGTGCTGCTAGAATGCCGGGTCATACGAGTGATTGTCTATCGGATTAAAATGACACATTTACCTGGATGCAAGGTGCATGAAAACGGACATTTTTTAAACTGGTGCACAAGATCAAAACATAACGTTACACCCCTTTGTGTTCGGTATTATCTTCAGTTACATGATTGGCCTTTGACATTGGGTTGCATTTCTCCAAAACTTTATTCCGTCTTAACTTTGCTACGTCTTTTTCTCCCGACGCTCCTAACCGCTGCAGCCTGAACTCACATTTAAATAAATGGCAGGACTGGCGTTTTGACCACGGCGCCTGATTTGGTGTGAATGCATCCTAAAACTTTGACTTTATTTGCAGGATAGCCCAGTGTTCAATACTGTTGACTTCACAAGACACAAGTTTCTGAGTATTTTTGAGAACTCGTAAATTCAGGTTTCGCACAGGGAGGTTTTTTGAGCATTTTGATAATGAAATTCTGAATAAAAATGACTACTGTTTGGTCATTTGGTGCTTATAAATGTATGTTTCTAAGTCCTGAGGAGGATTGTTCCTTGGGAATGTGCTGTTCTTAACTGTGTGACACAGCAAACCAATGTTCTGTTCAAACAGCTAAATGTCTTTAATCGCAACATTCAAAGCAAACTGCTAAACTGTCTTTAACGTTACCACAACTGGATCCCGAAACGCCATGTCAGACCTCAAGTAGTATTACCTCACTGACCTGTCTGTAACTAACCCTTTGCATTGCATCTGCCCACTACAAACTGTTCCTCTGTGTGATCACATGCAGGGTTCCTGTGCAGCATCAGGCTCCTGGCAAAATATTCATTTGACAACTTTCTTGAAACTGGATAATAAGTCTGAAAAGTTGGACACGGATATGAAAATGCTCCTTTGATTCCAAGTATTATTTGGAGTTTTGCATCATGATTTACAGGCAAAATATTTTGGAAATAGGTAAATGTATGGGAGCCCTGCTTCATAAGGACCTATGACATGTTTATAGCCTACAGGTCTGTATCGAACCAGCTCAACCAAAACTCCTCCCACAGTCGTTCATCTCTGCATGTTTCAGTTCTCGTTTTACAGTACCCTTTATGTTTCAGGACCCTTAATCCAGTAACCTCCACTCTGTAAAGTGCTCATTGTTTTTGGCTTTTATTTCGGCATCTAAAATCATCTTTTTAAAAAAGTTTAACATGCAATTGAGTTGCACTAGGTGCTTGGATCCTGGTATACCTGGGTGAAAATACGATTCTACAAAAATAATTTGCAGCTACATTCTGCATTTTCCAATTACTGCAAGTCTTGTGATTTCTCCCTGTTTTCCTCTTCCTGTGTATTTCTGTACACATTCTGTGAACTTTGTGATTGTAACAACCCTTTTGATGAGCAGAAACAGACAATAATCAATTTTAATTGTTTTTCCCCCAGGTAAAAATGGAAAAGAAAATAGTCAGAATTTTATAATCGGCTCTAAAGAATTGATTTAAAGCCAAAAACAATGATCGCCAACTAGTCAGCTCACGGAAGAGTATTGTGTTAGAAAATACCTGCAGAAATAATGTAATAATGAGCACTGTCATGTCTTTTTACGTGCAGACTTGGTGTTTTAAAGGCTTGTACGCAGGTCTGAGGTGGACCTCACACTGATCTGGTTTGCAGTTTGGGGGAAAATGCTGTTTAACCCTGGTGTCTGACATCCCAAATGTTTATTTTGACATTCAGCTATCGACCAGAGTCCTCGTCCTGTTGTGTCCTCATGGTGCTCCAGTCTGTTGATGATGAAATCTCTTAACATTGTACATAAGCTTTTTCCTCAGGTGATTAAGCTGTTAAAGCACCCAACACATGGTGCTACTACAAACGCAAACAAATGTCATCAACACGTACATTTCTGTATCATGCAGAGCTGCGTTCTGTTTAGAAGGACATGCATTGAAACAAAAGGTTACATCTGTATGTGTGTTCATTTTTTAACCCAGTTTTTTTTTTTAAGCAGCTGTGTTCACACTGCTGCACCTTTTTTGTGTCTAATGTTTTCTCTTCACATCAGATTTTTCCTCACTGCTGTGAAGAGGGAAATGACACTGGTAACACTGAGTATAAATACACTTGCAAAAGAGAAAATGGGCACAAAGATTTCAGTCAACAAGCAGCAGTTAGCATCTGTTTTACTGCTTTTTTTTCTTGTACTTTCACACAGTCGAGACAAAAATCTGATGTTTTCAACACAAAAGGCAGCAGTGTGAACAAAGTGTGTGTTTTTTTTTAATTTAGTTTAAAAAATCCTGTGATCTGTGTGACGGACTGGGATCCTGATGGGACTGAGAGGGGTTTTTGCCACAGTGACGGTCAGAAATAATCCGTCTCTGGCGCTGGTGCTTCCTTTGGTGCTAACAACTCCTCGTTCAGACTCGTTCAAGAAAGATTCAATCAGAGACAGAAAGGCACTGTGTCGCAGTTCTCCTGTCACTTCCCCCCCTCACATTGAACTTGTTTGTGCTCGAGTCCTCTGTTGTCTTTTCTTTGGAGCCATCTTGCTGTGCAGATACAGAAGGTGCTGGCTTTTCCTCCCCTTCTCATTGATTTGTTGGGTTTGGTGTGCCCACTTGCCTTGGCTTGCTCTGGAGAGAATTTTTAATAAGTCATAGACTGTGACGGGGCTGATGCTGTGAAGAATACAAGGAATCTGGTGAGAAAATGGGTGTGCTAGCTGCAATTTCCTGCCTCTGAGAGAAAGTCACACTTATTAGAGGCTTCTCCGGTGAGATGTTTGCACCTCCTCAGATTCAGATTGAAGAGGTGCATTAAATACAGTTTCAATTTTCCCAAAGTTCTCTTGACCTGGCTGCTTCTTAAACCTCCTGTGCACCAGAATGGATCGATGTTGCGCTTTTCTTGACATTGAGACATCAGTGCCGCTACACTTGACAGCCAAACTAAGAGGCTTACAGCAGGCCGGACTCTGCTTGCTGCAGATAGGGGTCGGTCTCGTCTCTGAAAGGTCTCCGTAGCGGAGGGAGTCCGTCCTCTGTCAGAGATTCAGCTCCCTGCCTCATTTTCTCTGCTTTGACCTTGAGCACCTGTCAGCCTGTTTGTTATCTGCGCGAGGCTCGGGCGAGCCGAGTATAATTTCAATTCGAGGTGGTTTCTCCGCTTCACTTGGACTGACAGTACCAGCAGAACACCCCTCCACCGTGATGAGAAGACAAGTAAACAATTCTTCTTTGTACAGTCTCTGAATGCAGCAACGTTCATTTCAGGCTTTTTGGCAGCAGAATCAATCCTGGCAACTTAAGAAGACTCTTCTATGTTCACTCCACTGTAATAAGTGTCCACTCTGGGAGTGCGATAGCTTTCTTTGTGGCCCAGCTCACACTCTCCCTCATTTCTTTAAAGCTCAGTAATCTCACAGGCAGGCAGAGAAGGAGACCTCGAGGGTCACTCTGATGGCAAACACTCCAAAACATGTACACTGTCTGCACCGCACCGCTGCAGCTGATGCCGTCTCTAAAGGACTGCTCGGCTCTGAACTGCGCCACGCTCAAGTGCACTGAATCTCGCCGCCATGGGTGGTGCAGCTTGAAGAACAAACGACTGATTAAGTTCCGGAATGTTTTACCACTTCAGGATGGCGACTGTTGCTTTTAGAGATTGTTCACTGGCGGTCGGATCGGCAAAGTCCTTTTTTCAGAAGACGCACTGGTTGAAATTAACATGTGACCTTTGACTTTTGTGTCCGAGATTGAGATTGTTGGGTTCAGTAATTCCTGAACGAATTGGGAAATAAGTCAAAAAGGACTTCACAGTGGCATCCCCCCCTCCCCCCCTCCCCCCCCACCCCCCATGAGCCATAGCAGATGTCGTCAATAAATCTGTCCATTTCTTCTTTTTTTTTATTATTGTTATTTATTTATGCTGAAAAAGTGACTTCTGCAGTAGTTTTGAATTTTTTAAATGAGATTTGCTCTCCTATTTGTCCATAAATTTCTATTTCTCTCTTGTTTTGTGTGTGGAACCTCTATACCAGACTCATTAAAATGGCTTAAATTATGAATTTGCGATTGAAATCCTTTTTCTTTTTTGTATTTTTATTCCAGGTGTGTTCATGTCTACGAGATGCTCTGTCTGTGTATAACAAACACATAGGTGTCTTCTTTTTTTTTTTTAGGTCAAGCGCAAAAAAACAGCTAAAAACAAGAAAAAAACTAAATTGTGTGAATTCTGGCGATGTGGTTATTGTATTTGCAAGGAAGATGTGCAATATGCGGTTCTCAGATGGTTCCAGGTTTCAGCTAGAACATTTTACTTTTGATTGTTTTTGGTTTTTCCAGTCAGTTCCTCAGGTCACTAAATGCCTTCTGGTCCTGAGGGTGACCAGGAAATCTCAGAACATACACTAATGCACCCGAAATACAAAACGACTGGATTTTATTTTAGTCTTGTCTCTCTCTCTTGTCGTTCCTCCCCCCGTTTATTCCGTGAAGATTTTCTCAGACTTTTGTTTTTATTTTTATTTTCAGGTTAACACAGGCACTTATTCAGGTGTCCTTTTCCTTGCCTCCTTTTTTTGTATTATTGTTATTTATTGCACATGTAATGAACTGGTTTCCATTGCCACATTGAATTCAAGGAGTTTTGGGTCTAGAATGGGGTTGGAATTTCTTACGTACAAAACTACAGAAGCTTTTGTCAAAACCTAAGTGTGTATTTCATCAATAAATGCCTTTAAAAGTGTTCCTGGTGCTGCAGCGACTCTTCTTTGTCTGGCAATGCATGATTAAGACATAATAGTGTGCATTTTTTTGTATTTCTTCATCATCGTATTTTGGTCGAAAGTAACAAATTACATTGACATTCAGATTCTTTATACTTCACTCAACTATTTCTATTTTTGCAACTTCATACTTACACCACACTAAATTTAAACTTTATTCCACTACATTGATCTGACAGCTTTTGTTACCAGTTACTTTACAGATTCTAGTAAAAAATAAATATAATTTTGACGTTTTATTATCATCATTAATCATTTCTGTTGGGAAAAGATACCCAGCTCCACCTTTACCAGCTGCATCATTAAAGTAATGTACACATTAATGCATCAATGACTTCAATACAATTTATATTTGCATGAAGAGTACTCTTTTGGTACTTTAAGTATAGCTCAATGCCAGTACTAGAACTTATACTTAAGTTTCATTTTGCAGGACTACAACTTATAAGAATCTGTACTCTGTTGCAGCAAGATGGAATGTTAACATGGTGAATGTTTACCTGTACTGGGGAAAATTGTGCTTCAGTGGAAAAAAAGGACTAAGATAAATAAAAGCAATATCACAATCATCAAATTCAGAATGTTCAAATGCATGTGCTATGTCCAAGACTTGTTTATATGATGAAGCGACAAAGAAGTCACCAACTCTGCAGCTTTATATTTTATATTTATTTTTTAAGCCTCTTTTAGTTTGTTTTGTTTTTGTTTTATGCAAATGCACCGTGTGGTTCAATCTCATGAACATGCCTTTAAAACCCACTGGATGCTACCTGCCCAGCACTAACCAGCCGACAGATACAGTTAATGACCATCTGTTCAATGCTCCACTATGTTCACCAGCTAAAGAGTCACAGATTTCTCTCCAAATTTACGTTTGATTTGGTTTTAAGCTTCTAAGTGGATATTGGACAAAATGAATGTTAATGTTGCTCTGTATATGTGGGTGTGTAAGTTTCCTTTTGGCCATATAAAGAAACTAGCTCCTGTTCCACAGCAGTAACATAAAACTTTGGTTTGAAACTTAAGCTGCAGAAGACAGCATATACAGTAATGGAGAATTCTGGGCCTCCAGCAGAGGAGAAGAGCAGAGCAGAGCAGCCCTCCAGCCAATTTACTCACAGTGAACATACAGCAAGTGAAAGGTCTTTTATCGCCCAGTGAGTTTCAGCCTTTTACCCAATACAAATACTTTTTTTTAATGATTTGAGTTTTCTCCCTGTATGCTATATTTTTTGAGTTTTGTCCCATGGCAGGACAATGCATAAAATGCTGTGTCTCAAATCAAAGGACCTTTTGTCACAGCAATTGTGGCAGATGTTAAATGTCAGGCGGCCTCAAGGTTCCATCTGTTCACACTGCAGCTGCAGATTTATTCAGTTGGTGGCTGTGATCGGTTTAACGTCCTGGACTGCGCCCTTCTGTTGCGTGGGAAGTTTTCTAACTGAGTGAAATGACCTGGATGTTTTTGAGTGGCAGCATAGACTGTATATAAGTAATGGACGTAGTCACCCTGATGTCACCCGTTGGATTGTGGCCTGTTGGAAGCATCGAGTTCATCGTTACACTCGTCGCCATCTTGTTTCCGATACGGGGAGCAGACCATATTTGGACTGTGGAGGAGGAGAGGGATCTGATCACTGACTACAGCCTCTCTACACCTCAACCTGACTGAGAGAAGCTGCTGCTAATTCATGTTAGCATTAACTGGGATGTTCATTTTGGCTAGCAAAAAACAAAAACAAAATGTTTGTTACTTACCTCAGAAAAATGAACAGCGACTCCTTGGAGTGTCTGTTAGTCCAAACAAACGCTGAACAAGACATTTTTACTGATCAAAACGTTCAAATAAACTGTCATTAAGTGAAAATACAGTGAAAGGGTCAAAGTTATGAGACCAAACCGCTAATATGAATTTATATATATATAAATTCGTATTAGCGGTTCATTGGTTATTTGATTATTATTATTATTATTTTTTTTTTTTTTTAAAGCAATGCAACTATTTATTTTAGTATGTATCCCTGTTTTATTTATTTTATTGTTTCTTGTTTGTTTGTTTATGTACAGCACTTTGTTGCAGCTGTGGTTGTTTTTTTAAGTGCTTTACAAATAAAGTTGAGTTGAGAAACATGTATTGTACAGCAACTGTAATATTTATGACAATTAACATTTGACTTCACTTCCACCATATTTAATATACTTTGTGGGACAATCTTAATAAACTATAGCTGCATTTAATTCCCTATATTTGCTATATGAAAGTATCATGTGACCCACAGCGTTTACAGCTGATTGTCGAGTTTTTTCTTTGACATCTGATGCATTTGAGGCTGTGGTGAATCCTGCCAATCTATTACTTCAGGCAGATTAAAATAATGGATTATTTTAAAACTCAATTTCACGCATAACTGGTTTCAGGCGTGACAGTTGCGGCTGATTCACAGCTGTTATCAGGTGCTGCTGTTTGGAGCTGGAGCTGATAGATTTCCTGGTATCGCCATTAGATTGAGAACACTGAATAAGGTTTCAGTGTACAGTATTATGCACTTAATTTATAAAGCTTTGTTTGGACTGTGCCAGACTTTATGATCAGGCAACAAGTCCTGGATCACTACAGATGACAGAATCCAAATGGCAGTATAAATAGACCTTGTGTGATTATATGCATGAGCATGAAACAGAAATAAATAAATCTTTAATCCTCTCCCCAGTGCCACTGATATTTGATTATTCATTTGAAATGATAAATATATGACTTTATTTTGTGTCAGTGGCCCCTCCTGTGGAGCAGGAGCGGAGGATTTATTCGCCGCTTGCAGTTTGAGGAGAAATGACTCTCAGAAGACAACAGGATGCGATGTGTTGTTTGTTTTCACAGGACCATTAGATGGCAGCTATTTCAGTCGCTATCTGTGGGCGGAGTGCTCAGATGTGTGAAATGAGAAGAGGAAAACCATATTATTGAGTCATTAACCAAGTCCATGGTGTGGAGACTGCAGATCTTTCTTTTATTTTCCATCACTGGTGTTTTACCACATGGTGTTTCAACACCAGCAGGGGCACCGAGAGTCAAACTCAGGGCAGTTAATCAGGAGGAGACACTAAAAAGGCTGTTGGGTGATGTAATGCTGTGGTTTCCAATGTCTTTCGGTTGTTACTTGATGAAAACAATGTAGCATCTCATTCTGACCCTTCATGATTGCTGAAATTGGGCCTCATGCTGGAAGCAATACATGAAAAAATGTCCTCTTATGTATCCACAATTTGTTCTTATTTGCTTGGTACCCATTGATGGGCACCAATGTTTTATTGTTGGTGACTGAAAGAACTCTCACATAAAGTAAGAAAAAAACCCATCTTGGTTTCACACTCCACAAACTGTTTGTCCAGTGCAAGGAAGCATACATTTTAAATTTGAGGATGATATAACAAATGCATGAATATCATATCACCACATGTATTTCATATATTCTATACATAATTATAAACAACATTATAATCTAATATAAATGTTTTAGCTCTTTATTTTATTTTGTAACAATACATACATTCTGGAAAATAACATTTTGCTGTTCAAGTTCTTCTTCTTACAGTGGGCATGTGTCAGAATATTTGCATGCATATATAGTGTTTATGGGGCCTTATGTATGGAAAAAACAAAAAAAAACAACAATTACATTTTAGCCCATTTTAACACAGAGAAAGAGCAAGTTTCAATGTTTACAATGTTCGCTGCAAAACAAGTCTTCAATATAAGAACTTTTACTATTTATGCTCAAGTACCAATATTTACTTTTACATAAATTAAACTTTTTTATTCAGGCCTTTCACTTGGAATACAGTACTTTTTCACTATGCTATTCAACGGAAGGATTTGCATATTTCTGCCAGCATTGCACTACTTTCAGTTTTCTCTTGGGACTCCCAGTGCTGCAGCTTCTCTGCACAGCTTTAAAACTAAATAACATCGACATCCAGCCAGTGCTGTGCAAGTCCACATTTTTAGGGTGATCCTAATTGGTACAACTGTCCTTAAACAGCCCCTTCCACATCATCTGAACATGCTGACAGCTGTGAGGTTACAGCAGATCAGGGAGGGAGTCTGAGCCAGCACCATGGATGAACAAGATTTTCCTCGTACTGGGCGACCCAGTGGATGTGGTTCGATGCCAGCAGGAGGTAAGTGGAGGGATCAGCAAGTGTCACAGCTTTTTTTTCAGAGCTCCAGCGCCCAATTCTCTTGATGTGTCTAGACAGCCATGGGTGGAATGACAGCGAGCGCAGCCCCGTGCTGCATGATATCCTCAGTGCTGCTGGTTTTGACAGCAGCCTCCCCGTCCGTCTCCCCTCTCGCCTTGACTGAAAAACCAAAGCCTGCCAACTACAGTCAGCATGGCTACTGTGAATCAGTTTACTACTGAACCTTGTCAGCGCGTCGGCTGCATGAAACACGGAATCTCAAACTTTGGTCATTACCATTAAATCACAATTAGTTTGAACATTGCAGGGAGAATAATACGACAGCGTCTGGCTGAAATTGCATTTAACCTTTAGAGATTGAGAAGATTGCACCTCAGAGATGAAAAACCTTGCAGGAGTTTTACCGTCCTGTTTTTTTTTTATAAATTCAGTTTTTCTTATTTATTTCTTTTCATTTACTTTCAATTCTTCCCCGTTATGGATTTGGCAATATTGTTGCTTCAGGTTATTGCTGCTCTGTGTGACGCAGGACAGAGACGTTGGCAGAAAAAGAAAAGGTCAATAATTCATCAGCCGAGACAGAGGTGGCAACACACACAAAAGACATCTCTCTGCTCCAGACGGAAGACACTTTTGGATGCCGGAAACGGTTTTATTTCATATTATGTGATTATTAACGGGGTTAAAAGATCAAGGCCTAAACTACATACAGGCAAAAAGTCAGCATCTTTTAAAAATCACCTGATCTGGACATTATCACACCATTGTATGTGTCTTTATCAGTGGTTATGATCCCCGAAGTATTGGCAAGTAGAGGCCTACTCCACCTACTGGGAGGTAAAAGAGGTTGTTATCGGCTCATTGTTCACTTGCTGTTACTATCAGATTTGTTATGTTTTGTCACCAAAAAGGCAGCAGTTTTGTTCGGTTTTGGCAACCACATTACTTGTGTTGTATGAACTCTCAGATGTACGTTGCTTTGGGGAAAAGCCTGCACTAACTGAAATTTGTGACATTGTGAGGTAAGAGCTTACAAGTTCCTGGTTTAGGGTTTCGAAGTTGTACAAGAAATTTTGCAAAAAAAAAAGGACAATAAATGCCACCAGCGAAGTATTTTCCAGACCAACATTAATACCATAAGTGACAGTTAAGTGATGTAACTTGAAATAATATAATTTACTTTTGGCTTCACACAGGATACAGTCCTGGGTTTGTTTAAAATGGACAGGCAAATTAATACGGCATCAGCAGTGATGTGGGTGTACCGGACGATTGTTGGAAGGTTTAGACGTATCCAGCTGGTAAAGAGGCCCCAAAGTAGACAAAGGACACACTGGAGAGATTATGTCATCCGGAGTGGGAATGGTTGGGAGTTCTTCATGAAGAGCTGAGAAACAGTGCTTATCTGGGGCTGGGTTGTGTTCCCCAGCAGAAGATATGGATCATTTCATTTGCAAGCACAGTACACATTTCTGTGTACAACTTCACCAGTGTTAGCCAGCTGGCTAATTTTCAACCGCCATATTCACTTAGAGCTTCTAACAGCTGTTAGAAAGATGCATGTCTGTTTATTGACGCTTAAATCTGCAGTGTGTTTATAACAACCTGTGACTGTGTCATTTTTCTGAATTATGATTTAGTTTAGACGTAATGAAGATGCATCATCTACTGCATGGTACAGTAGATAATCAGAGGCTCAGACACAGTGGCAGACTGGATTCATTTGGCAACTTGGACACCAACTAATGTGGGTAAATCCTCTGTAGAAGCTGGGATCCTATTAACCATTCTGATGGTGTATTCATGTTACATTGAAAGCAGTTTTTCTGTGACAATGTGAATACGCTATTAATCTTCGTCCAAGGCTGTGGAGTTGAGAGAAGTTGGACACGTGTCATTCGTGTTGCCTTGAAGTTTGCAGATCTGAAGAGAAACTAATTAATTTATTATCACCAGGAACTTTTAAAAGTATCCAACCTTCACTTTGTAAAGCCAGACTCTTGAGGAAAATATGCAGTTTAAATAAATGTCAAGTAATTTTAAAAACACTGAATGTTAAAGGACACATTTCCATAAATGGAGGCATTTGTGTTGTGCCTCAGAAAATCAACTTTTTCTTATTTCAGCGATCCAAAGGAGAAACAGCCGTGTGTGTGTGCTGGTGATTTAAGAACTTCTGAGCCAACATTTGCAGATTGTGATCCACGTCGACTGGATATAAGACCACAGATGGTGTCAACAGTCATGAACTAGGAGTAACGACACTCAGAGGAGCATCTCCCAAAGCCCTGGTATTAACTGTCCCCATGGCAACGGCTGTCAACCTCTGCCCCACAAACACACACACACACACACACACACACACACACACAAAGAATGGAGGGCACATTCATAGCTGCACCAATTAGCAGCATCACAGAGTCATTCACAGGAGGAAAACTGTGGTGTGAATCTGTGTAAACATTACAACGTCCCCTGAGACGCCTGCAGACTGCACTTACTGTATATACAGCTGCATTATGAGAGACTGCAGAGGGTTTACTGGTCTTTAAAGCTGATCTGCACCCAGAGAAGTGATCACTGCAGCCGGCTACAGACCAACCACAACACGTTTTGGGTTGAGGAAGTCTGATGTTGCTTGTTTCATAATCTTTAGGAATATTAATGTCCCCCTGCAGCAAGTTCAGTACTCAAATATGTTTCTTTGGCATCAAATCTGTTACTGGGGGGATAATAAAGACATAATAACACTGCCAATATTAAAAATCCATGTGCACATAGAAACAAGCCATACTAGAGATGAGCACAAGAACTTTTGAACTTGGAAATAGAAAAGAACTAACACTTCTTTTGGTAGCTACATTGGTTCGTGGACTACCATTTTGAATGCCCAGGTTTGGCATTTAGCCCTTTTTGGCAGCTGTTGGGTTTTTTTGAGAGCCAGAAGTGACCATATTTGGAGAGAGGATGGAGCTTGGAAGGAGGATGTTACCAGATAATGGTAGTGTACTTACTTGTTAAAGTGTATTTTTAGTACAACTGAATGCTGAACTAGATATATTTAGGCAACCAATTTGTTACAATTAACTTTCATGAACTGTAAACACATAGTGATACGTGCAACTGAGCCTGCCCTAAACCATACCCTACTTTATTTATCTATTTGACTATAAACGGGACCATAATTTACCAAATGATCATGCTGTATTGAAGACTTGAACTGATTGATTGAGACCATTAAACTCATTATGAAGATGTTTACTGAGGTAATAAATCAAGTAAGAAGTAGGCTCATTCCTACTACTGTTCCTTGGGCAAATGATAATTAAATAATAACACTGCCAATATTTAATATATAATGTGCGCATAGAAACACAATAAAGCAGATTTGAGTATAAGAGCTCTTGAACTTGGAAATAAAAATATAAATAACCACTTCCACAAAGAAATGGACATAGCCAACCTGACATCATATACTGGCTTTGCGGACTACTATTTTGAAAGCATTTTGGCTGTGCCCATCTTTTTGGGGCCAAAAGTAACCATATTTGGAGGAAAGGGTGAGGCTAGGGAGGTAGGTAGTGACCTGTCAATCACAAGGTAGCCCCGCCCTAAACCATACCCTACACTATCTATTTTACTCTGAATGGGACAATAATTTACCAAATGAACATCATGCTGTATTGAAGAAGACGTGAATTGATTGATTGAGACCATTAAACTTATTGGGAAGATGTTTACTGAGGAAATAAATCAAGGGAGAAGTAGAATAATATTCTCAAACTTTCTATACGCCTATACATTTGATATAACATAATGTTAGGATCACAGAAGGCAAAGCACCTGCAACGAGACAGCCTGGATTGTCTCTATTCAACAACCACACAGCTGCATGTAAAAGAGGCGGGAACAGAGCGAATGAACGGCAAAAGAAACTATCGTCAGACGGGAAAATGTATTTTATGTAGTTATTTATGTAAGTTATTTAAGTTAATCAAAAAAGTGGTAGGGACATAAACACCACATCCTTTGTACTCTGACACCTCAGATAAGAAAAAAAACTAAATTACTCAAACTTAAACAATGCCTTTAACATTTGAGTTAATTGGAGGCACACCTGTGGATGTATTTTAAGGCACACCTCAAATACGCTGCTTCCTTATGTGCCATCATGGGAAAATCAAAAGAAATCAGCCAAGATATCAGAGAAGAGAATTGTGGACCTCCATATGTCTGATGGATCCTTAGGTACAATTTCTAGATGCCTTGAGGTGCCATGTTCATCTGTTCAAACAATTATACGCAATAAACACCGTGGGAATGTCCAGCCATCATACCGCCCGGCTTCACACCATCGCTCCAGGAACCTCTCTGTGACAATTCATATGATACATCCATGTCTCTCTATTTATCTATGCCTGAGGTTGTGTTTATCACAAGTCATAAATACATTTTTAAAGCGATGCAGTTTCTTTTGATTCAAATTTGTCACGAACATTTAGAACTGCCAAATGGAATTTAATCCACCCAGTAAATTACCTCTGGCTGCAGACGTAATGAAACCTCCATGGTGAACAATAGATTCTCAACAGGGGCCATTTCTCATCTCAGGAGTTCTGGGATTTCTCTCTCCTTAACCTCCCTGTGACTAACCTCTAGTCTATCATTGCCCCTGGAGGCACACAGGATAAGCTTTTTGTAAGTGACACACACACAGACAGACACACAGACACACACACACGGCCTTCCACTGTACTCTCTTAATTCAACACTCTGCAGGTTTCTCTGCTGTCAGACCTCCTGAGATTTAAACAAACTCATTTTTTTTTGTGCGAACGGGCTCGTTAACTCAGCTCACTCTCAGCTGTCAGTCTCAGTGAGTTATACCAGTGCAGGCCACAGTGACAACATGCGATTATATTATATCACAATAACACAACCTCGGTTTTGTAAACTCAATCAACATGTCATGTACACAATAACATTTTTTTTATTGGCAGGTTAAAATAAGTATAATAATATAATACGTATATAATAAGTTTGCTGATTTTTTTTCTTGGGGCCTGGACACATTCAAGGCTTCTTTCTGGATACACAGATTAAATTGATATTCTTATTTGACTGTTGGCTTAACGGCAAAGTAACGCATTTAAGCAAAGTGTTCCTTTAAAGCTTTCTGTAGGCTCTCTTCATCCAAAATCCTACATGAATAGCAGTCAGACTAAACCTACCCTGGTTTTAAAGTCTTACTGTAGTTTTATCCGGTACAGCCATGTTTTCTCAGCACTAATTTGAAAAAAGAAGGATTTCCAATACAGAAGTTTTTTTTTTTTTAGATTACTGACTGGGGTCTTGTTTGTCCCCTCGTCTTACAATTTGTCCCGCTGAGTTCAAGTGATTAGAGTTAATTTTCTTCATCAGAGGAAGCCATTTTCTCGACCTTGTAAAGTATGAAAAACTTTGTTCCAAAAGTTTTGTCTGTTATACGACTATATCAGACGTATAAACATATAATTTTGTTTACATTTTTGATAAAATGTCTAATCCTGGAAAAAACCCTTCACAAAGGGGACACATTATGCTCTTTTTCAGCTTCATTTACAATTCATATTACTATGTTCTTTTACAATTAGGATAAATTTAGAAACACACAAAATGGCAATTTTATCAACATATAAAACTGAATGCACCAATGTTATGGCATCTTGTAGCGACTAAAGGATTAATAAAACCAGACATGTAAACACAACACAGGTGTCGTCCTGATAAATACAGACATCTTCACATTCTCCCTGCAGTTTCTTGGGAGCAAAGAGACTTTCCGTTTCCCACCGAAGAACACAGTCGCTCTTTGAACTCCATAATCCCCCCTCAGGCTGCTTCTTCCTCAGGTTATTCATATGAAGTGAAGACATCAATGCAAGGAATCAGGTGTTCTACTTCCTCTATTGACTGTGAGATCCTCAAGCCTACTCAACGATCTGCCTCTCACTGACCTGAAACTTATCTGCTCTTCCACACCTCGGGATTAAACCAATTAGGCTTCTCCTTCTTACAGTTTTGTGCTCAGGTGATCTGGAAAATACAGGACCCAGATTATGTATTTGACAGCCTGAGACTGATTGACCACCCTGCCTTTCCCCCACTGCATTTAGAAGACTTCTTTCGTCCATTTTTTACAATAAGAAAAGTTTCTTACTCCAGATTTCCGAGGAGCAGCAATTTAGACAGGAAATTACATCAAAATTTCAGAAAATGACTGCAGTCATGCACTTACATGCCCTGATAACTAACTCAGCTACAATTTTGACAGCTTTCAATCATTTCTCTTCCTCCAGACTATTGTAAAGTCAGTCTGATGAGGGAATTTATAACTGAGGCATGTATATTACCCATATAATAAAAATAGGCCACACGCACGGATAGACCCAGGTGCTGCTGAAACACCTGCTCTTTTGGCCTCCAATTATAATTACATTTTTTTTTTACAAGCAATTTTTTTTCTAATTTCACATTCTTGTTTTTAAATTTTGTCCCATGACATCAGTTCTCAATTAGAAGCTTGTTGTAATACAAAGTGCATATGAGTTTATTTCTGCAACAGCCAAATCAAATCAAATCAAATCAAATGCCCCATGGAGCAGCATTCACATCCCATTTAGTTAGTGTAATGGGTGCAGAAACACCCTTTACCCTCTGTTTGCATACTTGTGTCCACTTAACCTATCATTAGACCGGTCAATGAAAAATGGAGAAAAGACAAAATGCAGTGTTCCTGATTGTGACACAATGGCAAGGTTCTCCAGCAGTGCCAGCGTGGTCCTCAATATGCACAGCTGTTGCTGCTCATTTTAACCTGATGCTGCCTGATGTTTAGCTACAAAGATCCACCTCAGAAGCCATCCATGAAAACTGTTGACTTTTAAATAATGCCTGGCAGGTGATTGGCTGAACCATCTGCAAAAGGCTACTTCTTTCAATAAAGAAATGGAAAGAAAATACTCTCCAGTACTGCTAGTCACTCATTAGATGAGCTATTGTGTTTTGTTTTGCATGTCTGAACTTCTGAATAAATGTTTGGAGTATATGTACATGCTGCATTAATGTTGTACAAGAGTGGATGATGCCAACCTCTTTTATGCAAATAATTCCAAAATCCTTCAACTTTTAATAAATAACAATAATTATAACAGAGTTAATCAGAGTTCCAAAACGATAGTTTATTAGTTTTATGAGGCTGATTTGGTCAAATTGGGTTTGAGTTTTTTTTATAGCCTCGTGCACCAAAGGTGATTTAATGTAAATTAAGTCACATTATTTAATGTATGGTACTTTTGATCGCTACCTTAACACCTTTTTTGAACTGTGAGACCCAACACATAAATGGTGCTCTGGTTTGAGGCATATATCCCCAACATCAAGTAGTTCAGACTTGCTTAACTCATTGGAGCCTTTTCACAAACCCTATTTTTACAAAATCCAATCCATACTCTAAATCTTAGAGTATGGTATAATCCAAGTTCTCATTCCTAAATCCACAGTGAAAATCTTTTAAAATTGGCTCATTTTACAGAAAATGAGCTCACTATAAAAAAGGTCTTATTTTCCAGTGTTCTCTCTTTGTAGACGCAGAAGCTCCTCTGGCTGCTCTGTGCCCCTCAGGAAGAGTTTAGCATTTCTGTGACAGTGTAAAGAGTGGATTTATTTTTTTCCTTTTTTCCCCTGCTTTTGTTGGATTCTGAATGCTGCACTTGGGTGGTTATTTCCCCTGAATTTGCTTCATCTATCGTCATCAACCTGACATGGGTAAAAAAAACCAGTTTATTTATTTAAAATATAAATATGTAAAGTAACATTTTAAACTTATATTATATATAACAAAAAAGGGTTAAACTCTTACTGGTCTTTTACAGGAGAAGAAAAACAATTCAGCTCTTTGATTCCAATCATAGACAAATGTCTGATGACCTCACAGCTCTTGTGTTAAACACAATTTCTTGCATAAATTAGAGTGGTTTATTATTGCTCACTCTTTATCCCAGGAGTTATTCATGCTGCCCATATAATGTTGCACAAGAGTGGATGATGCCAACCTCTTTGCAAAAAATCCTTCAATTGGAATAGTGAATAGTACCTTGTACCAACTCTGTTTGAGTTCCAAGCAAGCTCAGCTATTACTAGAAGTTGGAGTTAAAACAATACAGACCACGATCAGTCACACAGAACCGCTAAAGGAGTAGTCGAGATGATACTTGTACAAACCCATCATTTTTAAGTACCCAAACTACCAACAAAGTGACCACAAATGGCACCTATGGTGAGAGTAATGATGGTGCTGAAGCATAACGGTGTGTGCACAGCATGCTAAATGCTACAATTTTCAAATAAAGAATACCTTGATATATAAAATCATTGAAATCTGGTGGATTAATGCATAGAGCTGCTTCAGGTCTATTACTCTCGCTGCCCTCTGGCCTTTGAGTCAAGATTTTGATCAAATGGTTGCCTTGGAAGGCAGTTGAAGCAATTTTCTTCACACTGCAATTTAGAGAGCGAGGTGCACAATCTAAGTTGAAGTGTAGAAGAAAACAAAAAGGAAATCTCATTCTCGCTGTGGTTTCGACCGTGCACGCTGAATGCAGGGAAATATTTTCTCCTTTTCAGTGCAGAGTAGAACAAGAGCCTATAAACAGGCAGGGGCATTTATCTACTTTCTCAAGGGACCCCGCTCAAATTGACATCAAATTCCCCCAAAGCTCTATTAAGCTGCTTTTTAATCACCCAGGTGCAGAGAAGTGAAGCTGCTGCCTGTTGGGATTTCCAAAAAAACTAAAATAAATCAGAGCACCTCAGAGAGCTGAATGTGTGGTCCAGTTGACTTCAATATATAGAAGAAGGCACCTTCACCAGCAGGGTTTAGGTTCCTTTCCCAACACCAATGTGCTTTCTTTCAATATTGTTGTGCTTGTTGTTCTTAAGGGGAGGACAGCAATCAGGTAATTAGATTACAAACAGTCTTGGGAATGAAAGGTTGTTGGTTCAATCCTCCCATTGAGCTGGGAATCAGGTGCAGAGGGTAAATAAATGAAAATCGACTTCTTATTTGTTCCATTTAGGGCTGTAGTGGATTGTGTGTTTGTGCCTAAAAATCATGCGTCACTAGCACCATCATTAGAAACTGTTTGTAAAACATCTGGCCCTTTTTCTATGAACCATCTGTCTGTCACCATCACACACCTTATGTGGAGACCAAAAGCCTTCATTGCTGCTCTCTGCTTTAAGTCTGGAGATCTCTCCAATGTTCTGTAAATTTTTAAGATTTGGTGTGGTCTACTCCAAATCCTGAGGGAATATCTGGTTTGTTACTTACAAAATACTAAAGTAATGCTGTACTTGTATCTTAGAGTAAATATTGTGTACAGCTACAAATCTGCTGGCCATACAACCAAAAGATTAACCATGAAAGATTTGAAAAAGCTAAAAAAAAAACTAGTAGTATTTTTGGGTGATGATACACCACCTCTGCTGACTGAAAACATCTGACATTCCATATTTCCTATAAACACCAGAGCCTCCATAGCTGAGATACTGTTTTCACAGCCTGCTATCACCAAATAACGTATGAATAGCATGTCAATTTCTTAAGTAATTTTTCATGTTATTGCAGCAATATTAAACACTTGAGAAGTGAGATGACATAGTATAAAGATCACGAAAAGTCCACAGGACAAAGTGGATGGATGGGCAAAACAAACACAGGACTTTTCAGCTAAGGTTAAGGTTTGTGTCCCATGTGAAAACAAAAGTCAACAAATCTTATTTATGTTGACTACTTAACTATGAAACTGAGTTTACGTAACAAACCCTTATCTTAACCCAGAACGTGATCTATTCCTAAACATAACCTATAGGTTTTGTTTGAATAGACATTAACTATGTGTTTAAAACTAAGTGTGCATTTGGGTGTTAAATTACATGCAAAAAGTTCATAAATTGTAAACATGACACTGGAAATGTCCTTAATACTGGTACGCTATTCAAACACATCATTTTGGTTTTCAAGTTGGTTCTGAGTTCTGTTTTTGAAAATGTTTTATTAAATCAAGAAAATGTTCTTTCTCCTCAATCCAAGGGAGGAAAAACAAAAATGTTGTATTCCCAATATAATCATCATAACATGTCTTTGTTGCATCCCTCTTTGTGGAGATAAGCTCATTTAATTCCTAACCAACCATGGTTCAGTCATTATATAAGGTGGGGTTTGATCAGAGCATGTTGTAAATGAGGCCCCAGGTGTGAATGTCTAAAAATAAAGAAATGTAAAAACTTTTTCTTTGTGTAAATCAAGAGCTTGTGACTGTTCTTGTGTAACAGTTTCATCAGAGTGAGAACCCAGATGCAGAGCTGCACTCTGAGGCAGATGGATGTTCCACAGCTTTATTCTCACATGGAGGCGTTTTAACACAACCAGGCTCTGGAGACAAACTTTAAAAAACCTCAGTGTGACAGACGAGGAGAGAAACTAGAGCCTTCTCTCCTCTTGAGCGTCAAACTGACAAAAGGGTGAAAGCCTGAAAGTGAGGAACTTTAATATTCAGAGAACAGCTGCAAACAATGAGAGCAATCAGTACAGGTGACGCCACCTGAACTGATTAACAGAGAGTCAAACAATGCTCATCTCCTGTTTTTAGAGGACAGAATATTCAGAAACAATTCAAAGAAAAATTAAATTAGGTTTCCAAACTGACAACACAGTTGTTTACTGTATCAACACACTCACACTGGAGTATGTCTCTGTTTGACAACTCAGACAGATTTCTTAACTTACAGGCAGCTTCAGTCGTTTCTTGTATTTTCCTCCAGACTTTCTCATTTTCGCTCCATTGTCTCTGTATAGTATAAAATTTTCATTTTTAAGTTAAAACATTTCACACATCTTTGCCTCATTTTGTAGTGCAACACTTTCAATCAGCTTCTCCATTCTTGCCGCTCCTAAATTTCACTTTGTGCTGTTTAATGCAGAAAACATTTTAAAACCAAGGCACTTTCAGCTGCATCTGCAACGGTGTGTTTTGATTTTAATAATGCTGCTTTAAGACATACTATGCAGCCTTTTTGTTTTTTATTGTTTACAAACAGCAAGCGACAATAACTGCATAGATTTACCCGAAAAGTTGCCTGGAAATATATAATACTTTATTAATATATTAATATTAATAAAGATTTTAATACTGAGCGTGCATTGTGTAGCATTTTAGCATCTAGCATCTTTTAGTAAGTGCATATAAAATGTAGAAAAAAGTGATATTTTTTATACACACAAGAATGTATTTCAACATATGTAAAGAATAATATGTTTGACATTACATTTACGATTGATAATTATTTATTTGTGTTTAAATAGAACGGTTTATCCACTGATTTTAAATGAAACAAACTAATGTTGATGTTGAACCTTGTCAAAGCGTAATTTTTCTTGCTTTGTCACAAAGTTTATCTCATCCTAAAAAAAACTAGCTCTAGAAATAACATGCTTTAAAATTATGCACAGGTTTTTAATTTGAATTATTTTGACGTGTTACATTTATGTCTCTGATCTGTTTGAAAATGTACACATGCAGTTAAGATTTTAATCTGAGCGTGAAGACTATAACATAGCCGGTTTTCTCCCAACCTGTCAGCAGCTCCTTCCAGTTGTCCACACCTGTTACTGCCACTGTATGCAAAGAGCTTAAGGTGTTCAATAACTTGTCTTCTCTTAGTCTACTGATTAAGTGACAGCTGTTTTGTTTTTTGAAGAATATTGACCTTTAACCAATTAGCTGAAATGTCACTGACACTGACTAAAGTCCCCCTTAAATGCACCAGATTATGCAGATTGTTTCCCCAGGCCCTGATGGGCTTTAATAGATTGAGCTCTCTCTGGTCGTTCACTCACGTTATCCGATCTTCACAAACAGAGTTTACCCCAGAGCGTTTAGCTTCCTTTCCACAGTGAGTGCTATCTTTGCTTCATCACCCTGCAGTGCTCCAGCCTCTGGGGAGCTTCTTCTTCTTCTCCTCCTTTTTTTCCCCCTCTAGATGCAGGAATGCAGCTTCTCTTTCATAAACACTGGAGATAAACACAGGAAGCTGGAGCACAGTGTGGAGTGCCAGCACGAGGGGAGGAAATAGATTGTAATTGGCAGAAATTACGGCCTTATTGTCGTCAATTGAGAGCCATTCATTTGCACCTGTGGCCATTCACACCCAATAAAATGGGAGATTAATTTAGTTGGTTTTCATTCAGGGGAATGCACAATAAATTCACATACACATACCGCATGGAGTGATTGTAATACACTCATGGATGGAAAAAGATGTTGACGATCATGTGTTTAGGCCAGGGTACATGCCTAGCAGTTTTCAAGTTGCATCAATTGATAACATTAACAATGTCTCAGTTACATTCAAGTGTCCATGGAAGCCATAACTGAAAAACAGTGGCTGCTGCTCACAAAGCCTTTGTAAAATAGTCATTAAACCAGAGGTGTAAAGTAATGAAGTACGAATACTTCGTTACCTTACTTAAGTAGAAATTTTGGGTATCTATACTTTACTTGAGTAATTATGTTTTGGTCCCTTTTTACCTCTATTCCTTACATTTTCAAGCAATTATCTGTACTTTCTACTTCTTACATTTTAAAAATAGCCTTGTTACTCCCATTTCATTTCGGCTTGTTTTCATTACAGATTTTCACACACAAAAACCCCTATCCAGATAAATCGCTCCATTCAGATAGAGTGATTGTGGTTGGATGAGAAGTATAAAGATATACCATTCCGACAACCTATTGGTTTGTACGCCATCCATCGTACCTGCACATGACACACATCACACTCCATCATGTAAAAGCAGACGTATGTAGCCTAGCACCAAGGTGTCTGTGGTAGAGACAAGGCTCTCTAGTGTCACGCATTGAGTGTGTGACACAAGTGACAGTGTGACTTATTTTAGTCTTTTGTCAAACACTCCCACCACATATTGTATTTCTCACGCATGAAAATGTATTGTGTGACGTCCACCAAGTTACACCATTATTTATGCCTCAAAACAGCCAAATTAAGCCTCAAAGTTTAACTTGTATGTACAAGATAACACTTAGGTCTTGGCCAACACTGCAAGAATTTTTTTTTCAACCTTGCCTTTCAGGGCTTCCATACATTTCTGTAAGCAATGTAAAAGAAAACCAGACTAAATACAAAAAGAACCAAATTTTTCAATTTCACTCTGATTCCGACTAACAAAATGGACTTGGGTTGTGAAAGCGCCCATAGTGAACTTTTGCAGGGATAGTTGGTAAAATACTGTAGCTGACAAGCTATCTGTCACAGGCAGGAAAATAAGGTCATTTTAATACATTGACCTGTCCCATAAAAGTCTATAAATCATGTGTCTTTACTCACACAGAGGGCTGTGCTACACTATAATATGTAACGATAGCTTCCTCCATTCTGTGTTGTTGTTGTTTGGTAAATGCCATCCACATCTGTCTTGTTTGTTTCCAGCTGCTTACTATCCAAAGCAGAAATTCAAATAATTTATCTTATCTGTGGTCCAGACTCCCAAACATTTTTGTTCATGCGTCATAACTTAGAATTCATGATGAGCATATTGCATTTCCGATTAGCACAAATGTAAGGCAATCTATTACAGCCTCAGAGCAACACTGGGACTTGTTTGACCTCAGTGCCTTTACATCAAAACAACAACAGACAGGAAATGCATTGTGAATAGAGAACGCTCTCGCTCTGGATGCTTCAAAGGAATTAGCAGCCGTTGTTATCAATGAAATGCATTCATTAGCACCTGTGGGTATTTATAACCCCTTCAAAACAGTCTCAGCACTACATTTTATTGATTCACATGTTGTTCTGCATGTTTGCACATAAACAGTAATGAACTATACAGCCTACAAACCCTTAATCAATTAATTCCAAACATATTGATTATGCATCTTCATTCTGGTCATACATATATTTTAAAAAGGCAGTTCTCAAGTTGTTACACCCATCCACATACTGCATGTTGCAGGAAGACAGGTGGTGGTTCATGCATCAACGTGTCTCTTGGATTAAAAGAAAAGTAAATCGATGGATGAAAGTTAAAGGGAAATTCCATTAAAACGTCCACTTTGATTTATTTGAATGATAGAATGACGCCTCCACCAAGACTCTTAATGTAATTGTATGCAGATAAGTTTTCAGATTTGAAGCATGCTGATGTGAATGTCGTCTTTCATTGTACAAACATCACTCTGAGGGCTGAGTTACTTGAAATTCCGTTTCTTGAACTTTCTGTGAAATGTTTTATGGTTTGGATTTCACTCTGCAAAGCATCGTCAAATAATGACAGACTCGGTTATTTTAAGCTGAGAACTAATTCTCCTGACATTCTCAGATGTTTACCGTACACCCTCCAGCAAATAAAGAGGAGATGACACAGCATTTGAAGCTCCCGGTGTGTTGAATGAAGCTTTCAGAGTTATCATTGCAAAGACAGAAGAAAGCTTGTTTACTTTGGGTCTTCAGGCGCCTGATCGTGTAGTTGCATAGCAACCAGTTGGAGCGGAATAGAAAATGAGTTGACCCGTGCATCGTGAGCCTGCAACCAGCCAGCTCCGACTCCCACAAATCCACCGTTATGTACGTTGTTGTTGTTAGGAAAACACTGAAAGCCATTTGGTGGGAAGCTGCATGTTATGTAATCAGTTTAGAAGAAAATCGAGTTAATGTAAAAGAAGATTACACTTTATTGATCCTTTAAGATCCATCAGTGAAGCAGCAAAAGGACAATATTGTTTTGTAACACAACAAATTAATAGAAATAAACCCATTAGTGAACTAAAATGTGGTTATATAAACAAGCTGATTATAATTATAATACATGGTCAGTGGACAAACCCCCCCCCCCCCTGTGAAATAGGGGACATATTTTTATATATTTATAGGGTCAGTTCGCTTTACTTTGGACCAAATAAAAAAATAAAGGATTTACAGAGGGGTGTGTATGAAGGCAGAGGGCTGAAAATATACTCGCAGCATTATTTATTATTGGTTGGAAAGTTGACACAGAAATACAAAAGCAACATGGAGCCGAACACATCATGAAATAATGCTGCTGCAAAGGTATTTTTTTTACCTTGATTCTTCACTGATCTGTCGTGCGAACAGAACTTTTCTCCTGGATCTCCAATGATTTTATAAATTTCATTCATTGTTTTTATGGACTTTTTTCAGCATGTCCTGTATGTGTTTTGTGGCTCAGATCAGGGCTGGACTGGCCATCTGGCATACCGGGCAAATGCCATGCGGGCCAGCAGGTCTTTTGGGCCGCAGGAAAATTATGAGGAAAACAAACAACAGGCCCTCCGTGCAAACGCTGCCAAATGCGCAAAACGAACTAAAATTTTTAGTGCTGCAGCAGCCGGACCTTACTTAGTATCTGTAGCAGAACTGGCGGTGGCAGGTGATAACGGAGGTGGCCTTTAGGGAATTAGGTGAGAGAATGGTGGATAGAGATGGCAGCACCCGGCAACATGCGGTAAGAAGCGATAAACGGTTCTCTGCCTGGCTCAAATATCATGAAGTCAGGGTAGTAACTCAATTTTGTTAACTTGCTAAATTTTTCAACACAGAATGTTTAGTTTGCTTAATACATCATGTATAGACTGGTGTCAGTACTGGGTGCACTTGCAGCCAGTGGGCAAAAGCATATTAAAAGAGGAAAGTTTCTGCTGCCTGCACTATGTGCATATTGATGACAGTAAGTTTGGCCCGTCCAGACTTTTAATGGAGTTTAACAATTATGGATACCCTGACTACGTAAGTGGTTGAAGGTTTTAGACTGGCACAGCAACAAGCTAGGCTTTCTGTTGTTACTGTTCAGTTATATTAGCAGTTTGCTACACTAGTGCCTTGTCATAATTACATGTTGGTTAGGTCCTGTTAGTGATGTGAAGCTGATCTGCTGTTATCTGTACCCGCGTGATTATTTGTTGATAGATTTGGAGGTGATAAACAGATGGAGTTTCCACTGTATTGTTAATGTGTGGTCTTCCATATTTTCCTGTAGGCCTATGGCTTTGCTTTGTTGTGCTGCATGTTATTGCATTTATATATCTTTTTATATTTAAGAGTGCAAGTTATCCATTCTGACTTCTGTGTCTTGATTGGCACTCTGGGATGAGGGCTGTTTTATGTAGCCCACAAGTAGTGTGGATATGGTGCAACATGGTTAGTATGTCTACAAGGTTAGGAGAGCACTAAGATAGTTTGTGTGTCACCAGTTGTGGTGGGCAAAAGTGCCAGGGCCAATTTTTTGTCCCAATCCAGCCCTGGCTCAGAATGTTTGGATTTGTTTGGAAAACAGGAAACGTGAAACTAAAGTACTTAGTTAGCTTTTAGAAAAAAAGATCATGGTTTGCAGCAGTCTCCAGGGTGTAAGTCCTGCGTTTGTTTGACTCATCCATCCAACCCGACATGTAAACTGAAATGTTTGTGATACATGAAAAACGAATGTAATCAGGGAGAAAACATGTTTCCCTTGAAACATAATTTGTATGGGAATGTAATTTTCGGGAGACAGGGCTATGATGGGGGTGATGACAGCAATCACAAATGTAGAGAAAAACAGCAAAGACACATGATGCAGTGAAGATAATAGGAAATGAAGATGTAATCAGAAACCTTCTTGAATGTCGCTCCCAGTAATATCGGAATGACACGAGCTTTGGTTTGTTCATGTGAACTCTTCCATTTCAGTTGAATGAGTTTGACCTGCCGAGGCGGCGAGGAAGGTAAAAACACGACATGACTGATTTGGTTGTAATGTATTACTGTAATTATCTCATCCGTGTCTCCTCTCAGAACGGATCAGTGCTCAGCCTCATCTAATGCAACACTTGGAGCCGGCTGGCACTGAGACATACTGTAACAAAATCAGACAATTAAACTGTCCTCAAGACCAGACAGGAATATCTGTCTTCACTTTAAAAGTCTCACGTCAGAAAGGTTGTAGAGGCTTTTTTTGGCTTTAACTCCTAATCATGCCTGTGTGCATCTGATTGCTTTTGGAGTTAAAATCTACCAAAACAAATGTACAAAGGGAAAATATGTAGAATTTCAAAACTGCCTGTAGTAAAGCTTATTAAAAACAACAACAACAACAAAAAACAAACACAAACTGCAATATTAAATGCCATCATAATCACCTGTTTCAAACGTTATAACACGATATAATGGGCGTTATTTGCAGTTATTAGGACTATAGGCAAGTAGGGTCCTGCTCCATATGCTGGTAGGTAGCTGGTAGGTAGCTGGTAGGAGAAGGTCAGCACATTTAAGGGCTGCTAGCTGAAAACTAAGGGATTACGTTTAGTAAAAAGGCAGCAGTTTCATTAGGTCTACTTCTCTAAGGTTAGGGCAGAAAACTTCCTGGTTAAGCGTCAAAGAAGATAGTTAAAAACTAAAATAAATGCATGTTAATACCCAACATAAAGGTGTTATGAGGACGACGTGAACACATAAGGTTATGTAGGTCAAAAACGTGAGGCACCCATATTAACTTAGGTTACTCCAAATATACTATGCTTTGTTTCTCCCTGCTTTCACACTTAATACACTGTAGCTGCCCATTCATTTGTCTGATAACGACCTACTGTCCTACCAGCAGGTAGAGAAGGCCCCTAACCGCCCATACTTACGGGCTGATAATTAACAATTAATAACTGCTAATAATGTCCATTAAATCGCCTGACAATATTCAAATCAGTTAACATATCATATTACACATCATGGCTTTAAAGAACATTTAAAGAGCACATCAGCAGTTCATATGTACCCTCATTTTCTGTATTTCTTACTTGAACTTACTTGAATTAAAAAGACGGAAATTTGAATGGTATTATATAACAAAAACTGTACATACACATAAAAAGCTTACAATGAAATTTTTGTAAAACTGCAAATGGCTTTTTATATGATGTTTTTTATCAATATATTTATATTTTAATCAACACAGCTGACTGCTTTTCTCACATTTATGTACACAGCAGCAAAAACCACTGTATGTCTATGCTTTTCAGTCTATTTCGTTCCAACGAACAGTATGTGCCTGTATACCATATATTTATATACACATTATACTGAGGTTGGAGTTCTGCCAGAATGCTTTTAGTGCCCAGCAGCTCTGTGGCTCAATGCATCAACTGTAAACACTGACGCTGCTGCTGCTTCTTTCACTCTGTGGCTGGTGTAATTTACTCTACACCTACGTATGGACACATATACAGTATGCACATAAAAAAATAAATCCTGTGCAGGAGAGGTGGAAAGCTTCATTAAAGTTCTCTAAAACTCAAAGTAAGACCAACAAATAGCATGAATTATTTATAAAAAGGGACAAAAAAGCAATTGGAGCACAAATTACTTCTCTGTGTCTGATCCCTGAGGACAACATTTCCTTAGAGAATAAACTTATACAGGTATTCCGTTTGCAACATCTAACTTTATTTCACACTGATCACTGACTATGTTTACATGCACACTAATATTCCACTATTAATGTGAATATGACACTATTCCGAATTTGATAAACAGCATATTCTATTTCGATATTCTCATTTTCTGATTAAGACATTTATATTATTCAGGTTTTAGGAGCATTCTTTGGACATGCCTGGTTATGGTTAGCTCTGTCCATTGTACACACTGTAAACCAAGCAGTTAATAGTTTGCAAGGCTGGTGTAGAAATACATGGCCAAAATATCTGGTTGGAAAAAGAAACACAACTACTACTCACAACATTATGATAGACAAAGATAACTCAGTTGCGCATATCCATAAAATCACACCAACACCAACATTTTCAAGAAGGTGGTGTTTTGAGGCAAAGAATCGAAATGACACAAGCGTCTCTGGCTGTCCCATTTGTCCATACTATTACAAAACAAACATGTTACATTAATCGGTGTGTACATGGCTGCATGTAAATGGAAATATTATGCTATATTAATTCTCATTAGCCATATAAACAGGTTAGATAAACACTTTATTCATAGATCATTTAAAGATTAAACCCCAGTTCTCTATTGTATTAACCAACAAGATCTCCAACCTAAATGACAGAATAGAGGCTGCAGTTTCTGTGAATTTAGGCTACAAAACCACTTTTAGGGCAAAAAACTTGCAGGCAATGTGTCATAAAAGAGTAGGCTTGAAAATCATTTACTTTTGTTTTCACATGGGACACAAACCCTGTTCTCCTGGGTGAAAGACCTGTCTGGCATCAGCACCAATTCAAGTTGATGAGCAAGGAATGCTTTAAAAGTTTGAATCTGAATCTTGAATAAAAAATTTTTTACCAGCTGAGTTATATTACCTTTTTTGAAATAAGGGGAACATTCTGTGCAGGTAAAGATAGTCACTGATTCCTGCTGCTCTCTCATAACTCTTTTGTATGTCAAATTTTCTGAAGGAAACGGCAATTTCATTTTACCAAAGAATATTGTGAATACCTCTCTGGAACATGAAGTGAAAGATGCACTAATGGAGGAAAAGTTAACAATAGCTTGAAGGCTTTTAAACCTTTAAAGCAACAGCCTAAAACATTAATTGGAAAAAGGAACGTGTGGCCTGAATGAAATCAAGCTGTATGCAACAACACTGAGCTATCATCAGTGGGATGACAGTGTACACAATGCAAACTGACATAATTTACTGGTTATTACCCGGCAGCAGTTCCATTAAATTACTTTGGATTGTGCCACATGGGATTTCCCAGCATGCAATGAACCAATATTGCACAGTGAGTAGGAGATGGATACAGAGTGCTAAAGGTCAGTATTTTAACATTTTTAATATTACACCCTGAGAACCTAAGTGCCATTCAGCTCTGTTCGCCACATCTTTTGTGCTATTCTTTCTTTCAGTTATATTTTTTAATAAACAGGGATTTTAGTATTTTGCAAAACTGGCAAACAATAGATATCCAGTGAGTGTTTCCACAAAAAAATTGCTAGAGAGAAAACTAACAGAGAAGAATACAAAAGGGAAATGTCATTGTATGGCTTTCAAAAGATAATAACATCCCTTTATGACTCGCCTGGCACATCTGAATTGCCAGCCGGAATAGAGCATATATTATAAAACTCTTTCAAATCCTTCCTGTTTACCCATAGCAGATCGTGCAATAATTCACAATGAGTAGCAAATGACAGAAGCCTTGGGGAGCAATTATTTCATGGGAGGTTCTTCAGAAGTCGATAGCACATGTGGCGCGGCTTCAATAAGTCAATATCTTTGCATCACCTCCCTCAAGTGCCTGATGTGGCCTGAAAACCATCTCTTCACGTGTCAACTTCTGATCAAAGCAGCTACCTAGATTTAAAGTAAACCAGGTCACTCCTCACTTTATCCCAAATGTTCATTAGCTTTTTATGAAGCATGTTTTCAGCACATTGGGAGGTTGTTGTTTTCCACAGAAACATGGCTGCATGTTCCAAACAGTTACATCATCCTGCTCAAATCTTTTCCTGTGCATTCTCTGATTTTCTCTGTGTGTGTCTTGTGTTGGGAATGTAAAACCCTGCATGATGATTTGCATAAGATGTGGGATCGGAGCGGTGCATGCATGTTAAGCCTTTGATGTTCTGAGTGTCGTCCCCCCGCCCCACACACACACAGTAAATCTCTGCCTCCATGATAGTTATGTGTGCTCACATGTGATTTGAATGCAGCAAGGCTTCAAAAGAAGATGCATTTTGCAACACAGATGCTGTTGAATATTTTATAATATTAACATTTACTTATATTGGCTGAAACTGTCTAAAATGTATGGTGCTGTTCTGTTTTTAACTGCTTATATCCAAATCAGTGAGCTGGAATCTTAAACCCCTCGAGACAGATAAGATACAGATTGTTGCAAAATGGGTGTTTTTTTTGTCCATTCAGTAAATACAGTACAGAGCTTCACTTAGCAGCCTTGAGCTGAAGCTGCAGTTGTGGCAGTGTAGGAGGAAATTAGGCCTTGACGCGTAAACACTAAGGTTTTTATGACTTTGTGCAAAAGTGCCTGTATGTCTATGTACTCGAGTACAACCAAATCACAAAAAAGAGCACACAAAAGAGTGCAGATCTCTGCCAAGTGAACAAAGAACACTCAAATCTTATTAACAATTGTCCCTGCAATTCAAGGCCGTATACAGCCGACCGTTTCCCAACCCTTTCCACTCGCTCACTGCTTGTACACCCTCGCTCAAGTAACATCTTTATAGTCAAGATGGCAGCGAAGATAATAGGGATTTATTCATCTCATATAATGCGTAACTTTAGTGCGTCATAACATAACGGGTATGGTTTATATTTAATCTGCAGATGCTCAGGTTCCATATGAGACCAAATTCTTCAATGGGAATCAGTTTTTGAGCCATGACAATGTCCAAAATGTAGCCTTAAACTGACAAGGTAAATCTTGTTTTTGGCCAATCTGATTGCCAGAATTGCCTTTTGCTACAGAGGCGGTTGCTGATCATTTGGAGGAGTGAGGAGTCAGCAATCAGTAATACCTTAAAAGAATGAAGAAAATATTTTTTTTGCAAAAATTTTAATCACCACAACCATAGGCTGATCTGCTCAGAAGTATGTAAGATGAGCTGCAGAAAGACATATAGATACACACACACACACACACACACACACACACACGTCTGGTGGAGATAATTGATGAATTATTCTCACTTGTGCTTTAAAGGTTTCCTGTCATGCAGACAGTTTTGATTTTAATATTTAATTGATTTCTTTGATATTTTTGCATCTAGTCTACCTAACACACTTGAGGTCAATGGAATTGTGTTTGTTGCAATCAAAGCATATTGCACGTGACAAATGTATCAATTTGCAATTTACAAGTCTTGGAAGTGGGGGTGAGGAAGGGTGGAGTCAAGTTCCAAGAGTCAGGAGGCAGAATAGACTCTTAATGTTGTCCTTTATATGACAAATTGTATTTTCAGTCACATTTTACCCTACAGAAAAATCAATTTAGCATCAATGCATAGAATGTATGCATGATGATGAAATTGTGGATTCATTGTTCAGCAAGAGCTAAAGTATGATGTTAGTGTTAGAACACAGCCCTCTCTGGAAGAATTTGCCATGCATCGGGATGATTTGTCATGAGCTGAGCAGGGTGTAGGCGGATTATGTCTTTGAGGATCCGTATGCAAGAGATGTGAGAAGAGAATATAGAGTGGGTTTGTTCTGGAGTAAAAAAACACTTGTTGGGAAATGAAATAGTTCTGCAAAAAAACATGACTTTTTAAATATTTGTCGAAATATCAGCTTGGCCTTAAATTGGTTTTCATTTCCATGTGCATATAGAAAGGAATATTTTATAGCTGAAAAAAAGCAAAATACATATTTAATGGGAAGCTCCTATTGTGTGGTATGAAAGAACGGTCTCAGTGAATGTCACTTTGATTGAGTGACTGAGAATATGCCTTCATCTCCTGTCAGACGGACACTTTGGGACAGGAACTGGAAACTATATTTAGCTAAAAGGTGACAGACCAGAATGAACGAGTTGTGGAAATGGACTGTCACTGTCAGAGCCGTGCACCTTGACCAGTGTGACAGGTTTTTAGATTTAAAATGGTAATTTCACACCAAGGAATATGAGAAGGATACAGAAGGTTACATATGTAACCCCGATTATCTCAGTGAAGTCAATACCTCTCTACAGGGATGGAGCCCAAAATAATAAAACCATTTTATATACTCAGATATTATTTTCTAAGTCTGTAGCTGTTGTCTCCATTCCTGAAACTTTCTGATTTTTTATGAAGAGATATTTGGTTTTTAAAGTTGATACTTCTTTGTATTTGAAATGGGAAGGTACACATTTTGTTCATCAAACTCAAACTTCTAACTACTAATAAATATGTTTCTTGACAGATGCTTTATAGAAGCCTGGTGTCATAAAAAAATAATCGAAGTTAGTCTAACCAACAAACAGGGGACCGCTGTATGTGCAATGAGACTAAACACAGGCCCATGTGAGTCAAGTTTGTAAGTTGAGTTACATACTTAGTAACAAAAATACATTTTTTTTATCCAAGCCATCACCTTTTACTAAATCTAACCAAGTAGTTCAGTTTTAATCACAACATTAACCAAATGTTTAAACCACAAAATAAAATAGCATATAAGAATGAAAAGCAAGTCATGAAACAACTCATTAAGCTACTAGTAAAGACACTGTATTATACATGTTATCTGACAGAATATCTGAGTAAAAGAGAGTCTCCAAAACCAACAAACACCGGGACCGATTTACGTGTAATGAGACTAAACACAAGCCCGGATGAAACCAAAAGTCAACTTTGACTTTTTAAACTTAAGTATGTCAGTTGAAACACACTTATTTTAACCCAAACCATCATCTTTTACAAAATCAAAGCATGTAGTTTAGGTTTTATCACAACATTAACCATGTGTTTAAGTCAGGATTTAAAATAGAGTATAAGAGTGAAACGCAAGTCATGAAACAGCTAATGAAGACACTTTATTGTACTTATCTGACAAAATTTCTAAATGAAAGAGAAGCATTATGCTTATGTTCAGTCATAAGAGTATATATATTTTGGGCAAAATTCAGTATCTTTCAGTGTTTCTGCTAAAGTTTGTTTCGTGATATATTTCCACAGTTCAGTGAAACAGAGAAATTCTGGGAAAACTGCACCTTAACATAAAATCAAGTATGGCAGAATGATATATCAATCCTTTCCAGTTCTGCACATCGACTCTTCTCCTGTGACTTCTTTGTTTTTGTCCCAGAAACAAAGAAAAAGCACATATGGTCTCTCACAGATAGAGAAGCCAAATAAGTCAGAATGAAGAGAAACAGCTCCACGTTTATTGGTGGTGGCGTCCAATTGATCTGGAATAAGGCTGGGTAATTGCACTTTCCTTTCATGTTGGGTCTGTTTGGATTCCGAGACCAAGGAGGATTACTCCGCCTCCAGCAGACGCCCACGCTTGGAAGGCTCACTCGCAGTGAAAAAAAAACAAAAAACCCTTCAATATCAAACACTGCTGTGACTTGGACCACATTCGCTTGAGAGGGAAAAAAACTGAAGGTGGGAGGAATTAGGACTCTGGGTTATTGCTAATATCACATCTAGTGAAAGTTCATGACTTAATTCTATCTGCAGCTCATCCAACACAAGTTCAATAACTGGATATTTAGTCATGACACATTTTATTGTCTGTGTACAAGAAAAGATAATATAAAGATGTCAATTTTGGAGGTCCATAGATATGCAAAACTGGGATGTCTGCTTGTTACCTTAGAGGTTGCAGATATTTCTTTCAGCAAACCTTGTACACAAATGACTAAAACAGGCTTTTTCTGGGACTTATTTTAGAGGTCAATGTGTCTAAACAATATGGTTGAATGATCTGAGCTGTGAATGACTTAAAGAAGGGCAATTAACATGTCTACCAACAAAATCCACCCAGAGATGAGATACATGGCTACTATGATATCTTACGAAATATGACTATTTAATGTTGTGTAATAGTCTCATGACTATTTCATAGATACAGTCACTGTTTTAAGCAAGTTGTGAAACGGCACCAAAACTACTTGGTTAAGGTTAAGAAAAAGACCAAGTTGTACATAGCTTTTGGACGTAGTTATGTAGGTGACATGGAGCATGATGTTTCTCTGAATGAAAGTTAATTTACAGGTAATTTAAAATAACATTTTGTTTCATGGAAAACATTCTTCTGGGTCAAGTGTTTTGTTTGTTGGCTCCATCCTCCACCCTTAAAAGGGACTTTTCTGTCTTTATTCATGTTGCCTCTCTTCTGCATTCCCTCCCCACCTTAATAACTATGGCCACTAAAGGTTGTGACATTACAACAAAGGTCAATATGGGTTGTAATAGGCTCTGCCTCCTGTCTCACAATTACGTGGGTTATCTCTAATTACAGTGCAGTACTTTTTTATATTATAATACCCCCTCTTAAGAGTGATGATTAGACTTATTGACACATTATTTAAGGTGGTTAATGAAGGGAATTGTAAACTACCATGACCCCCACCAGCGTTCAAGACACAGCAAAGACTCTAAAGAATATAAAGATTATTGCGTGCTGAAGTCGACTGTGTGCAGGTTGTAAAGTCCAACACTGCAGAAGATCAAGAGGTAAGGTTAAAGAGCTGTTTTGCCTTAAAAGAGTAGTAGTAATGTAAAGCAGTAATGGGCCGAGCTGAATCACAATAATCTAAACAAAACTGTCTGAGGAAAGATCTAAGAGGGCAAAACAGCAGCAGGTATCCTGGGGCTTCAGTATATAAATCAATCCCCAGCAAACCACAGGAGCCTCTGCCACAACATGAGCTCCTGCACAATAAAACCTGTAGTTTGTGCTCCTCTCAGAATGAGTTTGACCTGCCGAAAGCCAGCCTGCAGTCTCCTGCTGTTGCAGAGGAAAATCCATACCACACTAATACTGCTGCTGAAGCAGGAAATTGGCTGAAAAAAGAAAATAGTTCAAACAAAAAAAATAATAACTTTCGGGTCAATAACTAGAGCCTTCAACCTGAAATCCTTGGCCTACAAAGAGCTTTGTGGTAGCTTTTTGGGAATATCAAAACTAATCCTTGATTACTGCTAATTGAGTTCTCAGAATTTTCTGTGAAACCTTCCCATAAAACCTGTAAGATCCTGGGATTTTTTTTTTACCATGTGTTGCTTTTACTCAGCAGTTCAAGATGCTGTTTGTCCCACTTTAAATTGCCATTATTAGAACTCAGCTATATTCAAGCATAATTTTCCCAACTTTTCCATCTGAATTAATCGTTGAAACCTGTGTGTTCACCGAGGACAAGCTGCAGTTTTTTGTCATTCCTCCACATGTGACAGGCAGCTATTGTCATGCGGCAAAGTCTCACATCCTCGAGTCCTTGCAGATCAGTCGAGAGTCTCTTCAAGGAGCACGAGCCTGCTTAGGGAGGCCAGATGGTGCGATCAGCTGGCCTCCTCAGAGCTCGGCATGCATGTGGCTTGTCCTCACTCAGATCCCTTTGTCGTCTAATGCCTGCTTGGATCTCCGTCAACCTGTGCCAGGCCCGGCCGGATCAAAGGGAATATCTACAAGGCGCTTCTGTGTCGGTCCGGCTTCGAAAAAGAACCGGGAGGTTTCTCCGGTGGCGGAGCTGGAGGCGAACATCCCACAGCTCAGTTAACGCTCAAAACGTGACAGAAGCGCTGATGCATGGAGCCTTGATCTTGGCGTTGTTTCTTACTATGCTCTGGCATGGCTGATTAGTAGCATTCTGAATCTGCGCTTTGCATCGGGGCCCCTGGTGAGAGCTGACAGCAGTGAGTTCTTCACACAACCCCCTCACATTATAAATACGTTACTGAGCTCCTCAGTGACGTGTCTTCATACATGGGCCCCTGTGGCTTTTCTCAGGTTATTCAGTATGTGAGTGTTTAAGGGGAGGAACTGCACAGTAAATTTTCTATGTAGAAATACATAATCAAAGAGTTTCACTTGTCCATGGAAAGACAGCAATCAGTGGTAAGGGATCTGCATTAATAGAGCAGTTACCAAAACTAACTCAGTGTCTTGATCAAAGACACTTTTACATGTGGACAGGGGGAGCCAGTGATCAAACCCACCAGCACTACAATTTACAACCCAGCTAGAATAAATGTTGTCATTGTACGTTTCTGCAAACCACAGATATGTTGAATAAGTATAAGAATAACTGGTTCTCATTTTCACATGACGGCTGCTGTTTTAAACATGCTCTGAACACGTGCTGATCACTTAAACATGACAAGCAATGTTATGAAATAAATCAAGATTAGGTACCAAAACCCCTTGGTTAAGGTTAAGAAAAAGTCCCAGTGTTAAGGCTTAAAAAACACACAACCACTGATGCTGAGACTTTGCATGTGATGTTATTTTCCTGATGGCTGTTTATCCTTGTTTTTGTCTTTTGTATGTAAGGAATATTTGCAACAGAAGATGCAGATATTTCATGGGTGGCAACTTTATTTGGATCACAATTTAAAAGAAAAAGTGGGAATTTGAATGGACTTTGCTACTAAATCCTCTGATTTTTTGAAAAACTTCTTCATCGGTAGGCCAAGTGTTAGAAGGGCAGAACACAATGACGTTGGATGGGAACAAAGGTTATCATGTCTCTTGTTTTAAATCTTTGCTGGTTAAGTTAGAAAAAACCAAGTACAAATGTTGTGGATTTTGAAATCAGTCCAAGATGCTTAAAATCTGACCTGAACACTTCAACTTTTCTTTACCTCAATTCCTTTATTGTATAATTTATTTAATTCTTTTTCACTTTTCACACCCAGATTTACCCGCTGGTCTGGGAATTGAACGTGTGACTGTAGCACTCTTGTGATTAATCCCCTTTAGGTATATATGTAAAGTCTGCAGAGAAAACAGGCTTCAACTTAATGCATTAAACATGGTATGTGCCAAGATTTAATTATTAATTAAAACTGGTTAATGGTGTTTAATAAATTATTATTTATGACAATTTAGATTGGCCATTCAGGCAACATTTTGTTGAGGAATATTAAAGGAATCCTAAATGAAGTGTGTGTGTGTGTGTGTGTGTGTGTGTGTGTATCCATAGTATCCATCGATGTTTTCACATTAACCTACTTCCTGTTTTTCCACGAGTACATCTCTCTTTCTTTCTCCGTGGCTCTCGGCAGAAGTGCCAGAGAGGCGGGACCACGAACATCACAGTATCAACATCAAGGACATGAAAAATATTCAGTGATTAGAATGTTCTACATTTAAATATTCAGGCTTAAATATGCAAAGATATGCGTAGGCATGATTCTCACCTGCAGGTTGAGTGTTGAGCTCTGAGTAATCACTGGAACGGAGTCTAATCTTATGACAAAAGGGAGAAATTCCCTTCTGAGAGAGCTCAGTACAGTGATGTTTAATACAGTAACAATAATGCAGCTCTTAATGGAGGACATCTTCAGGGCCAACTGGTGATCACAAAGTCATTAAGAACATTGTGTATGTGCTTTTATTTGTTGTTGTTTCTCATTCATTTTAACAATAAAAAAGTACTACACAGTGGATTTGATTTGTTGCAGTGTAATATATATATATATATGGTAAAGTGTAGCTGGTCACAGCCCAGACTGATTAAAATTCATCACACTGAATAATAAATGCTTTTCATTCAGTGTGCAGAACAGCCACAGTTTTAATGCACAAGCTATTAAAGAGACTGTAAGGCTTTTCATAAGTCATGTCGTAGTTTTGTTCCATAAACCATCGACTCTATTATGGAAGTGGACGTGGCCTCAGGGTGTGAAAAGTCAAGCAAACACAGTACTTTTACCCTGTATTCTTTCTAATGGCCAGGAGGGGGCGACTACACTTGTTGCAAAACACAAGTCTAATTGTATAGATGTATATGAGAAAATGATGGTACTTCTCACTTTTTTTTATGATCTCAATCGTTAGTTTCAAGTCTTCTTCAATACAACTGGATGTTCATTTGGTAAATTATGGTCCCATTTAGGGTAAAATAGATCATAAAGTCGCTTTGGACAAAAGTGTCTGCTAAATGACATGTAATGTAATGTAATGTCATGTAATAAAGCAGGTTACACTTCAAGTAGCGGCTACCTTGTGATTGACAAGTTGCGACCTGTCAATCAGGATAGAGTTGTTGCGACAGCATGTGTGCATTTAAATAGCTATTACCTTGTTTTTGGTTTATTTCAAAATTGATAACAGGATATATCTTTCCCTAGAAAAAAATGATCTGACACACAAGAAACTACATTTCTACTTCATCTACAAGTAGATGAACTTCATTTCACCTCCAGCATAAATAAAATGTTCCTGGAAATACAGTTCTTCATGTATTCACATTTGAGAACTATGTGCAGTGTGGCTCAGGTAAATAATTGAACTGAAGAAAGAAAGAAAGAAAGAAAGAAAGAAAGAAAGATATTTCAGATATATTCTGTAGTTCCAGGCAATAACCACTCAGCTTTTTGTACCCTTTTATATTATGTGAAAAAAAAGTTTGTTAAAAGTTTTCTTTGCCAGTTCATTATTTTTGTCAGCTCAATTTTCGGAGACATTTTTGAATCAATTTGAACCTGTCGCAGCCTCTGTTATCACATCCTTTTTCACAGAGGGATACATTTTCAAAAGGCAGATGTCTTATTCGGGGAATGAACTCTTCTCTTCCCCTCAGTGAATAATCTTTTATTTCAGCTCCCCGCTTCCATCAAGAACACGTCCTCCGCAGTCTCTCGGACTTCAGACGGGAACTGCGGACAGCTATGCAGGTCGGGATAATGACTTTTGTGATATGAATAAATGACAGTGGGCCCTTTTCTTCTCCCTCATCTCTGGAGAATGTGGGCCCTGTCACAGATCTTGTCCTGAAGCACAGCCCGGGCTGTAATGAGTGCTGGCCACTGGTGACGATGTTATCATCCAGCTCCAGGGGAGGTGAAACATCTAGGTCTGTGGTCCTCCTGCCCCCTTCATCCTCGCTGATGACTGACTAATTAGGCCCCGCAGGTAAAGGAACTAAGAGGTATCTCCGGAGAAAGCATGCAGTGGTGGAAAACCTGAGCATATCCATCTAACTGTGTCTCCTTTTTGACCTTTAGCAGTTGTTGTTTTGAGTTACACACCATCTAGGCAGCTAATTTGTCGGTAAATGGGAGAGTCATGTATTTTTCACACGTGGCGTGCTTCCCTCTCATTAGCTCTGCTCTTGCAAACCCTAATTAGCTTGCAGAAGGTCAGCTCACCTCTGTGGTGTGAAACAATGCAGGGATACACTTCATTGGTTCGGCCTTATCACGCCCGCGCACACTCTTACATAAGCAGTTATAAATATATACATGCACACATATATACGGACACCTGCTGAATGCCACCAAATGCAAAATAAAAAGTCCTGATTGTGCTCTCAGGAGGTACAAACGTGAATGTGAAAGGTGATTTGAAATGTAATCCAGATAGAAAAACATCGAGGACTCCAGGTTTTACTGTTAGATTTGGTGAAGTAGACTCTCTGAGGGAGCCCTCACACATTTCCAGCAGCAATGAGGGCTCTGCATGAACACTAAATCTTAGTCAAATCAATACTGCCAGAAGCTAAACAACTAGGAGGAGGTCTGGGTGTCACAGGGAGCTGCAACAGCTAACTGCACAGGCATGAAAGTCACAGTTTAGTGCGGAGTTACAAAGGCAGCTGTGGCCACCCGTACGGACATTATTGGATTTAACTGGTTTATGAACGAGCCACTGATGGTGAAGCAGGTAATGCACATGCTACTGCAGTGCTCTGATGCAATGTGCAATTTATTTTAGTTATACTTTGAAAAATATGATACTTTTATAATCACAAATACAACTGTCTTTGCTCGCTAACTTAACTGAAATTGACACTTTGCATAGTTTCAACATAAACAGAACATTATAACCTTCACAAAGGAGGACTTATCCCAAGACTGTAGTATTAGACTGCATTAGGTTTTAGCTAGTACCTAATAAACTGTCACGTGAATATCATATGGCCTAACATTGACAACAGGAGGACACTAGACAAGATTGTTGGGAAAGTGAATTGTATTTGGTTTCACTTTTGGTGAGTTACAAGTTTCGTTTCTGAGTAAAATGAGAATGATGACAACATGTAAATCTATAGTTTGTGGATTCTGTGTGGATCCAGGAAATGTGTGGCCTGTGTTGGAGGACTTCATTTTTATGTGCTATTAGAGTCTGGCATGTAATCCCATGTGGGATGGAACATTTTAATGGTATGAGAAACGATTTATGCATTTGTTTATGCATTCATTCAGCAGTACAGGCAATCAGTTACATGTAGCCTCTGCCAGAAGGCAACAACTACACCTTCCAGCGTCTCAAAGATTGCCTTGTACATTTAGATCCCCTTTGGGTAGTGTTGGACAGCTTTGCAACCTCTGAGTCAATTCAATTTGCTGATGAAGTCTGCAACATGTTTGAGATATCCCAAATGCCTGGGCAATACAAACTACGTTAACTGTTCCCTTTTTTCAGATTATTCTTTAAAAACAAAGTAAAATGCATTACATAAACAGCATTACTGAAGAATGCAGACTAACCCTAACTTCAGCTGTAACTTTACCTAGATTTACCTGTTCTCACTTTTTTTGATTTCTTCCTCTTTAGCTTTCCTAGAATCTCAGTTTTTCTTATTTCTGATCTAATTATCCACTAGAGAGAGACACACATTTAAAAAAAATATCTGTGGTACTGTGACTAGCTGATTTGTCACTGCTTTTTTTAACAGTGTCCTGAGGAAAAATCATTAATGCCAGACCAGAGCTACATCCTGGCCCAGGTGTATTCCTGTCAAAACCAAAAGTGTATCACTGGAGTGGATAAGGCACACTTCCTCGTCCCTCTGGGCCTTCTTCACGACTGAGAACCTCTTAATTGCGTAAGGATTTCTGCCTTGCAGGGAGACATTTTGGACAGAAACAGTGGTAACACTTCAGCCAGTAACATCCTAATGATATTTTAATGAAGTTATGGGATTATGGGGCACATGGGAACACTCACATGAAATTTAAATATCTGGCGGTTTTAATCAAAAGGATGCACTTTCAGAGTGGTTTTCATTTATTCTTGCAGGAGTCTAACACCTCATGGGACATGGTCTTATAGTTGCTGCACTGCATGTCCTGGTCATATGGGACGGCTTGTATTTATGGCAGCAGTTGAACCGCAGAGGAGAAAAACACATTTCTTCTTAAAGCTTTTTGTTTCACTTCTACCCGGCGACTAGCAGGAGAAATCAAATTAAAGTGCTTATTCTCCTCCGCAGAGTGTTTGTAAAGACAAGAAATATATGTGGTTTCTTTTACTTTAATGAGTAATACTTGGATGGAGCGCAGAGAGCAGGATGATGAATGGTGCTATATATCAGAAGCACCACCTTATTGTGTGCGTGGGTTTGTGTGGAAAACATTATGGGCCTTTTTATGACTTTGGTCTGTGAGTGCATTACTGTATAGGGGGGAAAAGATATAATATATATGATGTTAGATGCAGAAACAAATGAAGGAATGATCACCACGCAACAACAGATTTACTTGTCTTTATACTATGTGTACATATGCATGTTTTATATTTAAATGCATAAACAATATAGACATAACATATACATCATAGAAACTCATGTTTTAAAGAAACCATTTCCTCAAAACAGCATGTACTACTAATATGCATAAGCAATTAAGATGTAAGAGAGATAATGCAGCTGGATTACATGTTTTTAACAACATAATGATGATCATTAAATAGATAATTATGTGCAAATTCTCAAAATGTTAATACTTACCGTATTTGAGGTGTACACAATAATGCACTCAGTGGACAGTATTGTTAATATACTGTTTATAAGAGAACACAATGGTGGTATTGCATCTTAAAGAGGATTTAATTTCTTTCTTAATTTGTCTAAAAATTAACATTGTCATTGTGACTTTTTTCTTAAAATAGTAAAACTATTACAGAAGTCTTCCTTCCATTAAATAGACATTCCTTGTTTGAACTTACTTACACATTACACCTTATTAACTAGAGAATTTCAGCAGAAATTTTTAATGGTGTGCCTTAGTTTAATAACACAGCCACTTCTTCTACTTCCAATTAAAATATAATTACCTTGTGGGGCATTTATTTTGAAAAACATCCTTTTCTGTTTTCCTGTAAAGACACAGTTACTTCTCAGGCGTTTGTTCTACTAAACTTGTCCACATTTTTTGTAGCAGAATATCAACAATTGGAATTATTATGAACTTTATGTATTGCATAATCACATGCGTGTTGTTCTGGACAGGAACCTAATTGACAAGAATCCAGTTTTGGTAGTCTGGTCAAAAACCGACACCAGTGGCATGCTACAGTAGACAATATGGGATATTAAATAATGAACGCCTATTTTATGATTCAGCCCACACTGAGGCCAACAGCAGCAGCACAGCTTTGCTTCAATGTGTGAATATGTGAGACTGAGGAATAATATAGTGTAGAATAAAATATAATACATGAAAATGAACCTGCATGTCACAAAAACCTTTATGTATGAAACAAAGAACCTATACGAGAACAAGCCGCTTCAGCAAAGTGTGATCAGCGTCTCATTTGTTGGCAGGTTTCCACAAAGAAATCCTCAGGGAGCAAGCGCAGGAAATTAATGGTGTTTTTCTAAGATAGGCACTCGCATGTGGTGCATCGACTTTCTAGGCAATTATGACAAAACGTGATGTATTTCCCCCAACTTTAATAATATGTAAAAGACTGGTGTCACCGCATGTACCGAATATAATCCCTAAATCCTCTTAATGTTTTCCTCTTTGACAGGAAACATAACAAGGAGGCCTGTATGGGAAGTATTTCCTGCTATGAAAATTTCATATGAAACCATTTGGTGCTACTGGTGACTGCAAGATGGGTTTTAAATTAACATTTAGTGAGGCTATCCAGGCTAGCTTTAAATTATCTGCTGATACCACAATCTCATGTATTATTCTGTCAATAACCGGGCTGGATTAAAGGCAATAACTTCCATTTTGAGTGACAATAGGCTAAAAAACAGAATACAAATAGATTTTTTAAAGTATATTAATCCAAGCTGCTTATATTCTTAGTAGAATGTTGTTGTTTTTTAATTTACTTTCACAAATACAAAGTAGAAAAGGGTACAACCAGAGGAAACACCATCACAAATTTTTCAACAATAACTTTAATACAAGTTTGTGCGGAAATATGCAGGAAATCAACAATATATTATATGTAAATATAATCTCTCTATTACAGAAGACTATGAGGGCCAGGTAGGAGAAAAAAATCCATGCACTTCAAGAAAAAAGTAGAAATGTAGAGAATAAGGTCAACTTTTTGAGTTTGGTAATCTAGACTGCAAGCTACAACCTGATTAATATATGTCCAACAAATTAAAATAAAAGCAGATTTTCCCAAAACAATAGTTGCAGTTACCTACTACCAAGAATATCTCATTTATTTGTCGGGGGATTTTAATTCTACAACACCCTGAAAGTTTCTGGTTATTGCCCATTTTATGACATTATTGAAAATCTGGTTGTAGCGTGCAGTAACTGTTCGGAAAGAAAACAATGTTCCTTAGATGACTTATTGACACGGGAACAAACAATCTGGGAATATCTTTCCAACTTTACCAAACTCAAAAAGTTGGCGTTATTCTCATCATTTCCCCTTTTTCTCAAACTGCATAATGAAAAATAAATCCTCCTCTCATTATTTTTTCTCCAACCTGGCCCCAATCCTCTTCTGTACTCTGTATTAAATACATAGACACAATTGGAAACAGATGATTGAATGGGTGCTATCAGTGGTTATCAAGTACGGGCGAGTTGGGGCCCTGCTCCACCGGCTGGTAGGCCAGTCTGTGGTTTAGTGATGCCCTCTACTGACTGTAGTAATTATGAACAATGCCAAGGTGGAAGTAACATTACAAAGTGAAAGCGAAGGGGGAAGTAAAGAAACGCTTCATGTTTTCACATGGCAAATGTAACTATGTCACTAAGTTTAATTTAGGTTATTTATGTGCATTTTTTTACTTTTTAAACTATGTTTTATGACGTGGTGAAGTCATAAAGAAACAGCAGCCTTTTGTTTGCTCGTGAATGGGCTGACAACAGCCTTCCCAACCCACAGCATGCCCAAACTCACCTATTTTATGGCCTGATTACCGCTAATAATGCCCATTCAATCGTCTGATAACATTTGAAACGAGTGATTTAACTCAGAGCTTTGTTACCACCTGACTGAGCTGCTGCCGTGGCCGTAGATTGTTATTCATGCTTCCACTGGTGTGTCTCACTTCTGTCTTATGATTCATACTTTTGAACCAACATAGTCATGAGCTGCATTAGATTTCAATTAAATATTTTGGATTAACAAGCCAGAGAAAATGCCAGAACACTTGACAGCTCAGACTTCCAGTTTCTAATCATAAGCTTCTTAGAAACTTGCTGTGAGAGAATTTTGTTCCTTATTTGAACTCCTACTGTTTGATAGGTTTGTTCTGTATCTTAAAAAGCAAATATGGCATATGTATGGTGTGACTCTCAACAACCAACTGTCCCTCAAAACAAACATTACCGTTACCACCAGATCCTGCAGATTCTAGCTCCGACTGTTTCTCACTCAGAAAGCAGCTCGTGTCCTGGTCCAGGCATTTATCATCTATCGCCTATACTATTGCAACTTCCTCATGGCAGGTCTGCCCACCAAAGCCATCCGACCTCTGCAACTCATCCAGAATGCAGCTGCTCGGTTTGTCTTCAATCTTCCAAAAATTTCACACACACCCCTCCTCCGCTCCCTCCACTGGTTACCAGTGGCTGCACGAATACGCTTCAAGACACTAGCTCTGGCGTACTCCGCTGCTAATGGCTCAGGCCCTGCTTACATACAGGATCTGGTCAAACCCTACAATCCTGCCTGTCCTCTCCAATCTGCATCTGCCAAACAGCTTGGCAACTCCCACCTTGCAAGGATCTACTCGCCTCAAAACCACTTCCAGTCTTTTCTCTGTCCTGGCACCCAAATGGTGGAACGAGCTCCCCACCGACATCAGGACCTCAGACAGCCTATACATCTTCTGCCGCTTTTTAATAAAAAAAACAAAAAACCTCTTCTTCTTTAACGTATAGCACTCTTGTAGCGATTACAGTTGGCTCTTAAAAGTTATGTATTTACTTGATTCCTGTGGTCTAAGGCTAGTACCATTAGCTTGAATGCACTTATTGAAAGTCGCTTTGAACAAAAGCGTCAGCCAAATGACATGTAATGTAATGTAATGTATATATGCATATTGCATGATGTATATGCTTTCTGAGTGTACCTACAAAGTTACATACAGCAACTATTGTAAGCTAGCAGCCTATCTTTATGACAAGACTGCAATTAGCATAGCATGATGAAGAACACAAAAGGTGGACAAAGTGCATGTGCAATTATGCTTTTATGCGACTTTGCGAAACACGAAATGATCCATCAGGGTCAACAAGCTCAGCAATCACTCGACTCCGGTTCTCACATCCACAGCCGCTGAAGCAGAACAACACTGGTGTTATGTTGCCGTGAGATGCATTGAGATGATAATGTGACAAGAAAAATACAGCCTTCTAGAGTTTGTGTGGAGCAGCTGTGACCTCTAGCTCTGTCATGTAATGCACCTGAAAGAGCTGAATATGTAATCAACAAGTCGCCTGTTCGGGTCTGCGTGTTGAGATTATGAACAACAAGAGACGATGGAGGCTTTAATTCCACTGTTCCTCCAGTCTAGTATTTGTTGAAGCAGCTTCAAGTAAACGACCACTAACTTGTATCCCCATGTGTTCTGTCAGCCTTTGTTGCAGATCCCAATCACAGATATTGTGTTTTCTTAGTTGCAAACTGTGAAATCCAAACAGCACATTGAGCAAAAGAAATCTGACGTACTGTTTCCAAACACATTTTCATGGGTATTGCCACAATCTTTGCTTAAAAATAGCAGCAATTTCACAAAATCAAAGAACGTGTCAGAGAGCTAAACTGTGAGTTCTTATGTGCCACATAAAAGGTGCCAATAGTGTTGATTGGTTCACATGTAAACATGCTGCTATATGAGTCAAATCATATCATCTTGGCTTAATTTATTGGCTGACAAATAAAAGTTCCGTTATCTAAAACATGAAATGAGCCATGCTTACATATGTAAATATGGGATATAATCATAATAAACTGCTGTACAAACAACCAATAGGGTCCTGTTTTGGGGGGAGGACAGTCTCCATCAGTTCAAACACATGTAACTTTAGCTATATGTAAAGTATGCTCATTTAATTACATAAGCAGATACTCTTTCACATAATTGTAACTAAAGTGAAAAATAAATAAATATATGCAAATAAACAAAGAAATCATGGGTAGAAGCATCCACATAATTTCTTATAGAAAATTTGGTAACGCTTCATAATAAGGACCTTAATAACCATTAATTAACAAGTAATAAGGCATTGTTCTTGCTTTAGATCCTGTAGTTGCAATAAGAATAGTTAACTTATAGTTAACTTATAATAGATGAGCAATAAAGTATATTTTAATATAAATAAGCAAACAAAATAAGATTAATAAAGGCATGGCAAAGACATAATGGGTGGGTCATGGGTGTTTGTAATGCCATTATTAACACTTATATAAGCTTATAAACACACAATAATGTCAATAAGCATCTTGTAAGGACTTACAAGGGCCTTATTACTTGTTAATTAATGGTTCTTACAGAACATTTTTGACCAACTTATTGAAAAATGTGGGGTAATTTTTTAAAAACTTTCTTAAGAAGTAGAAGTAAAACAATGAATGGTGTATATATATATATATTAAATGTCAAGATACATTTGTCAAAAATGGTATGGGTACAAATTAAAAATCAATCAATAAAAAAAAGCCCACCAGCCAGACCAGTTATGACCTTCTTCTGCCTTTTTCTCCAAAAGTTTAATACTGTTACTGTGTTTACTGTGCAGCTGTGTAGCCACTTTGCCGCCCACACACTGTCTGAACAACCACAGTGGCACTGAAAACACTGTGAAACCCCAAACTATCATGCATCACCACCAACTATTTAACTCATCAAATAGCTTCATGTGAAGATCAGCGATGAAGCGCTCTTTGTGGTAGACAATGTGGCTTAATGAGTGAGTAAGCAGCTTGTGAGCACACAAAGTTCCCTGCAATAAAGGCCCAGATGAAGTTCAGAGTAACTTTGCAGTGGATTTGGCAGGTTGTCCTGATGCCGGAGAGGGAACAAGGGCGCCCGGTCAGATCCATCTGTCTCTGGACTGGGTCATCCAAAAAAATCTGAGGGAAAGATGGTGGAAGAGCTGACAGGAAAGAAGGCATGGGGCTCTTTACTGGCTGCCAACTTGGCGAAACACAACAGCACTGGAGTGAAACACATCTGTGTATCCATGTGGTCACTGGCTTACTGACATGGCAAGAGGAAGATAATCAACAGTTTTTAGGGTTTACTTGGTAGAAAAACACAAGATTGTTGCGCTGCATCAGAAAGCAGCGAAGCATTTTGAATATTAAATATAGATGAGATGATAAATGCATATGCTCGCTGTTTCTGAGCTCCATTAATTAACCCCCCACCCCCGTTAGCGAGTGTATTGGCTGCTGCTGGTGGGTGTTGAGTTGCAGATGGCAGGGGAGCTTCGGGAATCCGATGCAAGCTATTTGGAGCTGCTGCGTCGGCAAGGTTACGCTGCCTCTGTGTTCCCAGGTGTCCGTGAGAGCTGTAAGTTTTCACCGGAAACCAATAAACTGAGAGCCGCTCGAAAAGTTCCTATAGAAACTGAACTTTGGTGTAAGTAAGGATTCACTTAGCTGTTGTAGAGGACCTTTTCTTTTTCTAATGAAGCCGACACTGTCCAAAAGCTCCAGATGGCTTTGAACCACAGGGTTCCCCGGGGAATCTATCTGTTGAACAGAAACACTAATGTGATATTTCGATGGCCAGTTTTTGGAGTTAGTGTGGGATGGGTAAATGCTCCCAATGATGGTAAGTGCTTGAGAAGGAACCACTGTCATAAAGAAGCTATTCTATGTGAACTAATTCAATACATCATTAGGATAAAACAGGTTTTGTAGTTCGAGAAACTATATGCATCCCTCAATAGATTAATTTAGCCATTAGATGTTGAGGTTGTCTCAGTAATCAGCTACAGTAATATTTACTTTACTTTTTCCTTTAACTGCGAGTCTAATTAACAGTTTCTGTTTTAGCCTTTTCAGTGACTTCTCACCTTTTTATTTCCCTGCAAAAAAAAAAGAAAAATCCAAATGTGAGTTCTTTGCCCTTTTGAGATCTTAAAGAAGAAAGCAGACAGAAAGCAGACATTTTAAGTTATTTTCTTTTTTTTGAAAGAAGAGATTTGTGCTTTAAATGAGAGCTACTGTACCCGTGGTCAACAGTCTCCACATGCATCTATGAAGTGGTTTGAGCTATAAAGAGGTTCCCATTAGTTTCCAGACCGATTGCAAATCAGTGGTTTGGTAACTTGAGCAGAGACGTACAAGTAATGTGAGATTCCACTTTTAAAACTCCCACAGAGGCTCCAGCATCCACTGTTTCAAATTAGGTGAGTCAGCTAAATGACCATTGTCAGTTGTTATCATGCTTCAGAAGGGGAAAATTGCACCTAGTGAAACAGTGACAGTTTTTGGTGGTGAATTGAAAAAAAAACTTCTTAGCTCGGTTTAGGAAAGATCGTGGTTTAAGGAAACAGGACATAAACAGAAGTTTCCTGGCTGAAAGCCTATCTATATTTGTTTGACCCGAACATCCACCCCAACTTCTTCCCTAAGTGGACTTTGTCGCTCTTATACATTGCTTGACTTCCTCCTTATAATTAAAAAAAAAGAAAAAAAGTAAAGTTTACTCTGTAGCCACTGATGTATGCGTCTCTGGAAGCTGGCCAGCTGGCCAGTGCAGGTCAAAAGGGATCTTCACTTTCTGTGTAACTGCTCAACAACACCCTATAAGCTGAAAGGTCAAGGGCCATTCTGTCATGAACTTTAACCTGCATCAGTTTGATCCAGCAACTGCTAGATGACAGGGCACTACTGTGATTTGTTGTGACTGCTTCATGCCTGTTTTAATGTGACCTGGTCAAAAGGTGCAGATGTGAGAGTAGATTACTTCTGTTTTGTGAGTCATTGGTGCTTTCTTACAATTAATGTTTTGACCTCTGTCAACTCACTTTAACTTTAACACCAATGACGAGGGTCAAACCAGGCTTGTCTGATCCTTGTTCAACCCTTCTTTTGTCAACTCAAAGCAAGCCAGTAAACGTAGGATGATTCAGGAACGTTGCCTATAGATTACCTCACCTGGAAATGGGCTGGGGGTTAGGGAGGTCAGCTAACATTTGTTGCACAGTCCAACCGTTAACTTCCTGTCAACAGCACTGGTTGCCTTCTTCAGCTTGTAAACAGCATTTGTTTAAAAGCAACGCAACAAACGAGGACAAGAGAAAAAGCTACCATGAACATTTTTCCAATGTTTGGAATTAGATTCATCAGACAGTTGCCCAGGGATGGTCTACTGAAGATGCTTATGAAGGTGTTGAAAATTCAAGAGAGTAAGACAGAAAGAATTCATGGTGCAAGCCAATAGAACCTGCTGTTAAGGCCGTTTCACACACAGAATGGATTTTCTATTCTTATGAACACACACCACTGCAGAACATTCCTGCAGCAGAAAAAATATACTGATGGACCTCAATTTCAGTAGATATCTGAAATATATGTATGACCAATAAAATCCTTAGAACGCTGTGATGAGGAGGTTTTCAGGCCCTGGGTAAGCAGACAGCGATGATGGCGGGGAGTTGAGCAAGAACCAGGTTCAACAGCCTCTACAGACATCATGACAAAGGCAAAGAGACCAAAGAGGACATTGACAGATTTGGTTGTTATCAGACTGTTCAATGGGTGTTTATCAGTGCAGTGATTAACCTGTAAGCACAGCAAAAAGGGGCCTACTCCACCTTCTATAAGCTGTTATGAGCCCATTCAATAGGCTGCTTTAGAGTTTAGTGTTTCAGATGTAGTAACTCTCATTGAGCACAGCCTTTATCCAACATTTCCTTTTGGTGTGTCTCCTTTAATGAGATTACAGTGCACAGATAAAAAAAATGTTTGTCCCTTGCTCAGTATCAAAAGCCAAATCTTTAGTGCATCTGTGCAAGCGAGACCCACAAGCTGGGTGGTCTGAATAAATGAAGGGAAACATCTCCCAGCATTGTGTTGCCGGGCAGAATGCAATTAGAAACAAGGATGCTGAACATAATTGGGTATGACACATGTTAATAGCCCTTCATTTAGACAAATTTGGATCTGCAGTGTAAAGCTGGAAGAGAGGGCAGAAATCGGAGTGGATGCTCTTGGAAAACAACAAGTCATTATGTTGCAGCGGAGCGCCGGCTGCCAGACGTGTGTGAAGTCACCGCCAAAGGAGCGTGCAGCCTGATTGCTCCCTCAAAAAAAAAAAAAAAAATGAACTAGACTTTTATCAGTGCACTTGCATCTCTGTCAAAGCTTGAAAATTGCATTTGTTTAAAATTTGAAGGGAGCACTCACTGTAAATGACTGCTATTCTTTGTCTCAATAAAACCAACAGTGGTTTTGATGAATGAGGCATGGCTTTTATAGGATAAACTGCAGAGGCATTTAGAGAGGTGAGCCTAAAAGGAAATTATCCCTGTGCAGAAAAGCTTTTCAACTGAGCCGTGCAGCTCACAGAGCACGGATCATTTCTGAGGGCAGGTGAGCTTTCACCCAGGCACAGAAAGAGCTGAGCAAGCAGAACAATACAGACATCTGTAATGTATTCAAAGTCAAAAATAACGCAGAAAAGTATTTCAAGATCATGCTGCTTCTTTTTGACAATGGGTTTAAGGAAGGAAAAACCACTGACACAAGCAGAAAACTCCTGGAGAGAACATAGAGCTAAGTTTCTGCTTTAAGATTCATGCTGTAGCACTGATTCATTTCCATTCATGCTGTGCTGGAAAATTGTGTGTCTGACCCAGTGAAGCTCGCTGCACGGGAAGTAACAATAAAAGGCAGTCGGCTGTCTCCGCTGACTTTGACCGCAGGGAACATTGATCTTTACACAGGGATTTCCCTCCGCTTGTATCTCCTGGATTTCATTGATATTACACTTCTTGCAACAGAGAAGATGTCATTCAAGCCAGGACTGTGGTAAGAATTCAAAAGGAGGGAAGCTGATTTTATGAAATAAAGGAGGGCCTCATTTCATTCCCAAGGGCAAAGTGGAAAAGCAGTAAGATGTAAGTCGGAGATAAATTTAGAAACACATTAAATATACCCTAAAATGTGTCCCTTAACACATGCTAAGATTTTTTTTTAACCTATTCTTTTATTCTTTTTAATCCTAACTTTAAGCCTGCCAAAGAAATCCAGTTGGTTCTGTTGTACCTGTTGGACGAGAAATTCCTCTTGTTTTGGAATTTAAACTTACTTTAAAACATTGCTTACCTCCTGCAACCAAAAAGCTGTGAAAAATTTAAGTTTGTGCTCCTAATTTAAAATATTCAGTGAACTTGTTTGAGTATGTAACTACAAATACTTTTATTTCACAACCCCCATTGCTGCATTTTTTGTACCTGCTTGAAATGTTTATTTTGGTCCTCTGTGTTGTTATTTGTAATGGTGCACTTTGCTTATAAAGGTGACTTAAATTAGAAAAAGGGGGGAAAAAATCATCCTTTTGCCCATATTGCGTCCTTCCGTGTTGTAAACTCTCGGGCGAGGCCTCTGAACCGAGTATATATTAGGGTGTGGACGCTTGTTTCCAGCAGCCACATTTATCAACAGCCGATCATTCCTATGCTGTGATTGGTGAGTATTCCTCACACTGAACATTACAGGAGCAGGATATTCATTAAAAACATTATTGGCCATGCATCCATTCAATGTGCTACTACGACTATCTTTGATGAGACCAAAATAGTTGGAGAAATAAACAGAAGCTGCATTAAGTGAGTCGTGACCAATTATGTCTGTTTACTTTCACATAAAGGTTTTGGGATATTTGGTGTAAAGCATATTTGAATAATCATAATACATATACGCATTTGAGAATAAATCAGCTTTTTCTGGAGAAGTGTGTGGGCCTGCCTCTCCAACATAATTTCATCCATGACAAATATCTGTGTCTCACCCTCCACAGCTTGAACACACCCCCACACATTTGTTAATTATCTCTAAGACACATCTCTAATTGAACATTACGGGTTTCGGGCATTACCCTTATATTGCTAATGTGCTATCATAATCAAGTTCTCACCACGACTCCCCTGTTTATGATTCAGGGACGGAGGCCAAATTGAGTTTTCTCTGCAAATGAAAGACTGAGCCAAACTTGTTTTGCAGAATATCACAGGACGCAACACGACATCTGCTGTGTTCTACCTGTGACAAAGTTTGTTTGGAGTTTGTTCCAAATATTCAAAACCAGAGCTGTACTTATGTGATATTTATTTATGCAGAATATTCTAACCAAGGCTGCAAAGAACTTTAGAGAAGCTAATCAAAGCAGTGTAATAAAAAAAGGCAAACAGCTCTGAATAAAAAGTGATGCAGAGCAAAAGAGCAAAGAGAAAACCAAAGAGAATTGACGGAAGATTAAAAAAATGCTAAAAAAAAAAAAAAAGGGGGCAGAAGAGCATGGACGAAAAATCAAGTCAACCTTGGTCTCTCAGTGTGATTCAGTGGTGAATTTGCAATATTGTTGCATAATTTAATTTGGTTTGGCTTCACACTGTTTAGAAGCAAGTCGCGAACTGTAATGTATTGTTGGTGGAGGATTTTTTAAAATTCTTTTGCAGCATTGATCCGCTGTGGGACTGACTCCATTAACCACTATCCTGTCGCTATGTAATTTGAATACTTTGTTGGTTTTGTGTGTACTCATGAGGAAGCATATTTGGATAAAGACCTTTACTTCACCATTAGACCACGTATGTCCACGAGACATTTTTCAGCCTGCTACGACCGTGTCTGGTGTTGTCAAATTTCAGCCCAAATTCAACCCAGAATGCTCTCTGTGGTTCGGACTGCATCCTCACCTGCAGCGAACCGAACTCTGGTGCACTTGGAAGCCAACCGAGAACCCAGTTTTTTAGCGGACCAGAGTTTAGTTCTTTGGTCCAAGCCAGTGTTCGTTTGAGCGTTCACACCAGGCGGCAATCTTTGTGTCTGAGCATGGAGGCAAACCAGGAAGTGCCTTAAGCTGCATTCTACCAAAAATTCCAGCAGGGGGTGCTAAGTTTGGCTGCAAAAAAAAATCTGTCCATTAATTTCAGTGCAAAATGAGAAAACTTCTCACTTGATTTATTACCTCAGAATTTTTTTTAGGACAACACTATGGTCTCAATCAGTAGTAAAAAATCTTCTTCAAGACAATTTGATGTTAATAGTTCAAATAATGGCCCCATTTAGAAGAAAATAGAAGATAAAGAATGGTATAATTTGAGGCGTGGCTACCTTTGATTGACAGGTCACTAACAAGACGAGCTGTCATCAGGAGAGAAGCGGAGCAATGCGAATCCACGGCAACGAGTCAATAAAGTTATATATAACGTTATATAGATAGAAAAGAGGACGTTTACCGATTTGGTCTCATAACTTTGACCCTTTCACTGTATTTTCACTTGATGACAGTTTATTTGAACGTTTTGTTCAGTAAAAATGTCTTGTTCAGCGTTTGGTTGGACTAACAGACACTCCAAGGAGTCGCTGTTCAATTTTCTGAGGTCAGTAACGTACATTTTGTTTTTTTACTAGCCAAAACGAACATCCCAGTTAATGCTCCAGTTAATGCTAATATGAATTAGCAGCAGCTTCTCTCAGTCAGGTTGAGGTGTAGAGAGGCTGTAGTCAGTGTCGTCAGATCCCTCTCACTCCTCCACAGTCCAAATATGGTCTGCTCCGCGTATCAGAAACAAGATGGCGACGCAAGATGGCGACGAGTGTAACGATGAACTCGATGCTTCCAACGGGCAGTCCACAAACCAATTGGTGACATCACGGTGACTACGTCCATTATTTATACAGTCTAGGGTTCACACCAGCAAAAACCAAACAGACTTTCTGACGAAACGCACAAAGGTTTGTTTCAGGTGTGAAAGCACCCTTATTTACTGGATTGTGGGATTTGAAAGGATTCAAAACTGATCCTGAATTGTCTTTCTTCCTCCCAGACAGGTATCCAGCATCAGCGTCTTTTATCTATGAAATACATTATGAGACATGGTTTAACAACAATGAATGCTTTTATGTTGGTGGCTAAAACTGTTTACCTTGTTTCATCGTCATCATATTAATATGATTTATCTCGCACGGCTACAAATAGATACAATTTTTTCATCGCTATGCATCCTGAAAACAGCTGTGTTTATAAAAGAAAATCTGATTAAAAATAAGTTGTTTCTTGCTTCAAAAACAAATGCATGTGCAGCCAGATCGAGATCTTTACCAGACGTGGCGCTGCTGCTCATGGAAACACTAATGCTTTTGCCTCCAGGGGTTGCCAAAATCAACACAAAATCAAATGTATTTGTAGTTACTTTAAACAATTGACAGGCATAGATTCAAGAGATGAAGAGCAATGACAGAAAAACTCAGCAGTACACCTACTGTACAGCCAAAACATGAAGTGCTTTTGAATCAGCTTAACAACAACAAAACAATTCAGTTTTAAAAGCCTCGTTCACAAGCCAAAAAAGCCCAATAACAAAACACTTTTGCTGTTCCAGTGGTTAACATAGAGAAAGATTTCCTCTTCGCCAAATGTTTCTGTTGCATCTGTGCTCCAATTAGCTGTCTCGCTGGTGTAGGTGAATATTCTGGTGCTCTAATGATGCTGTGATAATTCCTGCTTGTCCAGCAGAGGTCACAGATCACTTAAAGCCCCTTTTAAGATGAGATTCTACTGTATTTACAGCAGCAGCCTTGGTGGGAGCGATGCAAACACACAGTCTCACGTGTCGGCTGTGCAGTTTTGCCATTGAGCAGCTCCTGCAAACCTATGGGGAATAAATGGATGAAACGCACATTAAACACATTTGTTTCTTTCATGCTGGTTGCTCTGCATTAAAAATGATTACAAACTGTGATTATTTTTCCAGCCTTTATTCACAGGCAAGGTCTGCTGAGCATGCATGCTGCTCTGCTTCATGCACATAAATTAAATTCATTCACAGGGAGCTGCCCTGTGCCACACCAGTCCTGTATTGATTTATAGTCAGTCGTAGTAACATCTTATTCGACAACATTTCACCTGAAGCAATATTTAAATGTGATATTGAATTGTTCAGTTATGTGTCTTTCTTTTCCATATAGAAAATATATTTTCATCATTTTCTGACAGATTTTCCCTTCTGAGCTCCCTCTCTTATATTATTTAGCAGATTTACCATAATTGTTTGTACTGTTTCTCTCCTAAAATCAATATTTTTGTAATAATGATAAATCAAATGAAACTCAAAGCGATAAACCCACAGATAATTATCACCAGACATTAAATTCTCTTTGTTTCTGCTATCTAGATGCTCTTACTAGTGTCCTTCTGGTAACTTATAAGGAAGTATACATCAGTTTATCTTATCCCTCTTAAAAGTGTTGACAAGTGACCTTGAAGACTAAAAAAAACTTTCCCAGACATTAGCGTTGAGCTGCACAACATGAAAACTAGCTTTTATTTTTTATTTTTTTGGCATATGAGCAACATTGAGAACAGATGGACAACATTTTGTAGTTCAGCATCAAATTCTCATAAAACATTCATTACAGCAACATTAGTTCAATGGAAACATTTACTGCTAGTGCAGGCAGTAGTGTGATATTCAAAACAGGAACAGCAGGAGTGCTGAGGCTGTGAACTGTGGATTGACTGAAACACAAAGCAGATGATGTTAAACGGGTTAAAGGCTGGCAGGCAAAATCAAAGAAGGAGTCATGAACAGACAAACAGGTAACTAAAGTAAAGTGCTGGAACAACAGATCACAGGAGACAATCTGGCAAAAGAGTGGGAAAGATGTGGATGGTGTGAGTGACTAATGAGGGAATAAGAGACAGGTGTGCAGGCGGTTGTTGGGATCATGTGACTGGAGATGGAGCAAAAAAACTAAAAACTCCCTAAAAAGTTGGGTGTCTGATGTGTCTTCTCATTGGCTCCCATCCCCTTACTTTTTGGATGCTTATGATTGATTATTATTGAGAGATCAATATGAACTTTTTGAGATCATCAGTTTGTGGCTTCTCAAAGGACTTTTACTGGACTGCAGATAAATTCTCACCATCACTCTATTATACTGGAGCAAATATGTAAAATAGTATGATTGGCTGATTATTAAATAACTGTAACTACATTTAACGTGGCTAATAAGTGTCCGTCAAGTTCAGGAAATATTTCAGTTGGGAACAAAGTCGAGGAACGATCAACCAAGATTGTTATTCCCAGAACCAAAATGTGGCTAAAAACAGCTATAAGTTTGTTCCGATCTTTGTAAATTGATCATCTTTGGGGTTTGTAATGGGAATTTGACTGAGATTTTGGAGTAAAGATGAATACATACATTGAAACACGACTAGCTCAAGAATTTCATAGAAATTTAAACTTAATTAAAAAAAAGTGGAAAAAGTCACAGCATCACCCATGCTGTTTCACCGACAATATTTTAATAAAATGTTAAATGCAGAAACATGAAAGAAGCAACTGGACAATTAGAGAGGACAAATATGTCAATTAAGTTTGCCTCATATTACAGCAGCAAAGCCTTTATAAAACGATGATTGGAGAAGATCCTGCGAGGTAAGATGGAGGTCTGACGGGGGAAGCGAGGTACAAAGTGAAAAACAAGCTGGAACTTTTCGAGCTCGTACAAGCTTTGTGATTCCCAGAGAGCTTGCTTTATGAGAAACAGGAAAATGGATCCTCTAATTATCAGCGAACACAGTGGGACAGCTTTCTTCATGCTGGTTGACATTTTGATTTGAGAGGGAATAATGAAAGCAATCAGAAGCTCACCCTGGCTCTCCCACTGGGCGCACAACCCATTTGTGACATGTTTACCCTCGGCTTTGAAGACCTCCACGTTTCTGTTTGGCTTTTTGTCTGCTCCCAGGCTCTGTCACCATCATTACGATACAAAAGCCCATAAAACTATGCATGAAAGGTCATTTTTAGCCGTGACGCAGCATGTGTCTGTTAGTGTTGTTAACAGTGTTAAACAAAGTCACAGTCGGACACCAGATG